>NC_091146.1:35455875-35823375 GCF_041381155.1 Argopecten irradians | reverse complement strand
AATTAGATTAGTTGGCTGTACTGTGATATGCCAGAAAAGCCTCCTGTAGTGAAATTTTATATGTATGTGAAATGTTCAAACTTGCTTACTTTCCGCCATTACACCTTGTGGTCAGATGTCATTTGCAAAATTTTGAATCCTAACCCTATATGGATGTAACCATTGCATTATGAGCATAATACCATTTTTAGTTGCAGAGAAGAAGTCGATTATATGGAAATAGCCAAATTGACCACTTTTGACCACGCCCCTCGGGCGGTCAGCCCTATTATTTGCACAATTTTTGATCCCCACCCTATAAGGATGCTACCATTTTAATCCCAACCCTATATTTTTTAGTTGCAGAGAAGTCGATTATAAGAAAATAGCCAAATTGATCCCTTTTGACCCCGCCCCTCAGGCCTCCAGGGGGTCAGCCCCATCATTTGTACAATGTTTAATCGCCACCCTATAAGGATGCTACTACATGTACTGCATTATGGGTGCTATACCGTGCTTAGTTTTAGAGAAGAAGTTGTTTATATGGAAATAGCCAAATTGACCCCTTTTGACCCCACCTCTCAGGCCCTCCGGGGGTCAGCCCTATCATTTGTACAATTAATTTTGAATCCCCACCCTATATCGATACTACCATTGCATTATGAGTGCTATATCATGCTTAGTTTCAGAGAAGAAGTCGTTTATATGGAAATATCCAAATTGACCCCTTTTGGCCCCGCCCCTCAGGCCCCTGGGGGTCAGCCCCATCATTTGTACAATTTTCAGTAAGTAGCCCATAAGGATGCTACCAATCAAATTTTGTTGAAATCCGACCAGGGGTTATGGAGAAGAAGTCAATTGTTGACAGACGCCAGGCGCCGGACGCTGCGGTATCCCGTAAGCTCACCTCGGTCCTTCGGATCAGGTGAGCTAAAAATTGTGACATCAATGCTTAACGTATTAATAAATGATTACACTAAATAAAGTATATCATCCATTAAAATAGTCTTATATCTCATAGTAAAAAGAACAAAGCAACATTTTCTCAATTTTATTACACTTAAAATTTCACATAAAAACATTGGCAACTAGATGAATCCTAATGATGTTTACACTCCAAACAAAACAGAAAATTTTATTATCGAGACAACCCCCATTCGTGTATCGAAATCTAAAGTACAAATATACATATATAGTATTCTCGTTTTGGAATGATGATGAAATTAAACCAACAAAACTATTACAAAATGGAAAACAGTTTATAGGGTGGTTTCTGGGGTCAATGAAATTATTTTCTCAATATTTTCCTCTTCCAAATTGGTGTACAATTTCTTTTTTCGTTACAATTTGTAATTTTGATATACATCAATCATCAATGAATTTAAGATGTGAATGAAAACAATATTCTACAATAAAAAAAAAATGATGACAAACAAAAAAACATGGAGTTTCCATGCCTGCTTTACAAAGTAGTAATGAATCCTGTCTTTGTTTCATTTTTTTTTTTATTATTTTTATGCATTTTTTCCTTTTTTTTTGTAATTTTTTTGTAAGTATATATGAATGTGTGTCGACTCGTGACAAAGGGAAACGAAATAAAAATTGTTCTGTATAAACTTAGGTATTTTTTTTGTTTTGTTGAAAAAGTTGAACTTTTCACCCCTGAGGAACTTATATGAACTCTACCATACATTGATCTGGATGAGTCTATTATGGTATGTAGTGATGAAAAATTACAGTTCTTCCATAAAGTCTTAGTGTATAATGTGAACCGACAAAAAAAATGTCAAAGTTCATATATTCTACATTTGTTCACTTTTTGTTCAATTTATTTGTTTATATTTGATCGTACTATTTTGTATTTTTTGTTCTCCTCTCCTTCGAGTAATTCCGTCTTTGCACATTACAGAGTTAGCTGCCTTGCGGATAGACATCACAATCAATACCTACCCACAAGGGCAGATAACTCTGTCATATGCAAATACAGAATAAAATCACTTGTCAATGATATACTTCTTAGAAAATTTTCCGAAATGTCAACAAGATCTAGAGCCGATCTCATTTTCATCAGTGTCGATCGATAATTTTACCTAAGGTAATACAGAAAGTTCTGATTAATAAAGAAAACAAACTTGACAATATAAAAATACATTGAAAGAAAACATTTAGAAGGGGCAGAATAAGCTTAATGCCAAAAGCCAGTTCCACAGTGGCAAAACAATCGTCCAATCAAATCCCGCCATTCTGGTATTTCTCCACCAATCAGAATGCTCTGAATTGGAATCAGGGATAACCGTCCAATCTTTCGCCTCCATGTGTGCTGGGTTGTCCAATCAAATTCTGTCTAGCCAAGATCGTCTGGTTCAATGGTATAGACCATGTAGATAAGGTCCGCCACGTTTGGGACCAGCGGGTCGCCTGGAGCCGCTATGGTGAACCCCATAAACATGAAGGCTCGGATCAGGGAGGCTGGAATAGGAAACAATAATTCTGTATAAAAAATGTAACAGAAATCGTCTCAGAGAAGATGGAAATCATTTGTTAAAGATGCTCCACCGCTGACAAATGGTATTTTTTCACTATCAAAGACAGGAGTAGACGATTTAGTATTTTTCTTCAGTTACCAAAGTTACTTACTTTACACCATTACCACCATTGAAAAGTTTTAGCTTCTAATTTCACTTCATGTTAAAAATATGAAAAATAATTAATTGCATCCCGAAAAAATTCCGTGGCACTATTTCCTATATGGAATACAAGTACTGATTGCGCATGCACCAAAGGTGAAATAAATTATTTTATGTTTTTTTCGTGTTAATTAGGCATATATATACACGATTGAACACCAATTATTGTTCAAATAATGAATATCATTTATGCTCTGTCGGCGGTGGAGCATCTTTAAGATGCGTACACGGGTAAAATACCCATTGAAAACCTGTCCTTTACCCGTAAAATCAATTTTTTTTTTTTGTTGTAAAATCAGATAAATTCCAGTCATGTATAAGAGTCTGCATCAATTGTGCTCTTGTTTCAGATAGATTTTGTATAATTGCTAGTTATCATCATTTAATTTATACTTCTTACCGCAATGTTAAATTTAGGGTTCGTACAGAAGTCCCTAGTCAGGGTTGTACCCCTCCCCTTTAAAAGTGTGAGTATACATTGTACAATTACCCTCCCACTTAGGATGGTGTACGAGACTAATGGGCACTGTGAATGTGTGTGCTACGGGGCTCACTGTTCATGAAATCGACATTTGAATGAAGGGATAGCTTTTACCAGTGAGTGTTGTAGCTCCATCTATATCAACAAGTCAAATGAGTGAAGTATACCAGTCTCTGACATTTTTTTTTCACTGATAGTCCTTTGGACTAGTAAACCCCAAAATTTTACTAGTCTAGCTAAACACTAAAAGACAACCGTTTTGCTTCGGCACTTCGGTCATCATCAGTTTACGATTTTTACCCAAAGTACAGTCTGGATGCGTTCGTGACACAAATTCTGACAAAATTATGCAACAGGACTGAAATAAGTGCATACATAATGCACTCAAAATGTGTTGAAAATGCAATTGACCACTGCAGATAGAGTATTTTATAACAAATTTAATTGGGCGGAAAGCGAGTAGTCCAATTGGACTAGTTCATTACAATTAGCACTAGTCCGGCCATAAAATTACTAGTCGTGGGCATCGGACAAGTGCTTAAAGTGGCGGACTGTTATTCTGGATGTAGAATAAAATTCTTGACTAATTATCTTGTTGCTAGGTAAAATGTCCCACATAGGAATAATGCAGCTTGCTTACCCTTGTCGGTGCGGTTCTTCCTGAAGCACAGGATCACATGTCCGCAGTGAAGTTTTTCCTCTGCGTACTCCAGCAGGGTCACCAGGCTGTACAACACACAGAATAAAAATCTTTAAAATAGTAAACAAGAGGCCCATGGGCCTTAACGGTCACCTGAGTTCAGATACAGAATGAAACAAAGACATATAAACATTATATATTGGCCCACCAGGTACAAAGTCAGTCAGTGATTTTATAAATTTGACTTTTTAATCTATGAAAATTATTGAATTCAGAAGATTTTTGAAATTTTAGCCATTTTGACCCCTTATGGCCTCGCCCCTCTGGCCCCTAAAGGTCAGCTAGGACCAATATTGATAAGATGTTAAAATGCTATCTCAGGCTAATAATTCTAACCCAGTTTGACTAATTTCCTATGAAAACTAAGCAAATAATGTTCACAAATGTATTTTTCCTATATAAACTATAGTAAACTTGACCCCCCACCCCAGGGAGAAACTTGAGATCCCAGGGTCATATAATTCACAATTTTTGAAAAGGACCTTATGACCTTTCCATCTGTGAAGAGTATTTGATTCTACCAGTTCCAGACTTTCAGAAGAAGAATTTTGAAGTTTTAGCCTATTTGACCCCTTATGGCCCCATCCCCTGAAGGCCCCTGGAAAATTTGTTAATAGGATTCAATGGCCATTTCATAGGGATAATTCTGATAACATTTGACTAATTTCCTATTACAAATGACCAAATAATGCTCAAAAATGTGTTTTCCCTATATAAACTATAGTAAACTTAACCCCCTCCCCAGGGGGAAACCTGAGACCCCAGGGCCATGAAATTCACAATTCTTGTAAAGAGCCTTAAAACCATTCAATCTATGAAGAGTATCTGTTTCCATCAAATCTGTGAATTCAGAAGAAACTTTTTGAAATTTTAGCCATTTTGACCCCTTTTGGTACGGTCCCGCCCCTCTGGCCCGTGGGCGTCGGCCAGGACCAATATGGATATGACGTTAAAATGCAATTTCAGGTTAATAATTCTAACCAAGTTTGACTAATTTCCTATGAAAACTAAGCAAATAATGTTCACAAATATATTTTTCCTTTATAAACTATAGTAAACTTGACCCCCACCCCAGGGAGAAACTTGAGACCCCAGGGTCATATAATTCACAATTTTTGTAAGGAACCTTATGAACTTTCCATCTTTAAAGAGTATTTGTTCTACCAGAATTTCAGAAGAAGATTTTTGAAGTTTTAGCTTATTTGATCCCTTTTGGTCCCACCCTTAAGGCCCCTGGGGGTCAGTCATAGAAAATTTGTTAATAGGATTCAATGGCCATTTCATAGGGATAATTCTGATGACGTTTGACTAATTTCCTATTACAAATGACCAAATAATGCTTCGTCTCGGGTAACCTAAAAAAATAATTACAATGGAAATTATCATAGTCATATCAATCAAATTGGTATACAATTTAATCTTCGTATCCTAATAAGGAATATTGTTACTAAAAATGCATTCTAATGTATTAATTGTTACAAATGATATAGAAATGTAGAATTGATTTATGTATGAAAATAGGAAACCAGAGAACTTTGTAAATATAGTGAAATAATAATAGAAGTATTTCTGGTGAAATCAGGCTTTCCATTATAAGAATAGGAGGGGGAGTAAAAAGATGTCTATCACACCCTGGGGTAGGGGATGTGTGTGTCGCACCCTGGGGTAGGGGGTGTCAGTGTCATACCCTGGGGTACAGGGGATGTCTGTATCACACCCTGGGGTAGGAGATGTCTGTATCACACCCTGGGGTAGGAGATGTCTGTATCACACCCTGGGGTAGGGGATGTCTGTATCACACCCTGGGGTAGGGGATGTCTGTATGTATCACACCCTGGGGTAGGGGATGTCTGTATCACACCCTGGGGTAGGGGATGTCTGTATCACACCCTGGGGTAGGAGATGTCTGTATCACACCCTGGGGTAGGAGATGTCTGTATCACACCCTGGGGTAGGAGATGTCTGTATCACACCCTGGGGTAGGAGATGTCTGTATCACACCCTGGGGTAGGAGATGTCTGTATCACACCCTGGGGTAGGAGATGTCTGTATCACACCCTGGGGTAGGGGATGTCTGTATCACACCCTGGGGTAGGAGATGTCTGTATCACACCCTGGGGTAGGAGATGTCTGTATTACACCCTGGGGTAGGGGATGTCTGTATCACACCCTGGGGTAGGGTTTTTCCGGATGTCTGTATCACACCCTGGGGTAGGGATGTCTGTATCACACCCTGGGGTAGGAGATGTCTGTATCACACCCTGGGTGTAGGGTAGATGTCTGTATCACACCCTGGGGTAGGAGATGTCTGTATCACACCCTGGGCTACAGGGGATGTCTGTATCACACCCTGGGGTAGGGATGTCTGTATCACACCCTGGGGTAGGGTTTTGCGGATGTCTGTATCACACCCTGGAGTAGGGGATGTCTGTATCACACCCTGGGGTAGGAGATGTCTGTATCACACCCTGGGGTAGGAGATGTCTGTATCACACCTTGGGGTAGGATATGTCTGTAACACACCCTGGGGTAGGAGATGTCTGTATCACACCCTGGGGTAGGAGATGTCTGTATCACACCCTGGGGTAGGGGATGTCTGTATCACACCCTGGGGTAGGAGATGTCTGTATCACACCCTGGGGTAGGAGATGTCTGTATCACACCCTGGGGTAGGGGATGTCTGTATCACACCCTGTATCACACCCTAGGGTAGAGGGGATGTCTGTATCACACCCTGGGGTAGGAGATATCTGTAACACACCCTGGGGTAGGAGATGTCTGTATCACACCCTTGGGAAGGGGATGTCTGTAACACACCCTTGGATAGGAGATGTATGTATCACACCCTGGGGTAGGAGATGTCTGTAACACACCCTGGGGTAGGAGATGTCTGTATCACACCCTGGGGTAGGAGATGTCTGTATCACACCCTTGAGAAGGGGATGTCTGTAACACACCCTTGGATAGGAGATGTCTGCATCACACCCTAGGGTAGGAGGTGTCATTACTTGCCTCTGCTTTGATCCCTCCGGAAGGATTCCGGCTGGTACCTCCACGTACAGCTTCCCATTGGTCAGCAGCGTTTCCCAGGTTACCTGTAACTGCTCGGCTAGCGTTACCACAAAACTCACACTTGAGGCGATGTGAGCTGTTCCTACCAAAGTGTTCACATTGATATTAGGGGATGGATCATCGGAGTTCTCTCCCTTGGTGAACAGGCTTTTGGCATTGACAGGGGGCTCTGTTGTAACCCCCACGCCGCTGCCCTCTGCCACGAATGACACACAGGCGGCGCGGGGCTCATCAGGAGCACCACTGAGGCCCTGGACCCAGCGATATGCAATACCGCTGGTGGGACAGGCTGAAACAGAAATCAACATGTCTGTCTATAATGATGCGTTGTACACATGTACATAGAAAATGAGAGACATCTCAAATTATTTTGAAAATAAACAAAAAAAATTAATATCAGAAAATAACGAAATATTTTTGGTATGGAAAATGCCAATAAAATATTTTGGGTAAGGAGTGTTTTGGGTAGGTAGGTCAGAAAGTTGAAACAAACAATATTGTATTTGAAGCCTAACCAATATACATGATAAATTCCAGCATTGGATAATCATCAAGTAGTATGCCAGGACGCCCAAAATTCGCCATGGACCTGATTTCGTCATACTAACAATTTTGGGGTATTATCGCGAGATTTCGTTATGAGTGATCGTCTGCCAATGCAGGATTGGACAAGGAAAATTTGTCATCCGTAAAAGGGAGTGTGAGCTATTGCCCATAAACGAGTCATTTTATAAAACAGATGCAGCAATATAATCATAATCAAAGGTTTTTTCTAAACTCCATCTTAAAATAATTCAATTTCATATGTTACAATCATTTTCACTGGTTAGAAGTTTAGGTTATTTTTGCATAGCCTGAAATTTTTTACGTCATGTGTTAGAGCTGTCATCGATATAAATTTCAAGTATCGACAGTAAAACATCATGATGTATCAATAAATATCGAAACAATGGTGTTGTTGAGAAAAGGATGAAATCTGGAATGGTTGTTTTGTGCATTACATAATGAATGAAAACGATGTATGTCACTCGGGAACACTTACTGGGTATTTCATATCTTATTCGTGGTAATTGTGAAAAACTCTTATAATTATAATTTGTCGGCATTTGAAATTCCAATGTTACTAGGCCATAGGCAGGTCATCAAGTTCATTTTCGGTCATTGAATCTATTTCAGAAAATAGAAATCGATATTATATCCCAAGATGAAAATCGTCAATACATTGATACGATGACAGCTCTATCGTGTTATGACGTACGATGACAGCTCTATCATGTTATGACGTACGATGACAGCTCTATCGTGTTATGACGTACGATGACAACTCTATCGTGTTATGATGTACGATGACAGCTCTATCGTGTTATGATGTACGATGACAACTCTCTATCGTGTTATGATGTACGATGACAGCTCTATCGTGTTATGACGTACGATGACAGCTCTATCGTGTTATGACGTACGATGACAGCTCTATCGTGTTATGACGTACGATGACAGCTCTATCGTGTTATGATGTACGATGACAGCTCTATCGTGTTATGACGTATGACGACAGCTCTATCGTGTTATGACGTACGATGACAGCTCTATCGTGTTATGACGTACGATGACAGCTCTATCGTGTTATGACGTACGATGACAGCTCTATCGTGTTATGACGTTACGATGACAGCTCTATCGTGTTATGACGTACGATGACAGCTCTATCGTGTTATGACGTACAGACAGCTCTATCGTGTTATGACGTATGATGACAGCTCTATCGTGTTATGACGTACGATGACAGCTCTATCGTGTTATGACGTACGATGACAGCTCTATCGTGTTATGACGTACGATGACAGCTCTATCGTGTTATGATGACTATCGTGTTATGATGACAGCTCTATCGTGTTATGATGTACGATGACAGCTCTATCGTGTTATGATGTACGATGACAACTCTATCGTGTTATGATGTACGATGACAGCTCTATCGTGTTATGATGTACGATGACAACTCTATCGTGTTATGATGTACGATGACAGCTCTATCGTGTTATGATGTACGATGACAGCTCTATCGTGTTATGACGTACGATGACAGCTCTATCGTGTTATGACGTACGATGACAGCTCTATCGTGTTATGACGTACGATGACAGCTCTATCGTGTTATGAGTACGTGACGTAATGACAGCTCTATCGTGTTATGATGTACGATGACAGCTCTATCGTGTTATGACGTACGATGACAGCTCTATCGTGTTATGACGTACAATGACAGCTCTATCGTGTTATGATGTACGATGACAGCTCTATCGTGTTATTACGTACGATGACAGCTCTATCGTGTTATGACGTACGATGACAGCTCTATCGTGTTATGACGTACGATGACAGCTCTATCGTGTTATGACGTACGATGACAGCTCTATCGTGTTATGACGTACGATGACAGCTCTATCGTGTTATGACGTACGATGACAACTCTATCGTGTTATGACGTACGATGACAGCTCTATCGTGTTATGATGTACGATGACAGCTCTATCGTGTTATGATGTAACGATGACAGCTCTATCGTGTTATGACGTACGATGACAGCTCTATCGTGTTATGATGTACGATGACAGCTCTATCGTGTTATGACGTACGATGACAGCTCTATCGTGTTATGACGTACGATGACAGCTCTATCGTGTTATGACGTACGATGACAGCTCTATCGTGTTATGACGTATGATGACAGCTCTATCGTGTTATGACGTATGATGACAGCTCTATCGTGTTATGACGTACGATGACAGCTCTATCGTGTTATGATGTACGATGACAGCTCTATCGTGTTATGACGTACGATGACAGCTCTATCGTGTTATGACGTATGATGACAGCTCTATCGTGTTATGACGTACGATGACAGCTCTATCGTGTTATGACGTACAATGACAGCTCTATCGTGTTATGACGTACGATGACAGCTCTATCGTGTTATGATGTACGATGACAGCTCTATCGTGTTATGACGTATGATGACAACTCTATCGTGTTATGACGTTCGATGACAGCTCTATCGTGTTATGATGTACGATGACAACTCTATCGTGTTATGATGTACGATGACAGCTCTATCGTGTTATGACGTACGATGACAGCTCTATCGTGTTATGATGTACGATGACAGCTCTATCGTGTTATGACGTACGATGACAGCTCTATCGTGTTATGATGTACGATGACAGTCTCTATCGTGTTATGACGTACGATGACAGCTCTATCGTGTTATGACGTACGATGACAGCTCTATCGTGTTATGACGTACGATGACAGCTCTATCGTGTTATGACGTACGATGACAGCTCTATCGTGTTATGACATACGATGACAGCTCTATCGTGTTATGACGTACATGACAGCTCTATCGTGTTATGACGTACGATGACAGCTCTATCGTGTTATGACGTACGATGACAGCTCTATCGTGTTATGACGTACGATGACAGCTCTATCGTGTTATGACGTACGATGACAGCTCTATCGTGTTATGACGTACGATGACAGCTCTATCGTGTTATGACGTACGATGACAGCTCTATCGTGTTATGATGTACGATGACAGCTCTATCGTGTTATGACGTACGATGACAGCTCTATCGTGTTATGACGTACGATGACAGCTCTATCGTGTTATGACGTATGATGACAGCTCTATCGTGTTATGACGTACGATGACAGCTCTATCGTGTTATGACGTACGATGACAGCTCTATCGTGTTATGACGTACGATGACAGCTCTATCGTGTTATGATGTACGATGACAGCTCTATCGTGTTATGACGTACGATGACAGCTCTATCGTGTTATGACGTACAATGACAGCTCTATCGTGTTATGACGTACGATGACAGCTCTATCGTGTTATGACGTACGATGACAGCTCTATCGTGTTATGATGTACGATGACAGCTCTATCGTGTTATGACGTACGATGACAGCTCTATCGTGTTATGATGTACGATGACAGCTCTATCGTGTTATGACGTACGATGACAGCTCTATCTATCGTGTTATGATGTACGATGACAGCTCTATCGTGTTATGATGTACGATGACAGCTCTATCGTGTTATGACGTACGATGACAGCTCTATCGTGTTATGACGTACGATGACAGCTCTATCGTGTTATGACGTACGATGACAGCTCTATCGTGTTATGACGTATGATGACAGCTCTATCGTGTTATGACGTACGATGACAGCTCTATCGTGTTATGACGTACAATGACAGCTCTATCGTGTTATGACGTACGATGACAGCTCTATCGTGTTATGATGTACGATGACAGCTCTATCGTGTTATGACGTATGATGACAGCTCTATCGTGTTATGACGTTCGATGAAAGCTCTATCGTGTTATGATGTACGATGACAACTCTATCGTGTTATGATGTACGATGACAGCTCTATCGTGTTATGACGTATGACGACAGTTCTATCGTGTTATGATGTACGATGACAGCTCTGTCGTGTTATGACGTACGATGACAGCTCTATCGTGTTATGACGTACGATGACAGCTCTATCGTGTTATGACGTACGATGACAGCTCTATCGTGTTATGACGTATGATGACAGCTCTATCGTGTTATGACGTATGATGACAGCTCTATCGTGTTATGACGTACAATGACAGCTCTATCGTGTTATGATGTACGATGACAGTTCTATCGTGTTATGACGTACGATGACAGCTCTATCGTGTTATGACGTACGATGACAACTCTATCGTGTTATGATGTACGATGACAGCTCTATCGTGTTATTACGTACGATGACAGCTCAATCGTGTTATGACGTACAATGACAACTCTATCGTGTTATGATGTATGATGACAGCTCTATCGTGTTATGATGTACGATGACAGCTCTATCGTGTTATGACGTACGATGACAGCTCTATCGTGTTATGACGTACGATGACAACTCTATCGTGTTATGATGTATGATGACAGCTCTATCGTGTTATGACGTACGATGACAGCTCTATCGTGTTATGATGTACGATGACAGCTCTATCGTGTTATGACGTACGATGACAGCTCTATCGTGTTATGATGTACGATGACAGCTCTATCGTGTTATGACGTATGATGACAGCTCTATCGTGTTATGACGTACGATGACAGCTCTATCGTGTTATGATGTACGATGACAGCTCTATCGTGTTATGACATACGATGACAGCTCTATCGTGTTATGACGAACAATGACAGCTCTATCGTGTTGAGATATACAATGATAGCTCTGTCGTGTTATGACGTCGATGACAGCTCTATCGTGTCATGACGTACGATGACAGCTCTATCGTGTTATGATGTACGATGACAGCTCTATCATGTTATGACGTACGATGACAGCTCTATCGTGTTATGACGTACGATGACAGCTCTATCGTGTTATGACGTACGATGACAGCTCTATCGTGTTATGATGTACGATGACAGC
The DNA here is from genome assembly GCF_041381155.1 of Argopecten irradians. Lineage (NCBI taxonomy): Eukaryota > Metazoa > Mollusca > Bivalvia > Pectinida > Pectinidae > Argopecten > Argopecten irradians. Next base: position 35,810,963 of record NC_091146.1, on the reverse strand, counting down.
TCTGTCGTGTTATGATGTACGATGACAGCTCTATCATGTTATGACGTACAATGACAGAACTATCGTGTTATGACGTACAATGACAGCTCTATCATGTTATGACGTACAATGACAGCTCTATCATGTTATGATGTACGATGACAGTTCTATCGTGTTATGATGTACAATGACAGCTCTATCGTGTTATGATGTACAATGACAGCTCTATCGTGTAATGACGTACGGTAACAGCTCTATTGTGTTATGACGTACAATGACAGCTCTATCGTGTTATAACGTACGATGACAGCTCTATCGTGTTATGATGTACGATGACAGCTCTATCGTGTTATGATGTACGATGACAGCTCTATCGTGTTATGATGTACGATGACAGCTCTATTGTGTTATGACGTACGATGACAGCTCTATTGTGTTATGATGTACGATGACAGCTCTATCGTGTTATGATGTACGATGACAGCTCTATCGTGTTATGATGTACGATGACAGCTCTATCGTGTTATGACATACGATGACAGCTCTATCGTGTTATGACGAACGATGACAGCTCTATCGTGTTGAGATATACAATGATAGCTCTGTCGTGTTATGACGTCGATGACAGCTCTATTGTGTCATGACGTACGATGACAGCTCTATCGTGTTATGATGTACGATGACATCTCTATCATGTTATGACGTACAATGACAGCTCTATCGTGTTATGACGTACGATGACAGCTCTATCGTGTTATGATGTACGATGACAGCTCTATCGTGTTATGATGTATGATGACAGCTCTGTCGTGTTATGATGTACGATGACAGCTCTATCATGTTATGACGTACAATGACAGCTCTATCGTGTTATGACGTACAATGACAGCTCTATCATGTTATGACGTACAATGACAGCTCTATCATGTTATGATGTACGATGACAGTTCTATCGTGTTATGATGTACAATGACAGCTCTATCGTGTTATGATGTACAATGACAGCTCTATCGTGTAATGACGTACGATAACAGCTCTATTGTGTTATGACGTACAATGACAGCTCTATCGTGTTATAACGTACGATGACAGCTCTATCGTGTTATGATGTACGATGACAGCTCTATCGTGTTATGATGTACGATGACAGCTCTATCGTGTTATGATGTACGATGACAGCTCTATCGTGTTATGACGTACGATGACAGCTCTATCGTGTTATGATGTACGATGACAGCTCTATCGTGTTATGATGTATGATGACAGCTCTATCGTGTTATGATGTACGATGACAGCTCTATCGTGTTATGACGTACGATGACAGCTCTATCGTGTTATGATGTACGATGACAGCTCTATTGTGTTATGATGTACGATGACAGCTCTATCGTGTTATGACGTACGATGACAGCTCTATCGTGTTATTACGTCATACATGAAGAATGCTTTCATGGAAAATTTTAATAGTCAATGGCAAAACCCAACGATTGGCAAATACATCAATGTGTCACAAGTTACAGCTGAATTTGTTTTATTGTAAAAAAGGTAAAAGTATGAAAATTAACATATAGTACTTGCCTAGTTATTCAAATCAAGTACCAGAAGTCATGTATTTTTTGTTTGATTAATTAACGTCCTATTAACAGCTATGGTCATGTAAGGACGGCCTCCCATGTATGCGGTGTGTTGCGTGTATGTTGTGTGAGGTGCGTGTTTTGGGAGACTGCGGTATATCCATGTTGTGTCTTCTTGTATAGTGGAACTATTGCCCTTTTTATAGTGCTATATCACTGAAGCATGCCGCCGAAGACACCAAGCAACAAACCCCACCCGGTCACATTATACTGACAACGGGCGAACCAGTCGTCCCACTCCCTGTATGTTGAGCGCTAAGCAGGAGCAGAAAACTACCACTTTTATAGACTTTGGTGTGTCTCGGCCAGGGGACAGAACCCAGAGCCTTCCTCACAGGGGCGAAGTCATATATCTGATCATGTGATTTATAGCCCAGATTTTGTACTACTAATATTTAGGTGATTCAACTTACTCGAAATATTTGGTGTGGTACTGATGAAAACATGACGTTATTTTATGTATCAGATATGCTCGTCTATTTCCATGACCAACAGGTTTTAAAGTCGGTGGAACACCAGAAATTTTCAGCTTAAAAACGATTTTACGAATGCCTGTTCCTCAACTTTTATTTGGAATATGACCTGAATTTCCAATTGTAAACAAGCCAAACAGCCAGATTTGTAAATTCTATTTGTTGTTGTTTTGTTGATATCTGAGAAGATTATATTTCCCTGACAACTTTTGGTCCTTCAACTTGTACTAAATTTGATAATATATTCTGATAAAATCGATGTGTCACGAGATATCCTATGATATAAATTCGTCACCAATATTGCATATTACAAAAACAATGACTCAGCAAAACGTGGAAATGGAACGGCTGGGCCATGGGTAGCTGCTACGCTTTCGTTTTTAAATTAGGTCTAGTATTCCGTGCCTCGTATAAGTGACATAATATCTAGTAGGCCAAATGTGCATGACCTAGGTTTAATAACGTGAGTTCAAGTGAACGTCTAACGGTAGTCGTTTTAAGGCCGTATTAAACTTCTTTGCACCAGCAAAACACAACATCTTTCGTCAATATATTTAATGAAATGAATCGTCATTTATACGAGATATTTTTCCATAAATGACGACGAACAAATTCCGTAATCAACAATGGCTGCCATTTGCTACGACGTCAAGGAGAGCAGTCTGGGCTTTGTTTATAATCAGCTGATTTTGACCCATAAAACTACTGTACTTACATATTAGTGCTTTGTAAAGCAGGCATATTTTCTTTTTTCTCTTGCGCTTTCGGGCCAAAGTTTTCGTCTAGAACGATCGCATCAGCGGCCCTCAACATCACTTTCCTGGTTTGGGATAACCCAAACGTAGTTGTGTTCAACTCTACTGAGAAATGGCGATCATTTGTTTATATACCCTGCTGTGACGTCAGACGTGTATTCGGCAAATCTTTTCTTTTTCCATTCATGAGAGCGAAACGTTCCGAAAAACTCCGAACAAACAGAAAGAAAAGAAAAATAAGAATGAATTGAGTCATATTGAAACGAAACGAAATAACAGAGCATTACATGTACATGTATATGGCAAGCCAAGCTACTTTTTATTCCGAATATCCGATATCGGAAATTCTAATTCCGATATGGGGAATTCTATTTCCCGATATCGGAAATTCTATTGTCGATATCGGAAATTCTATTTCTAACTTTAATATCGGAAATTACTTTTAATTTCTGATATCGGAAATTCTAATTCTGATATCGGATGTTCTAATTCTAATATCGGAAATTCTATTTCTTATTTAATTAGAAAACAAATTTCAATTTCAGAAATTGTATATCCGATATCTATTGTCGATACCGGAAATTCTATTTATGATATCGGATATTCTAATTCTGATACCGGAAATTCTATTTCTCATATCGGAAATTAGAAAACAAATTTCAATTTCAGAAATTGTATTTCCAGAAATTCAAGTTATTCTACCATGCAAATAACGCAGGGAGCAATTATTGCAGCAGAATGAGAGAGAATTTCTGATATCGGGAATTCAATTTCTGATATCGGAAATTCAATTTCTGTTATCAGGAATTACTAGGATTTCCGATATCGGGAATATATTTCCCCATATCGGAAATAGAATTCCTGATATATCGGAAATAAAATTTCCCATATCAAAAATAGAATTTCCGATAACGGAATTAGAATTTCCGATAACGAAATTAGGATTTCCGATATCGGAATTAGAATTCCCGATAATTTCCGACATCGGAAATTTTAATTTCGATATCGGAATTAATAGAATAAAAAGTAACTTGGCTTGCCATACATGTACGTGCACCTAGTCTACAAACAAATAACTACTTTTTAATTAAATGAAAAGCATGTTAAGAATTGATTTGAATAGATATTTTATGTGATAATTTATGTGTTATATCTCACTAAGCAACCCTTACAGTAATGCAATTTAATAACAATTAAAGGATTGTTAGATTGCATTTATTGGAGATATAAATTCATTTGCAGTCTGGGTGGCTCCGTGACCATCACGGCCCTCATCAGAATTAGAAAAGAAATCTAGTAACTTTTATCTCGGTGACGGCGGCCCTTGTCAGAATTAGTAACTTTTAACTCGGTGACGTCAGTCCTCGTCAGAATTGATGATTTTTAAGTCGCTGAACGCGACTCCCGTAAGAAATGGTAACTTTGAACACAGTGACGGCGGCCCTCGTCAGAGTTGGTAATTTTGAACTCGCTGAACGCAGCTCTCGTAAGAATTCGTAACTTTTAACTCGGTGACGGCGGCCCTTGTTAGAATTAGTAATTTTTAACTCGGTGACGGCAGCCCTATTCAGAATTGGAAACTTGTAACTCAGCGGTCTTCGTCAGAAATGGCAACTTGAAACTCGTTGACTGCGGACCTTGTCAGAATTGGTAACTTTAAACTCGGTGACGGCGACCCTGTTCAGAATTTGAAACTTGTAACTCGGTGACGGCAGCCCTCGTCACAATTGTAAACTGGTAACTCGGTGACGGAACCCTCCTCAGAATAGGTAACTTTTAACTTGGTGGCGGCATTCCTCGTGAGAATTGGTAACTTTTCATTCGGTGACGGCGGCGTTCGTCAGAATTGGTAACTTTTAATTCGGTTACGGAGGCCCTCGTCAGAATTGGTTATTTTTAACTCAGTGACGGTAGCCCTTGTCCGAATTGGAAACTTTTAACTCGGTGACGGCGGCGCTTGTCAGAATTGGTAACTTTTAACTCAGTGACCGCTGCCCTTGTCAGAATAAGTAACTTTTAACTCGGTTACCGCTGCCCTTGTCAGAATAAGTAACTTTTAACTCGGTTACGGAGGCCCTTGTCAGAATGAGTAACTTTTAACTCGGTGACGGAGGCCCTCGTAAGAATTGGTAACTTTTAACTCTGTGAACGTGGTCCTCGTCAGAATAGGTAACTCTAAACTCGGTTACGGCATACCTTGTCAGCATTGGTAACTTTAAAACGGTGAACGCGGCCCTCGTCAGAATTAGTTACTTTTAACTCAGTGACTGCTACACTGTAATCTTTTAGTGTTAACTTAATCCATTTATGGTGTTTTTAAAGTGTAACGTAACACCAATATCGGTGTAAAAAAAACGGTAACACCGTTCCTGGTGTAAAGTTAATCCAAACAATGAAAAGTGTATTGTTTACCCAAATTTGGTGTAACTTCAATCCAAAGTTGGTGTAAGTGTGCAATGTTACACCAAAATGGTGTTACTTTACACCAAATTCTCACTTGAAAGTGTAAGGTTACACCCCAGTGGTGTTACTTTACACCAACTTTTCACCTAAAAGGGTAACCTTACACCACATCGGTGTTACTTTACACCAGATCTCCTTTTGAAGTGTTACCTTACACCACAGTGGTGTTACTTTACACCAGATCCTAACTTGAAAGTGTAATCTTACACCGCAGTGGTGTTACTTTACACCAAAGTCTAATTTGAAAGGGTAACCTTACACCACAGTGGTGTTACTTTACACCAAATCATAACGTGAAAGGGTAACCTTACTCCACAGCGGTGTTACTTTACACAAGAACTTCGTTTGAAGTGTTACCTTACACCACAGTGGTGTTACTTTACACCAAATTCTTACTTGAAAGGGTAACCTTACACCACAGCGGTGTTACTTTACACCAGAACTTCGTTTGAAGTGTTACCTTACACCACAGTTGTGTAACTTTACACCAAAGCGCAATATGAAAGGTTAAACTTACACCACAGTGGTGTTACTTTACACCAACTTTTCACCTAAAAGGGTAACCTTACACCACATCGGAGTTACTTTACACCAGATCTCCTTTTGAAGTGTTACCTTACACCACAGTGGTGTTACTTTACACCAGATCCTAACTTGAAAGTGTAATCTTACACCGCAGTGGTGTTACTTTACACCAAAGTCTAATTTGAAAGGGTAACCTTACACCACAGTGGTGTTATTTTACACCAAATCATAACTTGAAAGGGTAACCTTACACCACAGCGGTGTTACTTTACACCAGATCTTCGTTTGAAGTGTTACCTTACACCACAGTGGTGTAACTTTACACCAAAGCGCAATAAAGGAATGGTGGTAACTTTACACCACAGTGGTGTTACACCAGGGTTTGCACCAAATCCTTGAACTTGAAAGTGGTAACCCAAACGTTGAAGGTACCTACACCACACTTTCGAAAGGGTAACCTTACACCACAGCGGTTTACACACCAGAACTTCGTTTGAAGTAAGTGTTACCTTACACCACAGTGGTGTAACTTTACACCAAAGCGCAATATGAAATGGTAACCTTACACCACAGTGGTGTTACTTTACACCAAATCCTAACTTGAAAGGATGACCTTACACCTCAGCGGTGTTACTTTACACCAGAACTTCGTTTGAAGTGTTACCTTACATCACAATGGTGTTACTTTACACCAAACCATCGCATGAAGTGATAAACATTACATCAAAAGCCTAAGGGACTTTATTTAGGGTATGCTCTGTACAAAATGGCGGCCAGCTCAAAGATCATTTGACAGAGAGGGGAATAACAAGTTGCCGACCAGTTAAATTTATCGCCTCTCGAGACCGACAATTACGAAGAAACATTTCGAAATAGGAGGACGATGGTTGTTGATGCCGGATGTTTTTACGATATCAAGTTGCAATTAAGTCGCAGCTACCCGATATCGGGTTTGGATATATTTTTGTGGATCTCAGTAGTGATTGTGGTTGGGGTCAAGACCAGATCAGGCACTATAAAGATGACAATGCATATAAACTTTTCCAACAGAACCACATCAGTAGTGTCGTGTATCACCAGCAGCACGGTCATATTAAGCCAAGTGTATACCTGAGACACGACAGAACGGGCAGCCATTGCTGGATACTTATGGGAACTAAAGGCTTTATCAACTCTGGTGGTTGTACATGTGTTGCGTAAGTAATTAGAACCATTTTTTAATGGTATCTACATGTACAATTTATCTCCCCACATATAATATTAATGTACATGTTACATACAACGTACAGTCAGTGGCCATAATAATTTAATTAAGTACGCAAGTGAATATTTTTCTGTATATTATTAGTAATTTTACATATTTTTAATTGTTATTCCTAAAGTAATTTTACATTCAATCGTAACAAGATTTTATGTACTGACTAAGGACCTTTTTGCACCCTATATATATTATCTAAAATATATTCCGTGCCTTATTTATCGATAAATCGATCCTAAGTGTAGACATGTAATTTTTATGACGCCATTTTACTATAGACAAAGAAGGAAATGGCGGCGTCATCAAACGTTATTTTGATGTAATCGTTCACAACTCACACATATTGCAACGGAAGAACATGTACATTATTTCAAAATAAGCTTTAGATAAGTAGTTTTTATGTTGTCAACTTTGAAGTTTTTATGGTTGCATAGAGGAGTTTTAAAAAATGTAGAATTACTAATAAAATATAGTATTTAGAATCGCTTGCGTACTGTATTATGGGCACTGACAAAGACAGTAATTTAGGTTTTGATTTTTAATACATATACAGCGATGAAATGTACAAACATGAAAACCGTTGACTGTATACTATACAAACCCATTCTCATCTGTACATGTATTAGAATGCATAAAAGTATACTTGTACTGTACACGTAAATGTTTCCATAATGAACAAATTAATCAAATGCAGGTACATTGTACTATGACTCTCTAATGAATTTACATATTTTTTTAAATCTACACAATCAATAAATAACAAGAATTTCGGAACCATATACACTTGACAAACAGGAATATACAATGTATTTCATAGCTAAAAGTTTGCAACGACATAATGATATAAATAGATTGATCTCTTTGTTGTTTCATAGTTATACGTATACCCTGAATAGGAATTTATAGACTCTTTAATTTTAACATATATAATTATATAAAGTTAGTCCATTAAATTTGTTTCATTAAATTAGTGATAAATTTTCAGAAGAACAAGATGCTTTGTGGTTTGTTTTGTATTTTTTTCAGGGTGAAGATGGTGCTATAAACACACATGTACAGGAACCACCAATTTGGGAAGACGGTTACACCGATCTTGGATGAAGGTTACTCCAATGTGGGAAGAAGGTATGCACCGATTCGGGATGAACGTTACACCAATCTTAGATGAAGGTAACACCAATTTGGGAGGAAGGTTACACCGATATTGGATGAAGGTTACACCAATTTAGGATGAAGGTTACACCGATCCTGGATGAAGGTTACACCCAATTTGGGATGAAGGTTACACCTATTTTGGATGAAGGTTACACCTATTTGGGATGAAGGTTACAACAATTTGGGATGAAGGTTAAACCAATTTTGGATGAAAGTTACACCAAGTCGGGATGAGGTTACACCGATCCTGGATGAAGGTTACACCAATTGAGGATGAAGGTTACACCTATATTGGATGAAGGTTACACCAATTTTGGATGAAGGTTACACCAATTTGGGATGAGGTTACACCGATCCTGGATGATGTTACACCTTTTTTGGATGAAGGCTACACCAATTTAGGAAAAAGGTTACACCTATTTTGGATGAAGGTTACACCTATCCTGGATTAAGTTTACACCAAAAAAGGTGGCACCACAGCTGCCTCCTTTTTTGGTGTAACGTTACACCAATTTTTTAGGATTAAGGTTACACCAAAAAAGGTGGCACCACAGCTGCCTCCTTTGTTGGTGTAACTTAACACCACTGGTGTAACTTTACACCAGTGGTGTAACCTAAAAATTTGGTGTAACGTTGCACCAATAAAGGAGGCAGCTGTGGTGCCACCTTTTTTGGTGTAACTTAACACTCAAAAGTTTACAGTGTACCCTCGTTAGAATTAGTAACTTTTAACTCGGTTACGGAGGCCCTCGTCAGAATTGGTAACTTTTAACTTGGTTACGTCAGCCCTCATCAGAATTAATAGCTTTTAACTCGGTGACGAAACGACCCTCGTCAGAATTGGTAACTTTTAACTCGGTTACGGAGGCCCTCATCAGAATTGGTAACTTTTAACTCGGTGACGTCAGCCCTCGTCAGAATTGGTAATTTGAAGTTGCTGAACGCGGCTCCCGTAAGAAATGGTAACTTTGAACTCAGTGACGGCAGCCCTCGTCAGAATAAGTAACTTTTAACTCGGTTACGGAGGCCCTTGTCAAAATGAGTAATTTCTAACTCGGTTACGGAGGCCCTCGTCAGAATTGGTAACTTTTAACTCGGTTACGGAGGCCCTCATCAGAATTAATAGCTTTTAACTCGGTGACGAAACGACCCTCGTAAGAATTGGTAATTTGAAGTTGCTGAACGCGGCTCCCGTAAGAAATGGTAACTTTGAACACGGTGACGGCGGCCCTCGTCAGAATTGGTAATTTTGAACTCGCTGAACGCAGCTCTCGTAAGAATTCGTAACTTTTAACTCGCTGACGGCGGCCCTTGTTAGAATTAGTAATGTTAAACTCGGTGACGGCAGCCCTATTCAGAATTTGAAACTTGTAACTCAGCGGTCCTTGTCAGAAATGGAAACTTGAAACTCGTTGTCCGCGGCCCTTGTCAGAATTGGTAACTTTAAACTCGGTGACGGCGACCCTCGTCAGAATTGGAAACTTGTAACTCAGTGGCAGCGGCCGTCATCAGAATTCTCGGTTACGGAGGCCCTCGTCAGAATTGGTAACTTTTAACTCGGTGAACGTGGCCCTCGTCAGAATAGGTAACTTTTAACTCGGTTACGGCAGACCTCGTCAGCATTGGTAACTTTTAAACGGTGAACGCGGCCCTGAACGCGGCCCTCGTCAGAATTAGTTACTTTTAACTCGGTGACGGCGACCCTCGTCAGAATTGGTAAGAATTGGTAAATTTTAACTCGGTGACGTCAGCCCTCGTCAGAATTAATAGCTTTTAACTCGGTGACGTCAGCCCTCGTCATAATTGGTAACTTTTAACTCGGTTACGGAGGCCCTCATCAGAATTGGTAACTTTTAACTCGGTGACGTCAGCCCTCGTCAGAATTGGTAATTTGAAGTTGCTGAACGCGGCTCCCGTAAGAAATGGTAACTTTGAACACGGTGACGGCGGCCCTCGTCAGAATTGGTAATTTTGAACTCGCTGAACGCAGCTCTCGTAAGAATTCGTAACTTTTAACTTGGTGACGGCGGCCCTTGTTAGAATTAGTAATTTTTAACTCGGTGACGGCAGCCCTATTCAGAATTTGAAACTTGTAACTCAGCGGTCCTTGTCAGAAATGGAAACTTGAAACTCGTTGTCCGCGGCCCTTGTTAGAATTGGTAACTTTAAACTCGGTGACGGCGACCCTCGTCAGAATTGGAAACTTGTAACTCAGTGGCAGCGGCCCTCATCAGAATTAGTAACTTTTAACTCGGTGACGTCAGCCCTTGTCGGAATTGGTAACTTTTAACTCGGTGACGGCGGCGCCTTGTCGGAATTGGTAACTTTTAACTCAGTGACGGCTGCCCTAGTCAGAATTAGTAACTTTTAACTCGGTGAACCCGGCCCTCGTCAGAATTAGTAACTTTTCACTCGGTGAACGCAGCCCTCGTCAGAATTGGTAACTTTAAACTCGGTGACAGCGGCCCTTGTCAGAATAAGTAACTTTTAACTCGGTGACGGCGGCCATTGTCAGAATTAGTAACTTTTAACTCGGTGACGGAGGCCCTCATCAGAATTGGTAACTTTTAACTCGGTGACGTCAGCCCTCGTCAGAATTGGTAATTTGAAGTTGCTGAACGCGGCTCCCGTAAGAAATGGTAACTTTGAACTCACGGTGACGGCGGCCCTCGTCAGAATTGGTAATTTTGAACTCGCTGAGCAGACTCTCTGCGGCCCTTGTTAGAATTAGTAATTTTTAACTCGGTGACGGCAGCCCTATTCAGATTTGAAACTTGTAACTCAGCGGTCCTTGTCAGAAATGGAAACTTGAAACTCGTTGTCCGCGGCCCTTGTTAGAATTGGTAACTTGTAACTCAGTGGCAGCGGCCCTCATCAGAATTGGTAACTTTTAACTCGGTGACGGCGGCCCTAATAGAATTATAAACTTTTAACTCGGTGACGGCAGCAATCGTGAGAATTGGTAACTTTTAATTGGTGACGGCGGCGCTTGTCGGAATTCGGTGACGGCAGCAATCGTGAGAATTGGTAACTTTTAATTTGGTGACGGCGGCGCTTGTCGGAATTGGTAACTTTTAGCTCAGTGATTGCTGCCCTTGATAAAATTGGTAACTTTAAACTCGGTGACAGCGGCCCTCGTCAGAATTAGTAACTTTTAACTCGCTGAACGCAGCCCTATTCAGAAATGGCAACTTGAAACTCGTTGACCGCGGCCCTTGTCAGAATTGGTAACTTTAAACTCGGTGACGGCGACCCTCGTCAGAATTTGAAACTTGTAACTCGGTGACGGCGGCAGCCCTCGTCAGAATTGTAAACTGGTAACTCGGTGACGGAACCCTCCTCAGAATTGGTAATTTTTAACTTGGTGGCGGCATTCCTCGTGAGAATTGGTAAAATTTCATTCGGTGACGGCGGCGCTCGTCAGAATTGGTAACTTTTAACTCGGTTACGGAGGCTCTCGTGAGAATTGGTAACTTTAAACTCGGTGACGGCGGCCCTCGTCAGAATTGGAAACTTGCAACTCTGCGGACCTTGTCAGAATTGGTAACTTTTAACTCGGTGACGGCGGCGCTTGTCAGAATTGGTAACTTTTAACTCAGTGACCGCTGCCCTTGTCAGAATTGGTAACTTTAAACTCGGTGACAGCGGCCCTTGTCAGAATAAGTAACTTTTAACTCGGTTACGGAGGCCCTTGTCAAAATGAGTAATTTTTAACTCGGTTACGGAGGCCCTCGTCAGAATTGGTAACTTTTAACTCGGTTACGGAGGCCCTCATCAGAATTAATAGCTTTTAACTCGGTGACGAAACGACCCTCGTAAGAATTGGTAATTTGAAGTCGCTGAACGCGGCTCCCGTAAGAAATGGTAACTTTGAACACGGTGACGGCGGCCCTCGTCAGAGTTGGTAATTTTGAACTCGCTGAACGCAGCTCTCGTAAGAATTCGTAACTTTTAACTCGCTGACGGCGGCCCTTGTTAGAATTAGTAATGTTAAACTCGGTGACGGCAGCCCTATTCAGAATTTGACACTTGTAACTCAGCGGTCCTTGTCAGAAATGGAAACTTGAAACTCGTTGTCCGCGGCCCTTGTCAGAATTGGTAACTTTCGACTCGGTGACGGCGACCCTCGTCAGAATTGGAAACTTGTAACTCAGTGGCAGCGGCCCTCATCAGAATTAGTAACTTTTAACTCGGTGATGTCAGCCCTTGTCGGAATTGGTAATTTAAAACTCGGTGACAGCGGTCCTTGTCAGAATTAGTAACTTTTCACTCGGTGAACGCCGCCCTCGTCAGAATTAGTAACTTTAAACTCGGTGACCGCGGCCCTCGTCAGAAAACGTAATTTTTAACTCGGTTACGGAGGTCCTCGTCAGAATTAGTAACTTTTCACTCGGTGACGGCGACCCTCGTTAGAATTAGAACTTTTAACTCGGTTACGGAGGCCCTCATCCTCGATATTCCAGGGGTTCCGATCACTTACGATCTCTACATCCCTGGACTATCTCATAGTAAAACTGGAGGCAACAGAGTAAACAGGTAATTTAGTCATTTGATGTACATCAAAGGAGCCGTATAACGATACACTGTGGTTGACTGTGAGGCTTTGATGTTAGGCGTCGCTCTCTCTGTAGTCTTCAAAGGAAATCTTTGCTAGCCTGTGATTGGTCAAATGTTTTCCGCTGAGCTGCCTTCAATTTCACTATGAGATAGTCCAGGGGTGTAGAGATCGTAAGTGATCGGAACCCCTGGAATATCGAGGATGGGAGGCCCTCGTCAGAATTGGTAACTTTTAACTCGGTGACGACAACCCTTTTCAGAATTGACACTTTTGAACTCAGTGACCGCCCTCGTCAGAATTGGTAATTTTTTAAAACTCGGTGACGTCAGCCCTCGTCACATTTAGTATTTTTAACTCGGTAACAGAGGCCCACGGCAGAATAGGTAATTTTTAACTCGGTGACCGCGGCCCTCGTCAGAATTGGTAATTTTGAGCTTTGTTGTGCTCTTTTTGGGGAGATGATTACGTACATGAAACTAATTCTGACAGCTTTATCAAACTGTTCGTCCCCAGACAAGATTCTGGCAGCAGCAATTTGATTGGCCAGTTCCAAAGGTCACCCTCGGAACGTAACCCCTAATGGGATGTTGTCAGATCCTGTTATCAAACGTAGTGATAATTAATATCTGTGTTTTAACCAGATGTAGGGAAATATAACCTGGGGCGATAAAATATATGAAATGAAATTTCATTTAAGATCGTACATATCATAAAGGAGAGGTTCAAGGACCTAAACGGTTATCTGAATACCTTTGCAACTGTCATATAGGAAATTAATTAGATATGGTATCTTGGTGACCATCTTGGATTTCGGATCGACCCAAAAAATAACAATACCTTGCTATGACCATGTCTGAATCATTTTAGCCAAATTTCAGCCAATTCGTACTGGCAGCAATTGAGAAGAAGGTCAAAATATGTTTTCAAGATGGCGATTGTGGCGGCCATCTTAGATTTCGGATCGATCCGAAAAATAACAACATATTGTCGGAGTCATGTCAGGATCATTTAAAGCAAGTTTCAGCCATGACGACGAACGTCACAAAGCATGATGACTATTGGTCATCCTTCTGGTCAAATAATCTAAAAAGTCACAACAACAGAAGATGATAATATGAATGTTTATTTTTATTATATACACGCAATATTAACAACATCGTTAAATACAAAGTACAAAGCACGTGCTAATGACAAGATTGTCATGTTCTTGCTTTAAATATATACTGTTTGTGTACCATTGGCTTAAATAAATACTGAAGACAAATGAAATTGAAATATTGAATGGTAAATTGTCAAAGAATATGACACAACCCAATTTATACTCCCAAAGTCATATTCAAAATACATATATTTTATAGATCAAATCTAACATATACTCTCAGTATCAAAGTTTTATAAAAAATACATACATTTTATAGATCAAATCTAACATTTATACTCTCAGTATCAAAGTTATATATAAACTTTATAGATCAAATCTAACATATACTCTCAGTATCAAAGTTATATACAGAAATACATACATTTTATAGATCAAATCTAACATATACTCTCAGTATCAAAGTTATATAAAAAATACATACATTTTATGGATCAAATCTAACATATATCAAGTTATATACAGAATACATACATTTTATAGAATATATCTAACATATACTCTCAGTATCAAAGTTATATTATAGATTTTTATAGATCAAATCTAACATATACTTTCAGTATAAAAGTCATGTACAGAATACATACATTTTATAGATCTCTCTTTCATACGAGTAATTTTGAATACATACCATTTAATTATACACTCAACATATTCAGCATTTACATAAGTAAAGCGTCCACTATTCATACAGTAATGCAGAGAAAATCTGTCTCCGTATATTTTAGAGAACATCCAAAATATGACATCATTACGTTATAGCTATATATATGTAGAAACTCTGGTGAATACACACTATGCAATATACTTCTCGAATAGAAACACTTTCTTAAGCTTAATCAGTTGATTGCGAGCGTCAAATTATCAAGACAGAGGACCAGAGTTCGATTCAACATACAAGATCATTTTAGAATATCGGTTTGAGCTTGAAATACTATAAAATGTATGGGGGAAATGTGACAAAGATAACGCATAGATGTATAATCTACTTTATGTCTTTGGTCCATACGACAAATCCATTGGATAAACCTGTTTACAATGTTAATCGAAATACTAAAATAATATAAATGCACAACTCAGACCCATACCTACTCAAACCTTCTGTCATTTTCGTACGACTTCTCTCGTCATGCAGTGCTGTTAGTACTTATACGAGTTACCTCCCTTGTACCACAAACAAAATCTGATTCTAATTGGTAATGACCAACTTCAACAAATTGAAGATAATGTCATGAGAGAGAGATATGGGATTCGAGTTGATTCCGGTAAAGTCAGTAGATAATGCTATGTTTATTTTAATATTGGGTATATACTGACAGGAGAGCAGACTTGAATTGTTCAGGAGTGGAGCAGGACGATATGATATGTGCTGGGATCTTATTCCATTCAGATATTGTCCTAGGGAAGAATGATTGTTTTCTGACCTGGGTTTTACAGTGTGCAAGTTGGAATGATTGTTGGTGAGCTTGCCTGGATTGCCTGTTTGCTGGAATGAGTCTATTTTGTTTATAGATGGCGATTTGATTATTAGCTATTTTGTACATCATGATGAGCCTGGACTCTCTGCGTCTTTCAGCAAGAGGACGCCTTTTAAGATCTTTCAGCATATCAGTTACACTAGATGTTCTATGTGTGTAGATGTTCTTGTTTAATACATAACGTGCAGCCCTACGTTGTACTATTTCAATTTTTTCTGTGTTTTCCTGGGTGTAAGGGTCCCATACTATACAGGCATATTCTAGGGATGGACGGACTAGTGATTTGTACGACTATCTGTTTAAATGTATGTCTTAAAAAAAGAAGAGAAATTGATGTTCGAGAGCAAAATAAATGATTTTAAAGTCTTGATTTTTTTTACTCTTTTTTTTTCATATAACCAAAGCAAAAATAATAATAATAATAATTATTATTTCAATCAAACAAAAAAAAAAATAAATAAAAAGATTCTGAATAGCTTATACATCGTCTTTCATATTGTAGTCGTAATTAAAAAAAGTTTTTAATTGAACCAAAGTGAAATATATGTGTTAACCACTTCAAAAAACGAAAATATAAAAACCTAAAACAACTCTGCTGAATTATCAAAACATCGTATTTTATTTTGTTTTAATGACTGGTTCATACGTAAAATACCAAATATTGTACAAACAAAAAAAATTATCATTTGATGTTACTCATTATTTTTAATGAATTTATTTTATGCTCTGCTGCTGTCTATTGATTGATTGATCTGGCTTAACGTCCTAGTTCCTGACCCGTGTACTCGGACGTCGTCGAGGACACCCCTAGAGGCGCAGCTCGAAATCGTTCGGTGAAATCGGGACTATAAACTCGCCACAATGGATCGATTGTCCTCTGGAAAATACTTAATTTTATCGTGGAATGTATACATGATTGTTTAATATGATTTGTGATGATTATTTGTTTGTACTGACAAGTGTAAATGATATCATATTTATTCAGAAAACACTCCCAGAAGATGGTCATACAAAGGGTTGTTTACTGTTCCCCTCCTTTTCGCCCAGTCTAAAAACAGATCTCCCCTCCCCGTCCAGTATAGTTTTAATGTCGTACTTCTGTTTTAATGTTTCCGTGTGTTTCCTTACATACCTCTCACACTCAATAAACATGTCTACATCTGTTGTATATTCAGCTATATAATGTAGACAATGACGGCCTTCACTATCTCTACACGCCGTCATGGCGGGGTAAGACCTACAGATATACAAACACAAATCCTTTTGTCCCCACACACAACTCCGATGTAACACAGTCCTCCCCTCACCGTCCACTAACTGACACATGTACTGACTACACACACAATCTATATGTACCAAAGAACCGTCTACTCTCAGACATTGGTGTCTACACAAACATTTAAGTACAGTTTTTTCTACTGTCTGGAACATAGAACAGTTTCCTGTCCACGCCGCCACATGGAGCGGTGTTTGTCCCCACCTATCAGTACCATGTACGAGGTCAGGGTAATCTTTACACAAGTCTGCTACTATAGATTCTCTCTGTAACACACACGCCACATGTAGGACATTACATACCGTCCTCATCCGTCCCTGTAGGAGTGACACCATACTGTCGTAGTACTGTATTGTACAGGTCCATACTCCCTCCCTCCACCACATATAACATTGTGTACTTGTCAGGTTTGGCCCCGACACTGAGCAGATACATAGCACACTCTGATGATCCAGACAAACATGCTTTATTTAACAATTTCTGTTTTATCTCATCATTCAAGTAAACAACAATTTCCTTGAGTATATCTAGATCTCCCTCACCAAACCATCGACCTCTTGTAATCAATCTCCACCAATCTGTGTCCACCAACATCGTCAGGTTTGGCCCCGACATACTGAGCAGATACATAGCACACTCTGATGATCCAGACAAACATGCTTCATTTAACAATTTCTGTTTCATCTCATCATTCAAGTAAACAACAATTTCCTTGAGTATATCTAGATCTCCCTCACCAAACCATCGACCTCTTGTAATCAATCTCCACCAATCTGTGTCCTCGTCAGGTTTTACACCATTTTTCAACAGATACAAAGCTAATTGAACTGATCCAGACAAACATGCTTTATTCAATATGTTAACTTTATTAGCCTTTTTCTCATTCAAATACTTGTCAAACATCTCAACAAATACAGGATCTTTCCACACATCTAGAGAGCTAATCACAGTATCATAATCATACATCTCCACACTCTCAATCTCTCGGGGCAAACGTTCACACAAATCATTGTAATGACCAGATGATATGACAACCATGTCTGTAGATGTTTTTACAGTTGTTAGATAACCGAGTGCTTTTCTTGGACAATGTTTTATGTAGCCAACAGCTGTTTTCTTTCCATACAACAGAGCTACTGTGACAAATATAGAATCATGATCAAATCTGTACACTTCCTCAGACCAATCTTTCTCCTTCTTTACCAAAAATCCTAATAGTTTGTCTAAACTCTTTCTTACAAAACCTACTTGTTTTTTCTCATTCTCCAGGTTTATTTGATCTTCACTATCAACTAATTCAATGCTAAATGCTTGTTCTAACAATGTTTTGTCTACTTTATCCCCGTTTGGGTCTAAATCATTTACTTTTATTTCCCCATTATTGAGGAAGAGAAACAAAATGGCACAACATTCTGGTAATTTTGACAGAGCATCTTTGAAAAATTGAACTGGCTTCTCAAAAAAATCTGCTCGTTTTTTCTGCAATTCAGCAGAATTATAGAAAAGTTGACAACATTGAGGGAATCCAATATGAGGTGCATAACCTAGAATTTTTTCCTCTTCTTCCTCTGTCCATGTCAGATTTGTTGGCGTGTACATTGCTAATAGATTTCTTTTTTCACCCTTGATTTTGTACTCATTTGAGCTTAGATCAATAATGTTGTTTTTCGTAAAAACTGTCCCTCGAGAATGTTTTGCCAAATCATTAAATATTTCATTTCGAATTGTGATAAGTAAATAATTTGTCTGGTTTTGTTTATTAACAAAAAGTGTTTTCTACATTTTTAAGCCTTTTGTTCCACTCTTGCACATCCGATCTACCAATGTTTCTCTCACCAAATATGTCATCAATAATACAAGCATGGCCAGAATTTGGAGCTATTAATTTCAAATCCTTGATTTCATCAATCTTAACAGGTGTTCTGCACTGCTCCTCCTCCTCCATCAACCAGTGAACCAGCTGGAATGTGGTAGACGTTTTCCCATCCCCCGTGTTCCCCTTGATCACTAAAACTCTGTTCTTTCGGAGCTTCTCTTGAGCATCATGGTAAGCTTTGGTCGGCATGAACTTTTTTTCTTTTTCTTTTTCTGTCTTGATCAAGCTAATAGTTGTTTCTAAAAATATAACAAAAAGTACAAAACATCTAATAAAAAAGCTGATATTATCACAATACAAAATTGTGTTGTTGAGTCAAGGTACTTTTATTACTCTCTTAATACAGTTAATATCTTTACATCCTCACACTGTACTAACATATAGTAAATACATCAATGAATAAACTGTACTAACATATAGTAAATACATCAATGTATAAACTGTACGAATATATAGTAAATACATCAATGTATAAATTGTACTAACATATAGTAAATACATCAATGTATAAACTGTACTAACATAACATATAGTAAATACATCAATGTATAAACTGCAGTACTAACATATAGTAAATACATCAATGTATAAACTGTACTAACATGAATACATCAATGTATAACACTAACATAGTAAATACATCAATGTATAAACTGTACTAAACACATATAGTAAATACATCAATGTATAAACTGTACTAACATATAGTAAATACATCAATGTATAAACTGTACTAACATATAGTAAATACATCAATGTATAAACTGTACTAACATATAGTGAATACATCTATGTATAAGCTGTACTAACATATAGTGTAATACATCAATGTATAAGCTGTACTAACATATAGTAAATACATCAATGTATAAAAAGTACTAACATATAGTAAATACATCAAGGTATAAACTGTACTAACATATAGTAAATACATCAAGGTATAAGCTGTACTAACATAGTAAATACATCAATGTATAAACTGTACTAATATATAGTAAATACATCACTGTATAAACTGTACTAAGATAGAAGCTGAGAAGACTCACCTATTATAGGTAAAAGGTCAGGATGGATCTCTGTAAAATAAAGAAAAAAACATTTCACATAAGAATAATTCATTTATACTATTTTTTCACACAATTTGCCTTGTCTTCGATATTGTTAGTACTCTGTTTCAAAACAAAATATTCAACCGTATTCGACCAAATAAGCGTCCAGGGTAGTTAAAAATGAACGAGAGGCTCAGAGCGCCTGTATCGCACACCTGGAACTAAGCAATGCCATAAGAACAGAGTTTTGGTTTTATTAGTGTAACGTCTTATTAACAGCCAGGGTCAGGAAGTGCCAGCTTTGAAAAACCACGGACTAGCAGTCAGTACCTGACAAATGCTCCACATGGGATTAAAACTCGCGACCCAGATTTGGAAGGGTTGTGGTAACTATGTCGAGACATTTTAACCACTCCGCCACCACGTAAGAGTATAAACTATTAGATATTATCACATAAACTGACCCGTCCAGCCATGTCATACGGCCATGTCATAAAATATCGTAAGACACGTGTGTAAAAACACTATTGTGACGTCACAGGTAGTTTTGACGTCATAATCTTTATAGGACATCGCATGATTGTCTCAGTAGACGGAAAAGTTTACAATACATGCTTAACTCTATGACAATTTTTCAAAATTAGAGAATTTTACCTAATTTATCTCACATATTCATTCTATCATTTTTTCCTGCCCCAGGGTTTAATAGAATATTTCAGAGCCAGATTTGATATGTAATTTAAAAAATTATTCAAACTCGTGTATAATCCTGATGTCACTAGCCTAAAGGCTCGTAGGCATATAAATTAGTGAACTCGTTATGACTAGTAATTTTTTTAGAATTTACTCTATTAAGATCATCTATCCCAGATTTTCTTTTTAAGTAATTTTTTAACAGACCTAACTACTACTAGCCCAGGGCCAAAATTTACAAATTTACCTCTATTTCCCCTTCCCAACAAAGCTTAAATGTGTCATTTTGGCCTAAATTTAAAGAATCCACCTCTAATTTATCCATATTGGGTCCCACCGAAACAAAACTTTGTATGCACTTATAATTTTGATCCATGTTTTTACTAAGTGAAATATTTGTTCAGAGATATTTATGATCCTCTATTAAACACTGTTCTTACCCACCAAATAAACTTCCACAATGGAATTTAAATCCCTAACAGGGTGGTCAAAAAAGATTTAAAGAAATATTATCCCCAATTTGGTCCCCCACAAAAAAACAAATGTAGATCTCTATGCCTAGTAGCTGATTTAAAGAATTTACCTCTATTATCCCCCAATTTGGGTCCCACAAAAAACAAATGTATAGATCTTCATTGCCTAGAGGCGATTTAAAGGAGATGTTGACGATACTGACGGTTTGGACAATGAGGATGCTGCATCATCGGGTATAAGCCCACATCCCATCGGGGTACTGTGGCTAATTGGATGACAAACTAAGATGAGCCTTAGGGAACCAGTGGTCCATAGAATCGGTTCTGAATGCCATGGACATCATGAAACAGAAATAGGCCTAGGTAGTGAATCATGAATTTATCAAGTTTGATCCTATCGTAACTTTGTGATTTGGTTTAATAACATGATCCACCCCAAACAACAAACAGTATCTTAGTGACATGCAAGAAGTAATGGGCAAATTATTCATACTTTTCATTAATTTCATAAAAATTTTCGTTTTAAAGGATACATATAAGACTTTTATTTCTTTTATGATTCATCAAAAATATTTTGTAATTTCTAATATAATTATACCGAAATATGAGTAAGCAAATTTACATTAAAATCAAGCAGATTTTGAGTTCATGCACATATAATCTACGCTGAAAAATAATGTCATACGTTGATTGCAATTGCCAGTTGTTGGGTTTGGCCACTGCTCCACAAAAAGTTTCCCGGGTTGGCTATTGTTCCTGCATTTTCGCTTGATGCATTACTTTCGGTCTGACCAAGGACGGCACCAGAGATGAAATGAATTCATCAGCTGACTGACTCTCTCAGCTCCAACTGGGTTGATGTTACTATCTGCATTGTTATGGAAACAAGATCTTTGAATGATCAAAATCAAAATCTTTGTCTCAAAAGAATAATCTTCATTGAGTCGGTTTTTATATTTAATATGAAAAGTATGTGTATGCTATAAAAGTACATTTTTATTTTATTTTGTTGTGGGGAGTTACACTGCCCTTATAAACTGCCAGAAAACTGCTTCATTTTTCTGACAAGTTACTTACAATCCTACGTTTTCACAGCTATAAATCACGACAATTATCGTTCAAACTTTACAAAAAGGATTCACACTGATTACATATCTCATCTCAAAGTCTCTTACTGATCAAGTCTCTAGCTGATTCAAGTCTTCAAAACTGATCAAGTCTCTAATGATCATAGTCTCTGTGGATCAAGTCTCTCTGCTGATCAATTCTCTAGTGATCAAGTCTCAACTTGACTCAAGTCTCTGCAGGTCAAGTATCTCCTGCTGATAAAAGTTTCTACTGATAAAGTCTCTATTTGATCAGGTATCTACTGGTCAAGTCTATTGCTGATCAGTTTTGCTGGTCAAGTACCTAATGTATACAAGTCTCTGTTGATTATAGTCTCTGCTGAGTGATAAAGTGCCTGAAGGTCAAAGTCTCTCTGGTCGAGTATGCTGATGAAGTTTGTTAGTAAGGCATTTGCTGATCAAGTCTGCTTGTCAAGTCCCTAATAGATTCAAATCTCTTGCTGGGTCAATTCAAATCTCTTGCTGATCAAGTCACTGCTGATTCAAGTCTATGTGAATCAAGTCATATGTGACACTATTAAAGTCTCTACTGATCAAGCTATCTGCAGGTCAAGTCTCTGCTTATAAAGTTTCTAACTGGTCAAGTATGCTGGGTCCAAGTTTGGTTCTAGTCAAGCCTTTGCTGATCAAGTCTGCTGGTCAAGTCCATACTGATCAAGTCTCTGCTGGTCAAGTCCTACTGATCAAGTCTCTTATGATCAAGTCTCTGTTAGTCAAGTCTTTCTGGTCAAGTCTCACCTGATTAAGTTTCTACTAGTTAAGTCTTCACTGATCAATTCTCTGTTGTTCAAGTCTCTGCCTGAGAGATCAAGTCTCAGATCTGATGGTCAAGTCTCTCTGGTCAAGTCTCTACTGAGTAAACTGAGCCTCTAACGATCATGTATTCTCCTGGTCAAGTCCCTACTGATCAAAGTAAGTCTGGCTGATCAAGTTTTCGGTCTACTGGTTCAAGTCTCATGCTGATCAAGTTTCTGTCGGATCAAGTCTCTGCTGAGTGATCAATACCTCAGGCTGATCAAAATTAAAGTTCTACTATGTCAAGTCTTTAAGGTCAAGTGATTAAAATTTCACGATAAAGTCTTATTGACTGACTGGTCAAGTCTCTGATCAAGCTGATTCAAGTTTCTAATGTCAGTCTCTTTGGTCAAGTGCTGAGTGATAAAGTCTCGAGAATGTAAGTCAACTGTCTCCACCAAGTATTAAAGTGTCTGTACTGACCGTTATCAAGTCTCTTGCAGATCGAGTCTCTGCTTGTGTTTTTAGTAAAACTTCTGCCGATAAAGATCCTCTGATGTGCAATCAGTATCTGTGTCAAGTCTTCAAATGACAAGTCTCTGGTCAAGTCTCTGAGTGATAGAGATCAAGTATTGCTCAAGCTGTGATCAAGTCCTACTGATTTCTAACTGGTCAAGTCTCTACCGCTGGTCAAGTCTTTCTGGTGCTGATCAAGTTCTGTTGGTCAGACCTCTAAGGTCTGGATCAAGCCATAATCAAGTTTCTACTGGTCAAGTCCCTATGTCGTCATGCTGATCAAGTCTCTGCTATGTGTCAGGTCTTATGTCTTGTCAAATTTCTACTGGTGATCCAGTCTCTGCTGGTCAAGTTTCTGTTGGTCAAGTCTTGGTCAAGTTTGTGACAGATCCGAGTCTCTATGCCTGCTGTAAAGTCTTTGCTGTGTAAGTGCAAGGTCTACTGTTTAAGTCTTAGTCCTCTGCTGCTATGTCAAGTACTCTGTCTGATCGACTGGCTTAAAAGTATCTGATTGAGTCAAAAGTCTCTGCTGGTCAAGTCTCTGCTGGTCAAGTCTCTATTGAATGAGTCTGAAGTCTGACACAGTCTTTTATTCTGCTGAATCTCTGCTGAAGTATGGTCTGCTGATTAAAGTTTGCTGAAAAGTCTCTGTTGGGCAAGTGCTGGTCAAGTATCTGCTGTAAAGTCTCTACTGAGTGATAATAGTCTGATGGTCAAGTATGCTAGGTGTTGATCAAGTTTATGTTTCTGCTGGTGTAGTCATGTTTATTGTCATGTCCTCTGGTCTGATCCAAGTCTCTCTGCTGAAACAAGTGTTGACTAAGTCTCTGCTAAAGTCTTTGCTGTGAAATCCTGCTGTGTGAAGTATTCTCTGCTGATCAAGTCAAGTATGCTGATCAAGTTTCTGTTGGTCAAGTCCCTACTGATCAAGTCTCTGCTGATCTGATGAGTGATCAAGTCTCTGCCAGTCTCTACCCGGTCAAGTCTCTGCGGACTGGGTCAAGTCTTTCTGGTCAAATATGCTGATCAAGTTTCTGTTGTTAATGTCAAGCCTCTCTACATGATGAGTCCTCTGATATGTCAAAAGTCTCAGCTACTCGATCAAGTCCCTACTGTCTCTGTCAAGTATGCTGACGAAAGTTTTTGGTTGGTCAAGTCCCTACTGATAAAGTCTCTGCTGATCAAGTATTCTGGGTCATCTAACTGGTCAAGTCTCTACTGGTCAAGTATCTGCTGGTCAAGTCTCTCTGATAAAGTTATGTTGATCAAATTTC
Source organism: Argopecten irradians (assembly GCF_041381155.1). NCBI lineage: Eukaryota > Metazoa > Mollusca > Bivalvia > Pectinida > Pectinidae > Argopecten > Argopecten irradians. The sequence continues at coordinate 35,786,507 of NC_091146.1, read as the reverse complement.
TACTGGTCAAGTAAATTTAATGATCAAGTCTCTGCTGATCAAGTCTCTACTATTCAAGTCCATCTGGTCAAAATAAGCTGACCAAGTTTCTGTTGGTCAAGTCTCTCTGGTCAAGTATGCTGACCAAGTTTCCTCTGTGATCAAGTTTCTACTTGTCAAGTCTTTACTGATCAAGTCTCTGCTGAGTGAAAAGTCTTTGCTGAGCAAGTTCTCTGCAAGTCAAGTCTACTGGATTATAGTCTTTACTGGTCAAGTCTATGTTGATCAAGTCTCTGCTGGGTGATAAAAGTCTATTGATCAAGTCTCTGTAATAAAGTATCTCTACTGATCGAACTCTCTGCTTAACAAGTCTCTGATGAGTGATAAAGTCTCTGCTGGTCAAGTCTCTGCGAAGTGATAAAACCTAGAGCTCTGATCAATTTTTTTACTGGTCAAGTCGCTCTGAATGAGTCTCTGCTGAACAAGTATCTGCAGAGTAATTTAATCTGCTGATAATGTCTCCTGCTGAGTGATCAAGTATCTGCTGGTCAAGTGTCTACTGATTAAGTCTGCTGATAAAAGTCTCTGTTGGGCAAGTCTCTGCTGAGTGATCAAGTATCTGCTGGTCAAAGTCTCTACTGAGTGATAAAGTCTTGCTGGTCAAGTATGCTGATCACGTTTTCTGTTTCTGCTGTGATTAAGTCTGGTACTAGTCAAAGGTCTTAAAATGGTCAAGTTTCTGTTGATCCAAGTCTCTAATGATCGAGTCTCTGCTGAAACAAGCTCCTGCTGAGTGACTTAAGTCTGCTGATAAAGTCTTTGCTGATGAAATCTCTGCTGAGTGATCATGGTATCTGCTGGTCAACCTCTACTGATCAAGTCTCTCTACATATCAAGTACAATGTATCTGCTGATAAAGTCTCTGCCTGAGTGATAAAGTCTCTGCTGGTGCTTGGAAGTATGCACTGATCAAGTTTCTGTTTCTGCTATGCCATTAAGTCTGTACTGAACTAAGTCTCTTCTTGGCCAAGTCTATAGCTGATCCGAGTCTTGCTTGGCTGAACAAGTCTCTGCTAATCGTGATTAAGTCTGTTTATAAAGTCTCTGCTGAGTGATCTAAATCTCTTGCTGATGTGATCAAGTATCTGCTGTCTCAGTGAATGATGAGTCTCTACAGATCAAGTCTTTGCTGATTAAGTCTCTGCTGAGTGATTCAAGTCTTTGATGGGTCAACCGTATTGCTAAAAAAGTTGAATCAAGTCTCTTCTGATTAAGTTTTTACTGCTGAGTGATAAAGTCTCTGCACTGCCATAAAGTCTCTGCTGGTCAAGTCTCTGCTGATTAAGTCTCTGCTGATTGATGAAGTCTCAGAGTCTCTGTTGAGTCTCTACTGAGTCAAGGTATGCTGATCAAGTTTCTGTTGGTCAAGCCTCAGCTGATCATATGTCTATGCTGGTTAAAAGTCCCTATGATCAAGTATCTGCTGGTCAAGTCTCTCTGGTCAAGTATGTTTGATCAAGTTTCTGCTTGTCAGACCCTAATGATGATATGTTCTATATGGTAATAGTTATATTGATCAAGACTCTAATGTGAGAAAAAGTCTCTGCTAATCAAAGTCTCGGCAGGTCAAGTCTACTGATTAAGTCTTTACTGGTCAAGTCTCTGTTGAACAAGTCTCTGCTGTGTGATCTAGTATCTGCTGGGTGATAAAGTCTACTGATCAAGTCTTTGTAATAAAGTGTCTGCTGATAAAGTGTCTGCTGATAAAGTCTCAGCTGATCAAGTTTCTACTGGTCAAGTCTTCACTGATCAAGTCTCAGCTGATCAAGTTTTTACTGGTCAATTCTCTGTTGATCAAGTCTCTGCTGAGTGATTAAATCTGCTGATAATGTCTCTGCTGAGTGATCAAGTATCTGCTGGTCAAGTCTCTACTGATTAAGTCTCTGCTGATAAAGTATGCTAATCAAATTTCTGTTTCTGCTACATATATATGTATGTGATTAAGTCTGTACTGATCAAGTCTCTGCTGGTCAAGTCTCTGTTGATCTAGTCTCTACTGATCGAAGTCTACTGAGCTGAAGTCTCTGCTGGGTTGATTAAGTCTTGACTGCTGATAAAGTCTATGACATTTATAGATTTCCAATGGTGGCAAAGTTATAACATTATCATGTAAACACAATTATTACCTAATATTTTTTTTATTTCTGTTACTTCTACCAATGTAGAATGTCTTATATTTGTATCCGTACTATGTAATATTTTTGATCACACCAATTTTGAAAGTCTGTATATGTAATGGTAATGGTAATGGTAATGCCATTTTAAAATGTAACGTGTAATTTAATTAATTACATTGCTATGTAATTGAACCCATCCCTGGTCTACTGGTCAAGTCTCTCCTGATAAATTAAAGTCTCTACTTATCAGGTCTCTCCTGGTCAAGTCTCTGTTAAGCTGTTCAAGACTCTGCTGATGCTGGTCAAGTCTCTACTAATCAGGTCTCTACTGGTCAAGTCTCTGCTTTTGCTGTTCAAGTCTCTCTGCTTCTATTCGTCAAGTCTCTACTCATCAAGTCTCTGCTTCTGCTGGTCATGTCACTTGTTCTGCTGTTCAAGTCTCTACTGGTCAAGTCTCTGCTGTTCAAGTCTCTACTGATTCAAGTATGCTAGTCAAGTATCAAGTCAAAGTCTTGCTGTTCAAGTCTCTTGCTGATCAAGTCCTATTCTGATCTGGTTAAGTGCTTCATCTCTTCTAATCAAGCAGTCTCTAACTGAGTCGACAGTCTCATACTGGTCTAAGCATCCTAGCTAATCATGTGTCTCTGCTGATCTGATGTCTCTACTTCTACTAATCATCTGCTCTACTGGTGATGTCTCTACTGGGGTCAAGATGGCTCTACTGATCAAAGTCTCTGCTGGTCAAGTCTTCGTTGCTTCTATACTAATCTAATGCTCTGCTTACTGGTCATGTCTCTGCTGAAGTCTGAAAGTATCTGATTGGTGACAAGTATCTAGCTGATCAAGTCTTACTTGGTATTTAATCCAAATAAAACACTCTGTTGATCTTCTCTCTACTGATCCGAGTCTCTACTGAGCTGAAGTCTCTGCTGGGTGATTAATCTCTCTTCTAATCAAGTCTCTGACTGCTGATTGAAGTCTGGCTGATCAAGATGATTAAAAAGCAGTGGTTGATTCCATTCAATGTAATGTGGTTGTCTACAGGCCACATGGCACAGATTACCGCTAGTATTAAGTATTTTTCAGCTAATGACATACAGTTTCAATTATAACTAATAACGTACTTGAAATGAATTTCCAAACTTGGAAGCTTATTAGTATTTCTCAATCTTGACCTTCAAATGTGCAGTGACCGAGAGAAAAAAAGGGAAGCAATTCTGTCAAATTTTCTCCGCGTCTTGAGAATATATGTATTATTACGATTATACTATAGGTACATGTACAATTATGTATTTTATATATCATCTTTGACATGGTAATGTGTTACCAATAATTAAAGACATGCTAATATTTTCAATTTTTATTGGTTGTTCTGTGATTGAACTATTCAAAGTTGTTAGTAACTTGAATTTATACACAGAAAATTATATTGATTAATGACAGCAATATATTTCATAGAAAGATTTGTCACCAAGATGGTGTTAGTAAATTGTTGGAACAATATGAACCAATCAGATTCTAGGAATTGTTGTTAATTTCCATAGCATAAGGCGGTTAACGACCCTTACTGTAAGTGTGCTAAAGCCTAATAACACACCTGAATTTAACTGCTGGATACACTCCTGTCCCATTCGCAATCGTTTCGCTGGTGATAGACCTACAAGAAAGGCAGGAGTTAAATACTAGTATAGTCCAATTATTTGCCAATGTGTGTATACATTAATATTAATATAATATATGTATATATATATGCCGAATATGGAAACAATCAATGAAAGCTTAATGATAATTATGAGAAAACTTTCTATGAACGTATGTGTAGTGACAGTGATTTGTACAGTTACATGTGTAGGGACAGTGATTTGTACAGTTAATGTGTAGGGACAGTGATTTGTACAGTTACATGTGTGTAGGGACAGTGATTTGGACATTTACATGTGTAGGACAGTTATGTACAGTTACATGTGTAGGGACAGTGATTTGTGTAGGACAGTTACATGTGTAGGGACAGTGATTTGTACAGTTACATGTGTAGGGACAGTGATTTGACAGTTATATGTTAGGGACATGATTTGTACAGTTACATGTGTAGGGACAGTGATTTGTACAGTTACATGTGTAGGGACAGTGATTTGTACAGTTACATGTGTAGGGACAGTGATTTGTACAGTTACATGTGTAGGGACAGTGATTTGTACAGTTACATGTGTAGGGACAGTGATTTGTACAGTTACATGTGTAGGGACAGTGATTTGTACAGTTACATGTGTAGGGACAGTGATTTGGACAGTTATATGTGTAGGGACAGTGATTTGTACAGTTACATGTGTAGGGACAGTGATTTGTACAGTTACATGTGTAGGGACAGTGATTTGTACAGTTACATGTGTAGGGGACAGTGATTTGTACCTGTTTTGGACATGTGTAGGGACAGTGATTTGGGACAGTTACATGTGTAGGACAGTGATTTGGACAGTTACATGTGTAGGGACAGTGATTTGTACAGTTACATGTGTAAGGGACAGTGATTTTGTACAGTTACATGTGTAGGGACAGTGATTTGTACAGTTTATATGTGTGTAGGGACAGTGATTTGTACAGTTAATGTGTAGGGACAGTGATTTGTACAGTTACATGTGTAGGGACAGTGATTTGTACAGTTACATGTGTAGGGACAGTGATTTGTACAGTTACATGTGTAGGGACAGTGATTTGTACAGTTACATGTGTAGGGACAGTGATTTGACAGTTACATGTGTAGGGACAGTGATTTGTACATTTATATGTGTAGGGACAGTGATTTGGACAGTTACATGTGTAGGGACAGTGATTTGGACAGTTACATGTGTTTGACATTACATTTAGGGACAGTGGGACAGTGATTTGTGACAGTTATTACATGTGTAGGGACAGTGATTTGTACAGTTTACATGTGTAGGGACAGTGATTTGGACAGTTACATGTGTAGGGACAGTGATTTGTACAGTTATATGTGTAGGGACAGTGATTTGTACAGTTACATGTGTAGGGACAGTGAATTGTACAGTTATGTGTAGGGACAGTGATTTGTACAGTTACATGTGTAGGGACAGTGATTTGTACAGTTACATGTGTAGGGACAGTGATTTGTACAGTTACATGTGTAGGGACAGTGATTTGGACAGTTACATGTGTAGGGACAGTGATTTGGACAGTTCAGGTAGGGACAGTGATTTGGACAGTTATATGTGTAGGGACAGTGATTTGTACAGTTATAGGGATGGACAGTGTGTACAGGGAGGACAGTGATTTGTACAGTTACATGTGTAGGGACAGTGATTTGGACAGTTACATGTGTAGGGACAGTGATTTGTACAGTTACATGTGTAGGGACAGTGATTTGTACAGTTATATGTGTAGGGACAGTGATTTGTACAGTTATTACATGTGTAGGGACAGTGATTTGTACAGTTACATGTGTAGGGACAGTGATTTGTACAGTTACATGTGTAGGGACAGTGATTTGGACAGTTACATGTGTAGGGACAGTGATTTGTACAGTTACATGTGTAGGGACAGTGATTTGTACAGTTATATGTGTAGGGACAGTGATTTGTACAGTTACATGTGTAGGGACAGTGATTTGTACAGTTACATGTGTAGGGACAGTGATTTGGACAGTTACATGTGTAGGGACAGTGATTTGTACAGTTACATGTGTAGGGACAGTGATTTGTACAGTTATATGTGTAGGGACAGTGATTTGTACAGTTACATGTGTAGGGACAGTGATTTGGACAGTTACATGTGTAGGGACAGTGATTTGGACAGTTACATGTGTAGGGACAGTGATTTGGACAGTTACATGTGTAGGGACAGTGATTTGTACAGTTACATGTGTAGGGACAGTGATTTGTACAGTTACATGTGTAGGGACAGTGATTTGGACAGTTATATGTGTAGGGACAGTGATTTGGACAGTTACATGTGTAGGGACAGTGATTTGGACAGTTACATGTGTAGGGACAGTGATTTGTACAGTTATATGTGTAGGGACAGTGATTTGTACAGTTATATGTGTAGGGACAGTGATTTGTACAGTTACATGTGTAGGGACAGTGATTTGTACAGTTATATGTGTAGGGACAGTGATTTGTACAGTTATATGTGTAGGGACAGTGATTTGTACAGTTATATGTGTAGGGACAGTGATTTGGACAGTTATATGTGTAGGGACAGTGATTTGGACAGTTACATGTGTAGGGACAGTGATTTGTACAGTTATATGTGTAGGGACAGTGATTTGGACAGTTACATGTGTAGGGACAGTGATTTGTACAGTTATATGTGTAGGGACAGTGATTTGTACAGTTACATGTGTAGGGACAGTGATTTGGACAGTTACATGTGTAGGGACAGTGATTTGTACAGTTACATGTGTAGGGACAGTGATTTGTACAGTTACATGTGTAGGGACAGTGATTTGTACAGTTATATGTGTAGGGACAGTGATTTGTACAGTTACATGTGTAGGTGGACAGTGATTTGTACAGTTACATGTGTAGGGACAGTGATTTGTACAGTTACATGTGTAGGGACAGTGATTTGGACAGTTACATGTGTAGGGACAGTGATTACAGTTATGTGTAGGGACAGTGATTGGACAGTTATATGTGTAGGGACAGTGATTTGGACAGTTATATGTGTAGGGGACAGTGATTTGTACAGTTACATATGTGTAGGGACAGTGATTTGACAGTTAATGTGTAGGACAGTGATTTGGACAGTTACATGTGTAGGGACAGTGATTTGACAGTGATTTGGACAGTTTACATGTGTAGGGACAGTGATTTGGACAGTTATATGTGTAGGGACAGTGATTTGGACAGTTACATGTGTAGGGACAGTGATTTGTACAGTTATATGTGTAGGGACAGTGATTTGTACAGTTATATGTGTAGGGACAGTGATTTGTACAGTTACATGTGTAGGGACAGTGATTTGGACAGTTACATGTGTAGGGACAGTGATTTGGACAGTTACATGTGTAGGGACAGTGATTTGTACAGTTACATGTGTAGGGACAGTGATTTGTACAGTTACATGTGTAGGGACAGTGATTTGGACAGTTACATGTGTAGGGACAGTGATTTGGACAGTTACATGTGTAGGGACAGTGATTTGGACAGTTACATGTGTAGGGACAGTGATTTGGACAGTTACATGTGTAGGGACAGTGATTTGTACAGTTACATGTGTAGGGACAGTGATTTGTACAGTTACATGTGTAGGGACAGTGATTTGGACAGTTACATGTGTAGGGACAGTGATTTGGACAGTTACATGTGGTATATTAGACATTAGAATGTAGGATTGTTATAGAATATCTGACACCTTAACCAATAGCTGTAACTGCCAATTTTGTTATATAATATAGTTCATAACTTTCAACCAGGAATAGGAAATCAAAGCTACCATTTTGAATTTTTCACTTCATGGCGGACAGTTGACGGAGCACAATGACAGACAAGATAGACAGACAGTTGGACAGACGGACAACATCATTACTTTAGGACACAAGAAATTATAGCGGTATACAATTGATTAATGTTAGCCAATTAGATGAAGAAATCATAATTATAAATTTTGCGTGATGCAAAGCTTACCTGCGTTCAGGATATCTCTAATCCCTTGTTCTTCTCTTCTTACATAAGAAGCTAAACTTTTATCAACTTTTTCTAATCGTTTGGTAAAATATTCATAGCGTCCAATGCTAATGTTTTCGTTTTTCTTGAGCTTTACAAATAGCTCTTGAATAGTTGTAATGTTGATTAAGTCTTTTGGTGCGAGTGGACAATCCTTAAATAGTTTTATTAATGACTGAAAGTCGTCTTCCACCATGTGTACACTCAGATAGTCGACAAGAAGATTATGTTTGGAAATGACTTCCTCATTGATATCCTCTGTCCTGATCTCTCGCTTGGCAGCCATTTTGAAGTGTTAATTTAAATCTGAAACAGAAAAATATCAATAACCGAATAAGTTATACAGTAAGTCAGTTAGGTACACCAGAAATCTTGGCACATTAATTTATGCAAAAATAACTTCTTATACTTGATTAAAATCTGAAAGATAAGATTTTGTCTAACCAGTCGGGTCGTGTAGTGGTTAAGCCATTTTTTCTTTCACCTAATATAACAGGCCAGAATTTGATCCCCCGGCAGGGAAATGAAAAGGTCAGAGGTGAGATGTAGCTGAGGTCACCTAAAATCAAAACCGAAGTGATCCACTAAGACTGTATTGTGTGACAGGTATACCTGATATTGAAATGCAGTCTGATTATTTGATTATTTTCACGCATGTAATGCAGTTATTTGTATGATTAGAACATTATCTTCAAAAGTCTTGCAATTCTGTTTTATGATGGAAAAAACCTTGTTTGCACAACTTTTGTAATTTCTTGGTTTTTTTCCAACATCTTCTATTGCTATTTAGCAAATAAGATTTATATGTAGGATGTTAGATCATTTGTATTATACTTGTCTGTCAATGTATGTTAATATAATCAAGATGAATAACTTGATTGACTTGATAAAACGATCCAATTTTCTGAAGTTTCATTGAGTATAACAACACTGATGCATTATGATCTATGGAGAACTATATATGTAACAAAACCTTGCGAGTTGAGAAGAGATTTTTGAAATTTTAGCCATGCAATTTTACCCATTTTGGCCCTTTCCACAGCCTTCTGGGAGGTGGGGGCCCTATAATTCACAATTGTGTTTGGGCTGATGCCTTAGAAGGGTTTTTGCAAAATTTCATTGAATTAGTGGCACAATGAAAAGGCTTGCTAAAATTTCATCACATTTTTTTCTACTAAGTAAGGGAGAAAAATAATCAAACATGGATCTGTCAACCCTGAGATATACCTGTCCACTTGACAGACCCATGTAAAAATTCTATTAATCCCTTTTTAAGTGAAAGATTTTGGCTGGCCAGCACTAGACTTGCAGAGTGTTCAACGCCAATTTCATTTTACGAGGGTTGAGATATCCTTAACCATCTAACAGGTCCACGTTTGTTTTTATCTATTTTAGCATATTATCCACCCGAAACACACTTTATCCAACCAAAACACACTTTATCCATCCGCTTTCACTTTACAAGTATGATCAGCGTGTTTAGGGGTGTTACACTACTTCACACTATCGATATATTGTGATTGTATGCCTCTCAAATCGATCAATCGATGGCAAATTCAATAAGCCAAAAACAATCGCTGATAGAACGCCAAACTGTCAATAGTTTCAATAGTAATTTAATCAGATATTTTTTTCAGTAGCTTGGACTCAAATGATTTAAACACAACTAAAGGTTAAAGATACAGTAACAGAATACTACTCCGGTATATAGTTGTTAAAACTCACGGGTGCAAATTTTCCTGAATTACTGTTTGGACTTTATTCGCGAAAGATTCATTTTTATAAATTATCTTTGTACCCTTTGAAAGTGTCATTCATACAACAGAATATAAACATTATACAAATTTCGCGACTTTAGATGAAACCGTGAAGAGGGCGAAATCAAAACCCCGCGAATATTAACAACTACGTATACAGTAACAATCACAATATAATGCCACTTTTCCCATGCTATACATACAATCAATGAAGCAAACACCGACATTGTTCTCGATCATGATTGTCAGTGTGTTGGAGTTGCTTCGGATGCTAGCAGGTAAAGGGAAGTAACTCTAAACCAGCATTGCACAAGATGTACGACATGGCGGCCAATTCATCCTCTGGAATTTAATATAATTTAGAATGTAATATTATCACGATACTTTCACAAAGTCAATATTTCTTTGTGGACTTCCTTACACACACGCTGCATTCTTCAGGGTGCAGTTCTTTGACTAACATTTTTATTATAATTAACATACACATTGACATTTGTTGAAGAAACAACATATCTAATATAACAAGAATTCCACAGAAGTGGATGTGTCGCCTGCACAGCATCACAAACAAGAGGCCCAAGGGCCTTAACGGTCATCTGACTACCTTGGCAATAATCATATAGGAAATTAATTAGATGTAGTGTCATGGTAGCCATCTTCGATTTGGGATCAACCAGAGATGTAACAACACTTTGTCGGGACCATGTCAGGATCATCTCATGCAAGTTTCAGCGAAATCGCACCGGTAGAACTTGAGAAGAAGTTCAAAATATATTTTCAAGACGGTGGCTGTGGCGGCCATCTTGGATTTCGGATCAACCCGAAAAATAACAACACTTTGTCGGGACCTTGTCAGCATCATTTCATGCAAGTTTCAGCCAAATCGCACCGGTAGAACTAGAGAAGTTCAAAAATGTGTTTTCAAGATGGCGGCTGTGGCGATCATCTTGGATTTCGGATCGACCCGAAAAATCAGAACACTTTGTCGGGACCATGTCAGGATCATTTCAGGCAAGTTTCAGCCAAATCACACTGGTAGAACTTGAGAAGAAGTTCAAAATGTGAAAAGTTAACGCACGGCGGACGACAACGGACGAAACATGACGAGTCGACTATAGGGTCAGGATGACCTAAAAATAGTTATTTATGGGACCCACCTAGCGATGTTCAATATTTATTTTTGATTTTTATCAAGTTTCCGAATCATTATCGCTCATATTGACTTCGATTTAGTCCTGTCTCTAAATGATTTATAACAGGATTTTTTTTCTTCTTAATCATGAAATGATATTGCGACTTAGAAACATTAAAACTCATATGTACGCTAATATACATATAAACTTTAGGCTTGTATCTTTCAGAGCTGGCATTCTTAGCTCGCTTGTCCGATGAATAAGGATATAACAACAGGGGAAATAACCCCTGGAGTATCAAGGATGGATATAATGACAGTGATATTAACCCCTGGAGGATCAAAGATGGTGGACATATAGACAGTGATAGTAACCCCTGGAGTATCGAGGATGGTGGATATATAACGACAGTAAAAGTAACCCCTGGACTGAAAATTTGATTATTTTGTCAGTACTCTGGCCGATAGAAGATTTCTTAATTATAGATGGTCGTCATACTGGTGTAGCGGGAATGGATTTTTTAGTGTTAGGAATCATAGTTTACAACGTTGGGTTGGGTTATTTATGGGTCAGCTGTTATTGTTGGCATACCTTAGTTGAAATCTCATTGCCTATATTGGTCGTGGGATTGATAATTCGGCATATTTTGCAATATTATTCTTCGGTAGCTTGTCATGTTGATATTTTCTTGTGTTTTTACCGGATGTAGACGCGTTTCTCCTTCCGTTTGTACTTAATAGCCATTAATGGCCAATATTTTGGATTACGTAATTTCATTGGTTGATATTTTCTATAGCATTAGGCCAGGATCAAGTATTTCATAGCTTTTTGCACGAGACTTTTGCCATATTCTACACGGGGTATAAATTGGTGTGTAACGTGATGATTCGTCAGTCTATAGAAGCCTTTGGCTGGTAGGCTCACTTCCTACTTTCTTTCTAGACCCAACTAATGTTAGGAGTTGAGCGGTGACTGTGGGTGGGTTTGTTAGGAGCTAAATGTTACAGTATTGTTAAGAATTAGATGGTAGCTGTAGGTTTATACAGTAGGTGTAGGAATTAGTATCTGTATATTCTACGGTCCCTTGGGTTATACATACATGTAATGTATATTCGTACCATACTTAAGTTATGGGGAAACGTGTGGAAGTTGAGAGAATTAGCATATGTATATTGTGATATGTTTTACCTTCGCAATCCATGTGTTGTTAATAAATATATCGTTAAGTTTATCTCTGCCTTGACTTTTACTTCATGGTACACGAAGCTGGTTTCTTAGGTGACCTTTGACCTACACAACGAACGTACATGTATAACGTCATTGTACCCAAATTGATACTGTACCCAAATTGATACCCTAATTGAAAAATATACCTAAAACATTTGTGTTGTTAAAGTTTAACTCATTTCTCAGTGGTGATACCAAAGATGCATCATTTATTGATAATTACGCTTCGTTTTGTGTAACTATTTTTGTTATTTTCTCGGAAAGATAACTTTGAAATTGATAATTCTGACTGAATCATGTTAATCCCTAGAAATGTGGCCGTGCGACAATTACTATTTGTACTACGATAGTGTTTTTTTAAAACGTAAGGCCTCTTCAAAGAAAATTTTCTTAAATAATTAAATTGAAGAAATAAACACTTAATTTTTCTTAAATAATTAAATTTAAGAAATAAACACCTAACAGAAATAGATAAAATATAGTTGCCACACATTATTTTTTTTATTTAGTCACGTGCAAATTGCTCATTTTATAGCGTTATTTCACCATCTTAATTTTTACTAAAACTGTTACTAGATTCAAGTGTTTTGTAACTTGATTGATTCATAAATATGTTTGTAGTCTTTTTACATTTAAAGTTTTTACAATCATTAAAAATAATTGATAGTGGTCTTTTAACATATACACCACATTGGAACTATATACGCTTAGGTGAATGCCACAGAAAACTGAATTCAAATCATTGAAATATCATACAAGTCATTACATGGTGTTACGGGGTACCAAATTAGCACAGGTACCGTTATGAAAACACTTGTACAATTTTTACAGTAAAATGTATAACTGTATTCAGTATAACTCGTTATAATAAAGGCAATTACGTCCCCTTTATAAAGTAAAATAACAAAAATCTATATAAATTTATTTTTCTTAATTTTATACTTTTTTTCTTGCTGGGTATCAATTTGGGTACACATCATGTGACAAAACTAGAAATTTCGACACATGCTATTAATCATTCTAACAATAAAAATAAGCACTGTAATAACAAAAACAAAGCATCAAAATAAAGTCTTTATACTCTTTTTGAAAACAAAACAGAAAAAAAAGTTAAGCACACCAAGCAACAAATGTCATATAAGAGAAATATACGTGTATTGGTATCAATTTGGGTACAATGACATTAGGGACGGAACCGCGAGTGATTCCATAGAACCTGGGTTACTCAAGGTTTGTGACATATTAATGGACACGAAAAATCGAATCGTTACACTGGGAAGGGGTGCAGGCAGCTATGATCATTTGGACCTGCCTATGCTAGGACCCCGGAAGTTTACTTGAGTTAGTTGAGAAAATACTAGTCTAGGCCTACATGTATTTCATTTTTATGTGCAATGTACAGGTTTAACGATTGCTGTCCTTAGCTGACTGATCCGACAAATATTTAGGCCTACCTGTTGATTCCGGGATATTTAGTCGATAATTTTGTTAGTGCGATCCACTACTGGTTGGCGACATATTATCGTGAAGAACATATTATCGTGATTTTGATTGGCGGGTTACACTGAATGCGATTTTAAAACGGTTTTGTGTTTAGAAAGATGACACCTACCAAAATTACCAACAATATTTTCAAATTTAGTAGAAAATTTAATTTTTAACATAAAAATACCAAATTTCAGTAAATCTTACCTCACAAGTACAACATAAGCCCAGGGGAATGCATGATATCGGCTTTATTCTAAGATAATAGTCCCGATTTATATATCGTCTGCTTCCTCTGATGACAGACAAGAGCGTTCAAAAAACTAATGTTATAAGGGAGGTAATTCAATCTTAGAAAAGAACGCTTATCTGGGTCACTCAAGCGCTTTTGACCAGACGACAAAATACAAGGTAGTAAACAATGCCGATTTGATTTGCTATTTTATTGTTTAAAGAATTAATCACCATCAGAAATCATTCAAATATCTTTTATATTTATTCAGAATGCTAATAATTTATACAGACATGTGAGAAATATTTGTCATTTTGCCAGAAATAGATTGGTAAATGGCGACCTCTTCATTTCCCCTGTCAGCGTAATCTAACGATTTGACATGTTATAAACAATACACGTTTTCTCTCGTTTGAAACGCAGTTTTTAAATCAATTATTTTTTTAAAAATAGTTCAAATGTTTATCTTTATGTTGATACCAAATTTAATTTATTCCATCACACGTAACTATTTTTAATATTTTTTTGAAAAAAATCACGATAATATGTTCAGTAAAATGACACGAAAACCTATTTGACCGACTTTTTTCAAAGGGCTGTATTTATTGTAAAATATCATATAAATTCACTTAAAGCTTATTTATTTAAAGTGTTGTGGACTAAAGCTTATTTACAACTCTAAAAATCTAAATTTAAATACAACGTTTAGAAAAAAATCGAGAAAAATCGCTATTTTTTCACGATAATATGTCGCCAGCCAGTACGTATACCAGGACAGCAGGCGGTACAACGTGTAGGTTTGACAACGCCTACACACAGCGGAAGTTACGTAGTAGCTAGAGCACATAGCTAGCGTTCCATTATAATTGGTTGATCGTACCAGTTGTATCGGTACATACACTTGTACAGCCGAAACGGTCCAAAAGGTTCGTTTTAAAATGTATCTTCTAGGACTATATAGCTATTCATGCACATATAGTAGTACAATAATTAAGCACTTTCACCAGAAACATACATATTCAAAATTTGAACATTGAATAACGAGAGTATTAAATTTGACATTTTGATAAGCGATTACTTTTTTCTAAGTCCTATTTGGTAAAATACCTTACGATGTGTGATTATGACCAAATTAAAATATGCTTTCGTAGATTACCCCCAGCGCACGCTAGCCATTACGTACTGTACAGTACTGCCGAGATCCCGAATTTCGTCCTTTTTCAGAGTCACAAAATCGCGTATTCTGGATAACTTTTTCGTCAGAAATTTTAGAATTTAGTTTATGACATACAAATGAGTCAGTTTATAGTTACTTTTTTCATATTTTTAAACAAAACTTTGAGTATTTTAGGATTCTTGAAGCCACGAGCAATGTGTCCTGGTCGGCATTTAAAGTACTACGATCTGTAATGTAGGCCTAGTCAAGGACGTATATGAGAAAAAAAATAAACTCTTCAACATAAAAACTGAACGATTTCACTATTCACATGCCTTCATTAGATAGATCTGTGAAATACACATACAGTATAAGGACAATTTTCCTTAACAGTTTCGTAATGGTTGGCAATGACACACTATAGCTAGATGTAGTACAGCGTCATTATAAAGCTCACCGCAATATTCGCAAGAGTGAACACTCGTACCTAGAATTAGCACGGGAATGTTCAATGTTTGTCTTATTATTATTTTTTGTTTGCATATTATCACGTAGTAGTAATTTTAGCAATTTCAATGGTTTCTCATACATATTGTGTATACATTTAAATCTTACAATGTTCTTGTCGTTATTTAAAAGGTTTTTCAAATCATTGTTCTCTTAAGACCAGACGTGTCTTTTGACTAGCGTTTTCCACTTTGTCTTCGAAGGAAAATATCAAAATTTTATATTGTTATGAATATAATCCATTAAGTTGTATTTACTAACAATAGAAATAATATCAGGCACGAAGTCGCTGTCAACACATTGATGTTCTACATCACATGTATAACATTTCAAGCGTCTTAAGAAGATGTGTTTCGCCTGCGAATGAGAAGGAAGTGCTACGGGAAGTTGCACGAAAGTAAGTTAAGAAAAGACTTAATTACCTCCCTTTATATATCACAAACTAAAGTATCTAGTTTTGGCTATTTTATTACAAACATATATAAATAAATAAATGCCCTTTCACCCCTGGTCTGAATTTCAAGCAAGTCCATATTTCCAGATTTTCACTGATAATAAGGGGCGAAAGGGCTACATATATAAGCAATTTCAGGCAAGCACAACTTTACTAATCTAAGCACAGGGACTTAGCACGAAAATTTTTAACCAGCAGTATACATATATATATATTATAGTATAATAGGCCTATACTATAATATATATATGTATAATGTTGGTTAAACATTTTCGTGCCAGGTCCCTGTGAATCTAAGGCAAACACAGCTTCACAAGCAAGCAAAATCAACAATCAACACATCATTACAAGCATACAGCTAGCAGAATTGTCTGACATGCATACGAAATTCATCAAGCACACATGTAAGTTATGCAATTTAACTGAGCATCCTGTCTTAGCAGTATACGTGTAGGATCAAACTTAGCATTATTACTTATGAGGTCTGATTTACGTGCCATCAGGTAAAAGGCAAACAAAAAACTACTCCAAAGTGTAGCTTGAACTGGATCTGAAAAATTGATAAATTGAGAAAATCTGATGATATCTGAGGAATAATTATAATGGGAGCAGCTCTGACAGGACAATGGGGATGTAGCCGAGCAATGCCCCTTAAAGCTAGGTTAACCTCAAACTGTTTGACTTTAGAATAATCCGTATCTGTAAGAATGTGTAGCTTTTTAACCCCACTTACATAATTACGTATCGAATCAGCACTTTTCATACTTCTACTAAGGAATTGAATGTAGAAACAGATAACCTGTGTGGAAGTTGGTAAAGACAATCATATGGCGTCATGACTTCATGCGGTGTAAACGTGGTGTACATTAATGACGTCATCGATCATGTTGCGGTGAAAATGCTTGTTGTTTGGCTATTATCTCATCTTTTTCTTTTGTATACTTTTGTATATGTACCTTACACGGAAACTGCCTAAAGCAGACAAAACTGTTGTGATTTTTTCTATGTTAATCTTCCGTTATGCAGAAGATTGTAGATCTAGCTGAAATAGAGAATGTTTCGCCGAAATAGGCTCCCAACTATTTATATAGACGTATCAACATAACTTTTTTTGAGCTATCGCCCTTTGTAAAGCGATAGTGGCGCCGGGAGTAAAGCAACTTCCGGTTTACATGGACAGAGCATTGCATGGTAGTAGATGTCAGCTGATCTTTTGCGTAAAACACTTAAATTACGAAATTTTAGAGGTACATGTATATTACGTTTGGATCTTGAACTGCTGATTAAACCACGTGAAAGAATATAGTTAACTGTCAAGTCATATTCACTACAAAAATTACCGACTCCAAGTCGCCGGTAACGTGATAATGGCGGTATTACACTGGTTACATATATATGTACCTTTCGCGTAGATACATTACTGTTGACGGTGATTTGACAGCTGTATTAATTGTACAGATATAACGTCTACATATCCTGTTTGTTTGTAAGCATCTGTGATTTAATTCTAACACTTAAAAGTAGCCGTTTTCAGTTAAATAGATCAATAAATATTGTGTCTTCGACCATAGTAGTATAGTGGTAGATCCCTCCTCTATTAGGAGAACCAGCCACAGGGCTGTGGTATATGGACATCAATGTTATTTAACTATACAGGGAAAGGCATTATTTACAGCTCGTGTGGGAGACGACTATTATTAGTTTGTTAGTGCCCTCTTAGGTGTAGTTGGGATGTTAATATGCTATGCTATACAAAGTTTCCTATTCCTGTTGCTGGGATATATACAGCTTCACCATCAGAACAGTAAAGATGTGGAACAGTTTACCAGAAGATGTTGTTTCAGCACCAAACATTAACTGCTTCAAAAATAGACTTGATACTAATTGGAAAAACGAAGACGTAATTTTCAACTACAGGGCTACCATAACCGGAAAATGAACAGTATATGTTAAAACTTGACATTTTCGAGTCCGGTGAAGAGGAACAATAGTTCCTGTACTGGAAATTATCTATATCTATATCTATACAGTGTACTGATAATTTAACTATTAGATAAGTGTTTTATAACTACAGTAGTACCTACAGTAATACTCGTTGTGACTGGTTGGAGGTTTATTTGATATACAATTGTCTCTGGGTAACTTGACACATTATCACTTCCTATTACTGGATTTATGTTGAGGTGTTAATGTCCAACAGCACACTACGTCTCAGATGCAGCGCGTAGCACATGTTGCGAGACAGGCATTCAATCTTTGATGCGGTTTCCTTGTCCTGAATGGCCAATGGCAGGTTGGGATTTGTCACATCAAGAATTGTCTGTAGAAGCTTATCCTGATCACATGTAAGTGTGGAACTAATAACATTGTCGGTGTTGTCACGGACAATTTGCTGGATGGAGATGATGAACGGGAACCGGATCGGTTCCAGGTTTGGACATTGTAGAACAAAGTGACATGAAGGAGTTTGACGTCTCACGATTTGTATACATCCTACAGTATCGACATAAATATACCACTCTATGCTATAAAATACCATGCTTATGCTAATTATTATTAACAAAATTATGTGTTTGAACTGAATAAAGTATTTAATGTCACCGTAACAACATTTTGTTAATTTGTGTTATGTACTTTAATTGTATGTATGTAAATTAAAATAAACATTTCCCACTATCATTACCATATTGGAACAGACTACAAATATGAACCTGTAGACTAAATTTGTCTTCTAATAAACCATCTGAAAACATGCTTAATGTAAATATCTAATCTTAAATCTAAATTCCTATAGAGTATTTAATTAAATGAATGTGAATGTTGTTACTACATGTATGTACATCATAACATGTTCAAATGTAGATGTATACAACATTCAAAAGAGTATGTTTTTGTTTTTACAACAATTACATGTACATACATGTACAGGTATCAATCTAGCTCTGACTTAGAACCGTTTATGGTTAGTTCCCCTCAAGGATTGAATTCCCCTCTAAACTTAAAAAAAAAATCCCTTTTGAAGCTAAAACTGAACACTTTTTGTGACAAAATTCCCCCTTTGTCTTATTTTTCATCACATTTTAAGCCTTTGGTTGTAAATGTCTTCATGTTTATTATACATCTGCTACATATATCTATGATGATGGAGCTTAAAAATCTGTTTACTGAATCTTGCAATAACATTCTAGGTGTTATAACACTTCAAAATGATTTTTTCTACCAAAATGAGAAAGGTCAAATATCCGATAATGCAGCTATTATAAACTTTTCCCAATTTTGAAAAGGACCATTGTTTTCCCCCAAACCTAGATTTGATCCCTGGTATATATAATATGTAACAGGAGAGGAGAAAATGTAGCGGCCAGACCGGTATTCGAACCCGGGACCCTCAGAACACTAGCCGCGAGATCTACCGACTGAGCTACCTGGTCACCGATGATTGACCCAGTCTAATCCCGCTACAAATATATAATGCATATTTGGTTATTACAATGTACATGTATGTTCACTTCTAAGACTTTGGTTTATACTAGTCCTAAGACAATGTCACAGCCATCTGAAAGCAATAAAATCTTCAAACCAAGGGCTTGAACACTTATAAACTAACCTGAAAAATAATTAACCATTTCTGGAAGCAATGGGAGGGAAAATGTCACTGTTTAGAAAAAGATCATAGGTTATGTCTGAAAGTGGACCTAAAAGAATCATTTTCTCATAAATTTCTAATGTATTTTCCATCTGTATTCCAAATCAAATAACAAACAATTATGTCTTCAAATTCTCATACAATCATCATTATTTATGATGTTCGTTACATAATACACATAGTGTAATTTTTTTTTTTTGGCAATTTTCCTATGTGTCACTGTCATGGCCATATCCCTTATTAAAGAGACAATGCAGTGAGGCTAGATAAACAAGATTTCTGTCAGCTTGAAAAAATAATTGGAAATATCAAGATTTGAAGATAGTTTTCTTTTGGTTTGGGCAGTTTGCTAGCATCAGTAATATTTCACAAGAAATTTACAAAAAAAGTCTCCTAAGATGCATATCAATCACTAAAGAACTTTGATTAACCTGAACCTGAGTGTATTGTATTTATATCCAATAAATAATCAAAGTACTGAAAGTACTGAAACACAATGGCTATCTGATCAAGTTGGTTCTAATAGCAATACCATTACCATTGTTATGAAAGGAGTAAATTGGCCGATAACAATTTTTTCATGAATGTATGTACTTTTCCGAGACTGGCACAAAATTATTGCATTCTAGATAGAGACAATTTTTATACATATGCTAATAGTTATTGAGAAAGAGAGAAAAAGCATTTAAGTAGGTATAACAAGTTGAAAATAAGAAATAAATGGATAGTTTCTATAAAAAGACAAAGTCCAATAACAATTATTTTTGCAAAGGGCAATAACTTAGTAAGTTACAGTCGAAATCAAGCTGATTTTCGAACTCGTCCGAGATCTTTCTAATGTTAGTCTCCTTTAAAGTTTCATTAAGATCGGTGCATATTTACTCAATTAAAAGTGTTCACTATGTTTATTAATTTTTATTGCAAAGGGCAATAACTCTGTAAGTTAATGTCAAATCACGCTGATTTTCGAACTTGTCAAAGATCTCTCCAATGTTGGTCTACATGTATTACTCAAGTTATCATGTTCACAAGATTCAAAAATAATTATTAGTGCAAAGGGCAATAACTCTGTAACTTTGAGTAGAATCAAGCTGATTTTCACACTCCAATGAGATCTTTCCAATGTTAGTCTACACACAACGTTTCATTACACTAGGTGCATATTTACTCAAGTTATAGTGTTCACAATGTTTGCTGATTTTCATACTCATCCAAGGATTTCTCCTAAACAAAGTCCAGTAATAATTATTAGTGCAAAGGGCAATAACTCCGTAACTTACAGTCAAATCAAGCTGATTTTCAAACTCATTTATTCATTAAGTTGGTTCAAATTTACTCAAGTCACTGTGTTCACAAGAATGGACAAATGACTATCACAGGTCATCATGACCTATGGTCAGGTGACCTAAAAATGTAAAATGTATGCTGCATACGTAATTACGGTAATTTAAGTGGATTTGAAGTGGGGATTTTAAGCATTTAAAATATTAAAATTATTTATCAGTGTTTCTGCTAGGGGGATTTGCAGTGGTTCATTTAAGGGGTTATCCAGTGGTTTCGATAAGGGCATTTGAATTGGCCCCACTAAGGGGGTTTGCAGTGGTCCAGCTAAGGGGATTTGAAGCGGTCACAACAAAGGGGATTTTTTAAAAACGTCTACAATATGTTAATGAGGACACCAGTGGATTTGAAGTGGTATCCTTAGGGGGATTTGATGGGGTCTCACTTAGGGGATTTAAAGTGTCTAAAAATCAAGTGGTGCTTAACAAGAGTTATTTCATTAAAATCATCGTTGGTAACTTCTGGCATAAAAGAAATAAACTGCTGTAACAGGTGTTGTTTGAATATCTAAGCAAATCAATATACATTCTAATTTCTTTCTTTTTTAAAATACATTCATAAATAAAATATT
Organism: Argopecten irradians; assembly: GCF_041381155.1. Taxonomy (NCBI): domain Eukaryota; kingdom Metazoa; phylum Mollusca; class Bivalvia; order Pectinida; family Pectinidae; genus Argopecten; species Argopecten irradians. The sequence continues at coordinate 35,765,158 of NC_091146.1, read as the reverse complement.
GAATGGTAGTACACATAAAAATTAGAAATGAATACCATAATTACAGGACAACATTCATGTCAATCTACATATAATCCCCTAAATGCTCAATTTAAAATATATATTTTTGTAATATAACAGCACAGTCATTACTTTATAGTATAGATATTGACTAATGATATTTTGTATTTGCATATTATAGAGTTATCTGCCCTAGCGGGTAGGTATTGATTGTGATGTCATGTGTTTGCAGGCATAATATCATACTTTTAAGAGAAATCTACCAGAATTTCGCACACAAAATAATGACATCATAATGGTACCTACCCGAAAGGGAGGTAATTCTGTAATATCCAAAGATGGAATAGGTTTTATATGAGGAGACACAATAATATTTTTATATTTGAAGGGTTTGGTCAAAATCCATAAGTTTTCATTTTCTTCATTTGGTTTCTTTCTTCTTTGTTAACATTAACTTTAAAATAATTCACATGTTGTTTTTAGTGTCTTTTTGTGAACAGCATATGTCTTTCTGTCATCGCAGTCTACTTCAGTGTCTGAAATGCATGTTATAAAAAACAAAACATTAATAGTTTCTTGCATGTGTGAAGAATGATGTATTTTTGTATACCGGTACAAGATGTATTCATCACTATTTGTTTTTTTTTCAATTGAGATTTCTTATTAACAATCCTAATAATATTTGATATTCAAAGGACTGTAAATTCATACAACTTTGATCTTAAAATGAATATCTCAAATATGGTCCTCGGCATTCCTCTGACAAAAGGGGTGTAGAGAGGCAGTATGGGAAAGGTATTTATTTTTAGGTCACCTGAGACGAAGTCTCAAGTGACCTATTCTAATCGCCTTTTGTCCGTCGTCGTCCGTCGTATGTCACACACAGTCCGTAAACAATTTACATTTTCAACTTCTTCTCCAAAACTGCTGAAGCAATTTCAATGAAATTTTGCACAAACCTTCTAAGGCATAAGGCCAATCAAAATTGTGAATTATATGATCCTCACCTATGATTAAAAAAATTTCAAAAATCTTCTTCTCCACTCACAGATGTGATGGAATTAAATACTCTTCATAGATAGAAAGATCCTAAGGTCCTTTACAAAAATTGTGAATTATATGACCTTGGGGTCTCAGGTTTTCCCCTGGGGAGGGGGTTAAGTTTACTATAGTTTATATAGGGAAAACACATTTTTGAGTATTATTTGATCATTTGTAATAGGAAATGAGTCAAATATTGTCAGAATTATCAGTATGAGATGGCTATTGAATCCTATTAACCAGTTTTCCATGACTGACCCCCAGGGTCTTAGGGGCGGGGTCAAAAGGGGTCAAATAGGCTCAAACTTTAAAAATCTTCTTCTTAAATACTGGAAATGGTAGAATCACATACTCTTCATAGATGGACAGGTCTTAAGGTGTTTTATGAAAATTGTGAATTATATGACCCTGGGGTCTCACGTTTCCCCCTGGGGAGGGGGTCAAGTTTACTATAGTTTATATAGGGAAAACACATTTATGAGCATATTTTTGCTCAATTTTCATAGAAAATGTGTGAAACTTGTTTAGAATTATTAGCTGAGATAACATTTTATTATCATATATCTATATTGGTCCTGGTCAACCCCCTCGGGGCAGAGGGGTGGGGCCAAAAGGGGCAAATAGGCTCAAACTTTAAAAATCTTCTTCTTAAATACTGGAAATGGTAGAATCTAATACTCTTCATAGATGGACAGGTCTTAAGGTGTTTTATGAAAATTGTGAATTATATGACCCTTGGGTCTCATGTTTCCCCCTGGGGAGGGGGTTAAGTTTACTTTAGTTTATATAGGAAAAACACATTTATGAACATTATTTAGTCATTAAAATAGGAAATTAGTCAATTGTTGTCAGAATTATCCCTATGTGGTGGCCATTGAATCTTATCAAACAAATTTTCCATGACTGATCCCCAGGGGCCTTAGGGATGGGGCCAAAACGGGTCAAATAGGCTAAAACTTTAAAAATCTTCTTCTGAAATACTGGAACTGGTTGAATCAAATACTCTGCATAGATGGAAAGGTCTTAAAGTCCTTTACAAAAATTGTGAATTATATGACCCTGGGGTCTCAGATTTTCCCCTGGGGAGGGGGTCAAATTTACTATAGTTTATAAAGGAAAAACACATTTATGAACATTATTTGCCTATTTTTCATAGGAAATTAGTCAATCTGGGTTAGAATTATTAGCCTGAGATAGCATTTTAACATCATATCCATATTGGTCTTGGCCGACCCCCAGGGACCAGAGGGGCGGGGCCAAAAGGGGTCAAAATGGATAACATTTCAAAAATCTTTCTTCTGAATTCACATAATCTTCATAGATTAAAAAGTCAAATTTATAAAATCACTGACTGACTTCAAGGGCCTGATGGGCCAATATATAGTGTTTATATGCATGTCTTTGTTTCATTCTGTATCTGAAATCAGGTGACCGTTAAGGCCCATGGGCCTCTTGTTTATTCATTTTCGGACCTTCCAGGTCAAGGAGGTGGAAGAGAGGTGAAGGAAAGTCAAGAGTATTCAAAAAACATTGACCTACTATTAATACCTGCAAGCAACTGCCCAATGCAGGTTTTGAACTTGTAACACAGGTGGTGGTAATTTGACGACTCAATTTATATAGCCATATATAAGGCCACTATTTCCCAAGTAGGGGTTTTAATCAATTACAAAATGGAAGGCCTTATAGTTATAATATACTGACCATTTTTTTTATTAATTAAAAACATCTTCATAACAGCTAATGTATACCCAGTATAAATTAAGGAGTTGATTAGACTACATATTTGTACCCGCAGTCTCCATTTTAGGCCGGCGATATAGATTTCATTTCTTGTACATTTCTTCAAAAACAATAAAACATACATTTAGGAAGCTCTTCATTTCTTCGAGAATAAAACCTTTAGGAATATTATGATCAATGACTAGAAGATAACATGGTACAAAAAAATATTTAGATTCTAAATACAAGGCAAATTAAATTTTGAAATGCAAATCTCTGAACTTCAAATTGCACAGAATAATTTCCAGATAAAAAATATCAAATGTCACTTGATAAAAGTTAGCTTTTTTAAACAAAATATAAATAACATTGTTTGTCATCATATTCATATATCATGACTTTTTGTAATTTTCACATGGATCAATTGAGAATCACACTACAGTCATACCTGTTTGAATGACTTCATAATAGAGGACATGTAGCTCTGTTATATTCATGATTAATCAGACAAATTTGGAATGAATGTATTCTCATTCTGCATGATGACATACTTATGTAGTTTAATAGTTAGGATATACACTACATAATCAAATTGGATATATCTCACTCAGATTGCATGGCAATAAAACTAAATTAATCTAATTAATACATGTATACAAATATTTCAAAATAAAAATAAATTTGATATAGTCTACTTCAGTAGGAGGCCTTATTGTTTTTTATCTCTATATTTTCCCAGTTTTAATTTTAATTTGCTGGTTAAAAATTAAAAAAATATGCAATAATGTCTTTTAAATACATTTAAATACCAGGTACTAAACTTTCAATTACAGATTTTATTTAAAGTTACATTATTTCTTTTGGAAATTGACACAATCATAAACACAAATATCTAAGCTAAGGTCAATAATTACAAATTAATCAGCCGTGGTAAATAACTCCATCTCTCAAAATATTACTGTGAAATTTGCCGTACATATGCATGTCATACCTAGGCCTACCGGTCGTAATTTAAAACAGCCATCTATACTGTAAACATCGATGTATTGAAGAACTATTCTGCTGTCCTCATGAAGTCTATGTTCTCAAGTGTATCAAAATATAAGCATGGTCAACATCGGTTGTAAGCCAAGCAGTCTGTGTCCGTATTTGTTTACATTCAGCAATCAGACATACGTAAACAAACACACATGCCTGTGTTTCCCGCACTGAATAATCACGTGACTAACACATATGTCACAGAAGAATGCCGTAGACACACTCTCTAAACAAAGAACTGTCGCTTCCGACAAGTTTTGTTGTTAATACTCTGTTTAGTGAACAGTTATCAGGCATTATGTTCTGTGACGCTGGTGTTAACGATGCTTGGACTAAATTGGTGAGGGTTGGAACAAGGTTGCTGGACGCAGATGGGCTGGCACTTGTGTTGGGAAGCTGTCTGCAGAGGGAAACAGTGTCTTGAACCGCTCTACCTGTGAACGAGACAAAGCATCAGCCAATATGTTCTTTGAACCAGGAATATGCGCTGCACGCACCAAAATGTTTTACACTAGTCGACTCGGTAACGCATATAAAACGCTGCTGCACTTCTGCCATCGTCGGAGACCCACGGGTGATCGTACTACACTACGCTACACGTAACTTCTACGTATTGTACCCACTCCATTGCCATGTTTAGTTTGATTGCAGTCCGATCCGAAATCGTATGGACAAAATTATCGGGGGTAGAATTATCATAAAATAAATATTAAATCATATTAAATCATAAAGGTCCCTTCTTCGTGTTTATTCGGGGGTGCGAGGGGGGGGGGGGGGTGTTAAAGATGCTCCACCGCCGACAAAGCATAAATGACACTCATAATTTGTACAGTAATTGGTGTTTAATTGTGTGTATATATGTCTTATTAACACAAAAAATAATGTAGAAAAAATCATTTTGCTTTTGGTGCTGGTGCATGCGCATTTAGTACTTCATTCCATGGAATTTTTTCGGGATGCAATTAATTATTTTTAATATCTTTATCTTGACGTAAAATTAGAAGCTCAAACTTTTCAATGGTGGTAATGGTGTAAAGTAAGTAACTTTTGAAACTGAAGAAAATTACTCAATCGTCTGCTGTTGTTTTTGATAGAGTAAAAATACCATTTGTCAGCGGTGGAGCATCTTTAACCATTTTCTATAGTCGGCGTGATAAGCTATTTACTTGGTATTTGATATAACGCTCTGGAAACTATCTTTTTGCGAGTTAGTTTATATTATGTTAAAGAATAAATGTTGTAGAATAGGTCACTAAACATATAGTTCCGTCGAATAAATGCATGCGCAAAAAACACATAACGCTATTTCCCGTCATTGTCGAAAACAGTAAAAAAAAATTGCATTTGTAGTGTGTTTATGCATTCTATGATAGAGTCCGCTTCAGATTTTTCACATGAAAATGTCTTGTCTCTCATAATTGTTGTATAGTGAAAAGTTGGAGAAAATAGCAAAGAATAAGTTACAGGTAAATTTCTAAAAAAAATATTGCAGCGTTAAAATGGAGGAAATGCAGACACTTACTATTAGTAGTAGTATTATAAATATGAAATACAAAAGTAAACAGGAAAATTACGGAGAAATATTTGTGATAAAACGCGACTGTTTTGCACAGTTACCTTGAACCCACATGTCTTACATTGGGCTGATAATGTCACGTACACATATCTAAATCAGAAAGTCCCCATATCTTTTGATAGCTACCCTAGTATGCAAAAAAATAGGACATACCTTTCGGTCATAACACTATCCTTTTTCGAATGTAAACTCCGAGTTTCGTGTCCGAGATTTTTGATGAACTATAAAAGATATTTGCAAGGTCATATTTCTGCCAAGTGTTGGCGTTTCTGACGCGGTCCTAAACTGGTTGAGATAGGACTACGGTTTATATTTCCGCTTACGATCGACTAGTTTTGCCTGCCCGAAAACACAAGATTATGCACATATGTGCAGCACATTGTGTAATGTAATTTGATATTGTAAACAGTTTGCACAAAGACTGACCGTCACAGCATGAGTCTACAGAACAAAACGCTAAAGTAATCCAATGTTGTGACGACCTGGATATCTCGCTAAGTATGACACCTCAACTAATTCAAGAATTATGCATGTTTTTTGCTTTCTCCATGTACTCATAGTAATTAATTAAATCTTAATTCAATATCTATTTTATTATGTTTCGTGCAATTTGTGTTGTTCTATATACACGGTTTCTTACTCTGAAGCAACGAGTTCCTACCCCCGAAAATCGTCTCAGTTCAAAAAGTATTGTACATATGTTTCATTTCGCGATCGCGAGAGATATCTCGTTTTTGGTTTTCATATTCGCGGGGAAAAGTGTTCGCACAATTTCTAGTAGTAATTAAAAATAGCTCTACAGGTTATTCGTGTATATCCAAAATCTTGGAACAACTTCAACAGGATATTCGCGAAATAAATCACCGCAAATAAAAGCAACTATACAGAAACAAAGCGACGTGTAGCCTATTTAACCCCTGTGACCTTGAATGAAAATCAAGGTCATGCATTTGAAAAAAACAACTTTGTAGCCCTTTATTCCAGCAAGCTACATCCCCAATATCAGGTCTCTTGGCCTCTTAGTTATTGATAAGAAGTCGTTTAAAGATTTTAGCCTCTATTTGAATCTCGTGACCTTGAATGGAAGTCAAAGTCATTCATATGAACAAACTTGGTTTTCGTTTGGTCAGCAGAACGCTGAAATTAGTATTTTTCTTCTGTTACAAAAGTTACTTACTTAACACCATTGAAAAGTTTGAGCTTCTAATTTTACTTCAAGATAAAAAATAATTAATTGCATCTCGAAAATAATCTGTGGCATTATGTCTTATATGGAATAAAGTTCTGATTGCGCATGCACCAAAATCAAAATATATTATTTTATATTATTTTTTGTGTTAATTAGACATATATACACACGATTATACACCAATTATTCTTCAAATGACGAGTATCGTTTATGCTCTGTCAGCGGTGGAGCATCAAATGATGAGTATCGTTTATGCTCTGTCAGCGGTGGAGCATCAAATGATGAGTATCGTTTATGCTCTGTCGGCGGTGGAGCATCAAATTATGCTCTGTCGGCGGTGGAGCATCAAATGATGAGTATCGTTTATGCTCTGTCGGCGGTGGAGCATCAAATAAAGAGTATCGTTTATGCTCTGTCGGCGGTGGAGCATCAAATAAGAGTATCGTTTATGCTCTGTCAGCGGTGGAGCATCAAATGATGAGTATCGTTTATGCTCTGTCAGCGATGGAGCATCAAATGATGAGTATCGTTTATGCTCTGTCGGCGTTGAAGCATCAAATCATGAGTATCGTTTATGCTCTGTCGGCGGTGGGGCATCTTTAAACGTTTTAGAATAAATGGTAGAAGGGTGACATTCATATATATAGTGGTTATTCATTTCTTGGGAATAGACCTAGTCAATACTCATTTTTATGCCTACATGACCCAGCAACACCAGAACTGAGATGTTACTGATCACTGTTGATTCTCCCAGACAACTGGGAAACATGAAATATTCGTGTGTACTCTCTCTGGAGATTTGGAGCTTTGATATCATTTCTTTGATAGATTAAGTCATGGATAGCCGATCCGGTGCAGCAATGTATAGTAAACAATTCTACATAAACAAAACTAGTTGTTTTTATAACCGTGTTTCTCAGTAACAAACGTTTTATGTTATACAGTACCGCGAGCGCTATTCAGATAACTAGACAAAAAACTCGATTGAAAATTTGAATAGACTTCTGCATACTATAAACGTACTTTTTAGCGCAGTCAAATTTTAGCGTCAAATGCGAAAAAGTATAAAGTATAATTTATTAGTATTTATATAAATTAGCACAATTCGGTGGTTCAATACTGGGGACATATTTTTATAAAGTTTAGTGCTATACATGAATTAGCACTTGAAAGACAGCGCGAAAAGTGCTAAAATCAAACTACCGTTAAAATAAAACTACCACTAAAATAAGTGTGTTTACAGAATTTGCGTTTAATTTTTTCCTCGGTTGATTTAACGCAAGTCGCAACCTTTACAGCAAATGGAAATTGAAAACAAATGAAATATGTTTGCTGGGAACTGGAAATGATAGTAAATATGCGGAGACCCATCCAGCCTCAGAGAAAGTAGAGCAAGGTCGTTATAGATATCATTTAACACTGATTGTGAAAAAAGTTGTACAACTTATATAAGTAAAGAGTCCCAAAATGAATTTTGAATATTAAAATAAATTTAATAAATTCAATTATAAGGATTAATTTGAATAAATTTTTGATGTTATGGAGATATAACACAAAAATCTTAGTGTATTCTCATCATAAACCTCTTCGCGGTTTATTTAGAGTACACTCAGATTTTTGTATTATATCCCCATAAAAATGTATTCAAGTTAATCCTTAAATATTTGTATTGTGTTGTAATAGTGAAACCCCTGTCATTTTGTCTCACTGATCTAAGACACCAAACAACACGCGTCACGCGGCCCATTATAGTGACAATGGGCAAACCAGTCGTCCCACTCCCTTTATAAAAGAGGTTCTAACATACAAAAACAAAATACCTCCCGATCGTTCTTAGTTTTGTTTGTTTCCAGAGTTGTATAGGTGATATATCAGAAAAAGTGAAGGAAACAAACGAAAACCAAGGAATGGATTGTAAAGTTAGAGTATATAATGAATGGATTGTAAAGTTAGGTTATATAATGAATGGATTATAAAGTTAGAGTATATAATGACTGGATTGTAAAGTTAGATTATATAATGATTAATGAATGGATTGTAAAGTTAGAGTACATATATTAATGAATGGATTATAAAGTTAGAGTATATAATGAATGGATTGTAAAGTTAGATTATATAATGAATGGATTGTAAAGTTAGATTATATAATGAATGGATTGTAAAGTTAGAGTATATAATGATTAATGAATGGATTGTAAAGTTAGAGTACATATATAATGAATGGATTATAAAGTTAGAGTATATAATGAATGGATTGTAAAGTTAGATTATATAATGAATGGATTATAAAGTTAGAGTATATAATTAATGGATTGTAAAGTTAGATTATATAATGAATGGATTGTAAAGTTAGAGTATATAATGAATGGATTGTAAAGTTAGAGTACATATATAATGAATGGATTGTAAAGTTAGATTATATAATGAATGGATTGTAAAGTTAGAGTATAAAATTAATGGATTGTAAAGTTAAGAGTATATAATGAATGGATTGTAAAGTTAGATTATATAATGAATGGATTGTAAAGTTAGGTTATATAATGAATGGATTATAAAGTTAGAGTATATAATGAATGGATTGTAAAGTTAGATTATATAATGAATGGATTGTAAAGTCAGATTATATAATGAATGGCTAAGATGAAACATGTGGATGCGTACTAATGTAAATATCGCACAGAGTCAATGCTTGAACAATCAGAACATGGTCCATTGGAATTGAGATCCTTCCAATTCTGAATTTGCATATTACAGAGTTATCTGCACTTGCAGGTAGGTATTGATTGTGACGCCATGTGTTGAAGAGCGCAACGTCATACGTTTCGGAGAAAAAGACGTGAATTGCACTCACAAAATAATGACGTAATAATCAATACCTACCCGCAAGGGAGCTAACTCTGTAATATGCAAAGACGGAATAGCAGACTTACATGAACAAGTCCCACAAAAGTTGGGATTCACTCTCAATGATGGGAGTCAACTCGAGCGACACGTTTACAAAAATGCTTTGTTCTTTCCTCTAGCAAGAGTGAACAAAGTACTTGGAAGATAATTTCATATTTTTTCTTTATCCTAATACTCGCATCTAATGACTCGTCGGTGATGTTAGAAATATCAACTGCTTAATTGTTCTAAAATACCTTATGTCTGGTCCGTTCAGCCATGACATATACATCGCAACACTTCCGTGTAATAACACTATTGTGACGTCACATATAATAATGATGTCACAATCAAAACATGACGTCGCACGATTATATAACTTGTCATAGAAAACAAAAAATCTCCCTCATGATATCATGATGTTGAAGAAAACGATTGCATGTCAATTACAAAAATGTGATATCTTTAATCATGAAGCCCAGAGCGGACTCAACAGAGAAACGAATCTCACATCTCTCAACTTTATTTCGATATTTTCAGTTAATTAATACTATAGATATCCAAACATTCTACCACTTTTAGAATTGTTTTATAAATTAACGGACATTTTCTCAAATATAAAAATGAAAACATACAGGGTACCTATCTGACAATTAGTCCAGGTTAATACAGTCGATAGATTGGTGTACATGCGAGCTGGCGGTCGCACATGTGAAAGCTTCATACCAACATGGCGTCAATGACAAGAGTATGGACTAATGTCTACAGAAATGTGGCTCCTCGTCGGACGTTCACCACTGGGAGGGTCCTCAAAGCTACACCCCCGGGATTACCAAATGACGTAAGTACATTTTGCGTCGTTACTATGGTAATAATGCGAACTGTGTTCTGATATTTGATTGATGAATGATGACCTTTCAATAACGTCATGGCAGATCCATGTTTTATGTTAAATATTAATGTATTTATTAATATATTGATTTTTATGGGTTTTTTTTAAACAGGATTTTAACGGGTTTTTTTTTTAATTATAAGTGTGTAAATAGATTTTTATGCAAGTTTGTTTTGATAACCGTTACGTATATTATATACAATATTATATTATATCCACCCGATTTACAACTAAAATCAGATGCATTATATTATATATATAATAAAGAAAAGTAACTAATACTTTATTATGACATTTTCGAATAAAATCTTGTATTATCTTGATATATATATATAAAGTGTAAATATGGGATTATCGAATTTTTCTTTATTACCCATTTTGGTGTAAATTCTACTTTTGAAAATATATTTATCAAACGCCACATTTATATATTCATGTATAGTATATTTCTTTATCGGTCTTTTTGTGTCACTATGTTTTTAATGTTCTGCATTTTTTAAGATACTGGGCGAAAATTTTAACAAGCTGTTTTTTCTTTAGTAATCTATTGAAACCACCACATTTGATAAATCAAGCTGTGAAAATCATTCAAATGGGCAGATAAGCATTGATGATGCCTTATAAACATTAGTTATAACACAGAATTCATACAATGTAAAATTCTTGTTTTATGTATATGTTAAAATGGAAACATACACTTACTAGTAGCACTGCAAAGATGAGAAATGATATTGTAGACCACAATGTGGCTTTATGGTCTGACCGTTTATACTCATTTTCCTGTGCTGTAGATGCTATTATAATGATTTTTGGCAGTACTGCCAACAATCATTTTCAGCTCTTATTTGTACTTATAAAATTGAAACCTATGCGTTGTAAGTATTGTAATTCTCACAATGTTGCAATTCATGTTGTCAGAAACATTTTAATTGTCAATCTGTTTTGTAGTTGTTGGAAATTTTGGTGAATAAAATATTTAAAACTTTTCTTGATTTGTAAGTATCAAACTTACGACACATAAAACTTTCATGCATCTATAAAAGAAAAAAAACATGTTGTGGAATTATGTATAGATATAGATTTAAACATCCATATATATGATTATATAAAACTATTATTGTAAATTTCCTATTTATATATATTAATACAAAAACATTTATTTATATATCTTGTTATCTATACATGATATTATTCTGATAATATGTATATAAATGTATTATATTGAACAACAATTACCGTAGACACTGAAATACCATCTCGATAATACACATCGATAAAATTATTTATTCTTAAGTTTCATTATTCGCAAGTATATTCTGAATTTGCATATACAAGAGTTATCTCCCTTGTGAGTAGTTATCTCTTTTGATGTAGTTACTTTATGAATATTACGTCGTTTTATCTGCAGAATATGACGTCACACTCATAAAAAGCATGACGTGTCAATCAAAACCTACCCATAAGGGCAGAAAACTCTGTGATATGCGAACACAGTTTACTATAATAATAACAACATAAAATATCAAATCATATATCATTTCTTCATCAGAATTATCTCAAATTAATAGAGAATAATCAGTTAATATCTATATGCAAAACTGGTGAAAATATTCTTTTAATTTTTGTGTTTGTAGAAAAGTGGAAAAAAATTAGGGTCGGTCGGGTAACCCTAAACAGACATATTTTTTTTGCCTGATATATTTATAATACATCATTTACTCATTTTGGCGGTCTCTGCATTAAAATTGTGTACGTTAGACCAAGAAACCGGTTTATAAAGGTCGATATACTCCACAAGGCGGCGATCAGTTACCATGTTAAGATAATGGTCACGTTTTGGGTATCATTTATTCCTTCATAGGCCTTCACTTTGGCGTGCTCAGTTCATACAGTAGCAATGACAATTTAATGTAAATATATGTGTAATTTCCATACTCACGAATTAAAAGAGCTTTTAATATGTTATTCACCACCAAAAATACCAACATTTTGATAATTACAAACTTACAATGCATAGGCATTAATTTTACAAGTACAAATAAGATATGAACTATGGTTTTGGCAGTACCACCAAAAATCACATCTACAGTACAGTGAAATGAGAACATATAGTCAGAGCATGAAGCCAAGTTGTGGTCTACAATTTCATTACACAATTTTGTGGTGTTATCAGTAATTATAAAGTTATTTCTGCAGGTAGGTTTCCATTTAAACATACATAAGGCATGAAAAACAAGAATTTACAGTGCATTCATTTTGTGTTGTAACTAAAGTTTATAAGTCATCATACATGTTTGTCTTTCCACAGAATGATCTTCACAGTTTAATTCATCAAACCTTTTGGTCTTCAATAGATTACCGAAGAAAATGTCAAAATTTTGGCCCAGTAATGGGTGCAAATTTTACATTAGGGGTGTAATATCACGTCCTATCCGACGAAAACAAAATTGGATAAATCACTTGTTAGAAAAACAAGACTTAAGATTTTCTGTAATTATCTATATAAACAGATACGCGAACGTTAATTCGAAATTTTACTGAATTTACTTTCTAGTGAATAAAAGCAACACTTGTCCAAAGGTTTTTTTTTTTTTTTTTTTTTTTTTTGTTTTTTTTTTTTTGTTGAAAAATAGCATAATTTTTCTCAGTCAAAAATGCGCTCCTTATTCAGCGATTTGTTGAAAGAGCCCTCTACTGTCGATATAAATAAATGTTGTTTTGGTTAATAAGTGTCACCCCTACCAACCAAAACACAGATATTCACAGTTGGGAACCAAAACGGGTTATATTTTATTGCACTTTGCTTTTCTTGTCGTAGCGTCTGCTTTATCTTCCGGTAGTGCTCGAAGCGAAATAATACCAAAATAAACGATGATGCCTGTGTTTAACCGTGTCATTGAGAATGATATTAAAGAAAGATTACATATAACAATTTTCCTCAGTATATATACTGTCTGTATCGTCTGAGCTTACAAACTTTAGATGCAGATGTATGAGTCTCGGTGTTTACGTTTCTCGCGGTATTCTGTGTGCTTTGGTTTTTTTGACACTGATATCGGCCAGCACACATATGATGTAACTGTATGGGAGTTAAGTACACACGTAGACTACTGAACACTTTACTACAGATATACATGGTATTTAATTAAGGTATGGTAAAGTGTCGTGCATACTTTATTTACCTAGCTACTTATTGTGATTCATTTGCATAATAAGCACCGCCCATCAGAAGGTAACACCAGTTAATCGTGACTCATTTAAGGACTGCAGATAACCCTAGCTATCGTGACTAATTTGCATAGCCACGCCCATCCTAACCCCGTGGATTCACAGATCAACTGTATATAACTACCTCATTGTTACGTTATTAATAGACTGTTGTATCGTAGATAAGATGTCTGAACACGGCGGGTCATAGGTCACCGGGGTCATAGGTCACCGTGATAATAGGTGTACCCAGAGATATCGGTCAGAGTACAAAACGTAAGGAGTGCAATGCAATATGCTATTTCAACTGACTTATAACTACTACACTTTTCGTAGATGATTACATGTAGTAAATTGCGAAAATAGAAACTTGAAAAAATTACCAGGCACTTAAAATAGTAATCTTTAGGCATGCATGAGAGAATTAATTTCTGACATAAATAATAATAATAGCGAGTTTTATCTCACAATGCTGGTTTTAAAATTATTCTTATAGAAACTGATTATTTTACATATGTCTGATTTGTTTACTATTAAAGTATATCTTAATTCGGTAGCTATTCACTTCTCACATATCAGGGCAGTAACTCATGGTTTCTCACACATATCGGGATAGTAACTCGCGGTTTCTCACATAAGAATAGTAACTCATCGTTCCTCACACATATCAGAATAGTAAGTAATGGTTTCTCACACATATCAGGATAATTACTCATGGTTTCTCACACATATCAGGATAGTAACTCATGGTTTCTCACACACTCACACATATCGGAATAGTAACTCAAGGTTTCCCACACATATCAGGATGGTAACTCATGGTTTCTAACACATGTAAGAAAAGTAGCTCATCGTTTCAGACACATACATGTATCAGAATAGTAACTCATGGTTTCTCACACATATCGGGATAGTAACTTATGGCTTCTCACACACATCAGGACAGTAAATCATGGCTTTTCACACATATCAGATTAATAACTAATGGCTTCTCACACACTCACACATATCGCAAAAGTAGCTCATGGTTTCTCACACATATCAGAATAATAACTCATGGTTTCTCACACATATCAGGACAGTAAATTATGGTTTCTCACACATATCAGGATAGTAACTAATGGTTTCTCAAACATATCAGGATAGTAACTCATGGTTTCTCACTCATATCAGGCTAGGAACTAATGGTTTCTCACACACTCACACATATCGGAATAGTAACTCATGGTTCTCACACTTATCAGGACAGTAATTCATGGTTTCTCATACATATCAGAATAGTAACTCATGGTTTTTCACACATATCAGGATGGTAACTCATGGTTTCTCACACATTGGGATAGTAACTCATGGTTTATCACACACTCACACATATCAGGATTGTAACTCATGGTTTCTCAAACATGTAAGAAAAGTAACCCATCGTTTCTTACAGATGTCAGAAAAGTAACTCATCATTTCTCACACATATCAGAATAGTAACTAAAGGTTTCCCACACATATCAGGATGGTAACTCATGGTTTCTCACACATATCAGGATGGTAACTCATGGTTTCTCACACATATCAGGATGGTAACTCATGGTTTCTCACACATATCAGGATGGTAACTCATGGTTTCTCACACATATCTGGATGGTAACTCATGGTTTCTCACACACTCACACATATCAGAATAGTAACTCATGGTTTCTCACACATATCGGGATAGTTACTAATGGTTTCTCACACACTCACACATATTGTAAAAGTATCTCATGGTTGTCACACATATCAGGACAGTAAATCATGGTTTCTCACACATATCAGAATAGTAACTCATGGTTTCTCACATATCAGGATGGTAACTCATAGTTTCTCACACATATCGGCATAGTAACTCATGGTTTCTCACACATATCTGGATAATTACTCATGGTTTCTCACACATATCAGGATGGTAACTCATGGTTTCTCAAACATGTAGGAATAGTAACTCAAGGTTTCCCACACATATCAGGATGGTAACTCATGGTTTCTAACACATGTAAGAAAAGTAGCTCATCGTTTCAGACACATACATGTATCAGAATAGTAACTCATGGTTTCTCACACATATCGGGATAGTAACTAATGACTTCTCACACACATCAGGACAGTAAATCATGGCTTTTCACACATATCAGATTAATAACTAATGGCTTCTCACACACTCACACATATCGGAAAAGTAGCTCATGGTTTCTCACACATGTCAGAATAATAACTCATGGTTTCTCACACATATCAGGACAGTAAATTATGGTTTCTCACACATATCAGAATAGTAACTAATGGTTTCTCACACATATCAGAATAGTAACTAATGGTTTCTCACACATATCAGGATGGTAACTCATGGTTTCTCACACATATCGGAATAGTAATTCATGGTTTCTCACACTTATCAGGACAGTAATTCATGGTTTCTCATACATATCAGAATAGTAACTCATGGTTTCTCACACATATCAGGATCGTAACTCATGGTTTCTCAAACATGTAAGAAAAGTAACTCATCGTTTCTTACACATGTCAGAAAAGTAACTCATCATTTCTCACACATATCAGAATAGTAACTAAAGGTTTCCCACACACATATCAGGATAATTACTCATGGTTTCTAACACATATCAGGATGGTAACTCATGGTTTCTCACACATATTAGGATGGTAACTCATGGTTTCTCACACACACCTCACACATATCAGAATAGTAACTCATGGTTTCTCACACATATCTGGATGGTAACTAATGGTTTCTCACACACTCACACATATCGTAAAAGAATCTCATAGTTCTCACACATATCAGGACAGTAAATCATGGTTTCTCACACATATCAGAATAGTAACTCATGGTTTCTCACACATATCAGAATAGTAACTCATGGTTTCTCATACACATCGGGATAGTTACTAATGGTTTCTCACACACTCACACATATCGTAAAAGTATCTCATGGTTCTCACACATATCAGGACAGTAAATCATGGTTTCTCACACATATCAGAATAGTAACTCATGGTTTCTCACACATATCAGAATAGTAACTCATGGTTTCTCACACATATCAGGATAGTAACTCATGGTTTCTCACACATATCGGGATAGTAACTAATGGTTTCTCACACATATCTGGATAATTACTCATGGTTTCTCACACATATCAGGATGGTAACTCATGGTTTCTCAAACATGTAGGAATAGTAACTCAAGGTTTCCCACACATATCAGGATGGTAACTCATAGTTTCTAACACATGTAAGAAAAGTAGCTCATCGTTTCAGACACATACATGTATCAGAATAGTAACTCATGGTTTCTCACACATATCGGGATAGTAACTAATGGCTTCTCACACACATCAGGACAGTAAATCATGGCTTTTCACACATATCAGATTAATAACTAATGGCTTCTCACACACTCACACATATCGGAAAAGTAGCTCATGGTTTCTCACACATGTCAGAATAATAACTCATGGTTTCTCACACATATCAGGACAGTAAATTATAGTTTCTCACACATATCAGAATAGTAACTAATGGTTTCTCACACATATCAGAATAGTAACTAATGGTTTCTCACACATATCAGGATGGTAACTCATGGTTTCTCACACACTCACACATATCGGTATAGTAACTCATGGTTCTCACACTTATCAGGACAGTAATTCATGGTTTCTCATACATATCAGAATAGTAACTCATGGTTTCTCACACATATCAGGATGGTAACTCATGGTTTCTCAAACATGTAAGAAAAGTAACTCATCGTTTCTTACACATGTCAGAAAAGTAACTCATCATTTCTCACACATATCAGAATAGTAACTAAAGGTTTCCCACACATATCAGGATAATTACTGCTGGTTTCTCACACATATCAGAATGGTAACTCATGGTTTCTCACACACTCACACATATCAGAATAGTAACTCATGGTTTCTCACACATATCTGGATGGTAACTAATGGTTTCTCACACACTCACACATATCGTAAAAGTATCTCATGGTTCTCACACATATCAGGACAGTAAATCATGGTTTCTCACACATATCAGAATAGTAACTCATGGTTTCTCACACATATCAGGATAGTAACTCATGGTTTCTCACACATATCTGGATGGTAACTAATGGTTTCTCACACACTCACACATATCGTAAAAGTATCTCATGGTTCTCACACATATCAGGACAGTAAATTATGGTTTCTCGCACATATCAGAATAGTAACTGATCGTTTCTCACACATATCAGATTAATAATTCATGGTTTCTCACACATGTCAGGATGGTAACTCATGGTTTCTCACACATCGGGATAGTAACCCATGGTTTCTCACACACTCACACATATCATAATGGTAACTCATGGTTTCTCAAACATGTAGGAATAGTAACTCGAGGTTTCCCACACATATCAGGATGGTAACTCATGGTTTCTAACACATGTAAGAAAAGTAGCTCATCGTTTCAGACACATACATGTATCAGAATAGTAACTCATGGTTTCTCACACATATCGGGATAGTAACTAATGGCTTCTCACACACATCAGGACAGTAAATCATGGCTTTTCACACATATCAGATTAATAACTAATGGCTTCTCACACACTCACACATATCGGAAAAGTAGCTCATGGTTTCTCACACATATCAGAATAATAACTCATGGTTTCTCACACATATCAGGATGGTAACTCATGGTTTCTCAAACATGTAAGAAAAGTAACTCATCGTTTCAGACACATACATGTATCAGAATAGTAACTCATGGTTTCTCACACATATCGGGATAGTAACTAATGGCTTCTCACACACATCAGGACAGTAAATCATGGCTTTTCACACATATCAGATTAATAACTAATGACTTCTCACACACTCACACATATCGGAAAAGTACCTCATGGTTTCTCACACATATCAGAATAATAACTCATGGTTTCTCACACATATCAGGATAGTAAATTATGGTTTCTCACACATATCAGAATAGTAACTAATGGTTTCTCACACACATATCAGAATAGTAACTAATGGTTTCTCACACATATCAGGATGGTAACTCATGGTTTCTCACACACTCACACATATTGGAATAGTATCTCATGGTTCTCACACTTATCAGGACAGTAACTCATGGTTTCTCACACATATCAGAATAGTAACTCATGGTTTCTCACACATATCAGGATAGTAACTCATGGTTTCTCACACATATCGGGATAGTAACTAATGGTTTCTCACACATATCTGGATAATTACTCATGGTTTCTCACACATATCAGGATGGTAACTCATGGTTTCTCAAACATGTAGGAATAGTAACTCAAGGTTTCCCACACATATCAGGATGGTAACTCATAGTTTCTAACACATGTAAGAAAAGTAGCTCATCGTTTCAGACACATACATGTATCAGAATAGTAACTCATGGTTTCTCACACATATCGGGATAGTAACTAATGGCTTCTCACACACATCAGGACAGTAAATCATGGCTTTTCACACATATCAGATTAATAACTAATGACTTCTCACACACTCACACATATCGGAAAAGTAGCTCATGGTTTCTCACACATATCAGAATAATAACTCATGGTTTCTCACACATATCAGGATAGTAAATTATGGTTTCTCACACATATCAGAATAGTAACTAATGGTTTCTCACACATATCAGAATAGTAACTAATGGTTTCTCACACATATCAGGATGGTAACTCATGGTTTCTCACACACTCACACATATCGGAATAGTAACTCATGGTTCTCACACTTATCAGGACAGTAATTCATGGTTTCTCATACATATCAGAATAGTAACTAATGGTTTCTCACACATATCAGGATGGTAACTCATGGTTTCTCAAACATGTAAGAAAAGTAACTCATCGTTTCTTACACATGTCAGAAAAGTAACTCATCATTTGTCACACATATCAGAATAGTAACTAAAGGTTTTCCACACATATCAGGATAATTACTGCTGGTTTCTCACACATATCAGAATGGTAACTCATGGTTTCTCACACACTCACACATATCAGAATAGTAACTCATGGTTTCTCACACATATCTGGATGGTAACTAATAGTTTCTCACACACTCACACATATCGTAAAAGTATCTCATAGTTCTCACTTATATCAGGACAGTAAATCATGGTTTCTCACACATATCAGAATAGTAACTCATGGTTTCTCACACATATCAGAATAGAAACTCGTGGTTTCTCACACATATCTGGATGGAAACTAATGGTTTCTCACACACTCACACATATCGTAAAAGTATCTCATGGTTCTCACACATATCAGGACAGTAAATTAAGGTTTCTCGCACATATCAGAATAGTAACTGATCTTTTCTCACACATATCAGATTAATAATTCATGGTTTCTCACACATGTCAGGATGGTAACTCATGGTTTTTCACACATATCGGGATAGTAACCCATGGTTTCTCACACACTCACACATATCAGAATGGTAACTCTTGGTTTCTCAAACATGTAGGAATAGTAACTCAAGGTTTCCCACACATATAAGGATGGTAACTCATGGTTTCTAACACATGTAAGAAAAGTAGCTCATCGCTTCAGACACATACATGTATCAGAATAGTAACTCATGGTTTCTCACACATATCGGGATAGTAACTAATGGCTTCTCACATACATCAGGACAGTAAATCATGGTTTTTCATACATATCAGATTAATAACTAATGGCTTCTCACACACTCACACATATCGGAAAAGTAGCTCATGGTTTCTCACACATATCAGAATAATAACTCATGGTTTCTCACACATATCAGGATAGTAAATTATGGTTTCTCACACATATCAGAATAGTAACTAATGGTTTCTCACACATATCAGGATAGTAACTAATGGTTTCTCACACATATCAGGATAGTAACTAATGGTTTCTCACACATATCAGGATAGTAACTCATGGTTTCTCACACATATCAGAATAGTAACTCATGGTTTCTCACACATATCAGGATGGTAACTCATGGTTTCTCACACATCGGGATAGTAACTCATGGTTTATCACACACTCACACATATCAGGATGGTAACTCATGGTTTCTCAAACATGTAAGAAAAGTAACTCATCGTTTCTTACACATGTCAGAAAAGTAACTAAAGATTTCCCACACATATCAGGATAATTACTGCTGGTTTCTCACACATATCAGGATGGTAACTCATGGTTTCTCACACACTCACACATATCAGAATAGTAACTCATGGTTTCTCACACATATCAGGATAGTAACTAATGGTTTCTCACACATATCTGGATGGTAACTAATGGTTTCTCACACACTCACACATATCGTAAAAGTATCTCATGGTTCTCACACATATCAGGACAGTAAATCATGGTTTCTCACACATGTCAGAATAGTAACTCATGGTTTCTCACACATATCAGAATAGTAACTCATGGTTTCTCACACACTCACACATATCGTAAAAGTATCTCATGGTTCTCACACATATCAGGACAGTAAATCATGGTTTCTCACACATATCAGAATAGTAACTCATGGTTTCTCACACATATCAGAATAGTAACTCATGGTTTCTCACACATATCGGGATAGTAACTAATGGTTTCTCACACATATCTGGATAATTACTCATGGTTTCTCACACATATCAGGATGGTAACTCATGGTTTCTCACACACTCACACATATCAGAATAGTAACTCATGGTTTCTCACACATATCAGGACAGTAAATTATGGTTTCTCACACATATCAGAATAGTAACTGATCGTTTCTCACACATATCAGATTAATAACTCATGGTTTCTCACACATGTCAGGATGGTAACTCATGGTTTCTCACACATCAGGATAGTAACTCATGGTTTCTCACACACTCACACATATCAGAATGGTAACTCATGGTTTCTCAAACATGTAGGAAAAGTAATTCATCGTTTCTCACACATATCAGAATAGTAACTCATGGTTTCTCACACATATCAGAATAGTAACTCATGGTTTCTCACACATATCAGAATGGTAACTCATGGTTTCTCACACATATCAGAATAGTAACTCATGGTTTCTCACACATATCAGAATAGTAAATCATCGTTTCTCACACATTTCAGAACAGTAACTACTGGTTTCTCACACATATCAGGATAATTACTCATGGTTTCTCACACATATCAGGATGGTAATTCGTGGTTTTTCACACACTCACACATATCATGATAGAAACTCATGGTTTCTCACACATATCAGGATAGTAACTCATGGTTTCTCACACATATCGGGATAGTAACTAATGGTTTCTCACACATATCTGGATAATTACTCAAGGTTTCTCACACATATCAGGATGGTAACTGATAGTTTCTCACACACTCACACATATCAGAATAGTAACTCATGGTTTCTCTCACATATCTGGATAATTACTCATGGTTTCTCACACATATCAGGATGGTAACTCATGGTTTCTCACACATATCAGAATGGTAACTCATGGTTTCTCACACATATCAGAATAGTAACTCATGGTTTCTCACACATATCAGAATAGTAACTCATGGTTTCTCACACATATCTGGATAGTAACTAATGGTTTCTCACACACTCACACATATCGTAAAAGTATCTCATGGTTCTCACACATATCAGGACAGTAAATCATGGTTTCTCACACATATCAGAATAGTAACTCATGGTTTCTCACACATATCAGAATAGTAACTCATGGTTTCTCACACATATCGGGATAGTAACTCATGGTTTCTCACACATATCTGGATAATTACTCATGGTTTCTCACACATATCAGGATGGTAACTCATGGTTTCTCACACACTCACACATATCGGGATAGTAACTAATGGTTTCTCACACATATCTGGATGGTAACTAATGGTTTCTCACACATATCAGAATAGTAACTGATCGTTTCTCACAGATATTAGATTAATAACTCATGGTTTCTCACACATGTCAGGATGGTAACTCATGGTTTCTCACACATCAGGATAGTAACTCATGGTTTCTCACACACTCACACATATCAGAATGGTAACTCATGGTTTCTCAAACATGTAGGAAAAGTAATTCATCGTTTCTCACACATATCAGAATAGTAACTCATCGTTTCTCACACATATCAGAATAGTAACTACTGGTTTCTCACACATATCAGGATAATTACTCATGGTTTCTCACACATATCAGGATGGTAATTCGTGGTTTTTCACACACTCACACATATCATGATAGAAACTCATGGTTTCTCACACATATTAGGATAGTAATTTTCAAATAGGTAATATAATTTTTTTTTTAAACTGAAAAATAACTTTATTTTTCTTAAACACATCATAAATCTGACTATAGTTACAAATCTGACTATACTCAGACATCAACTTGTATTACAAATCTGACTATACTCAGACATCAACTTGTATTAGCGAATGCTTTTTAATATTCTGATAATGATAACATACAGTGTGAATCGATTAATGCGAACTTGAAGGGACCGAGATAGAGTTTTTCGAATTGGAATTTTCCGGCGATAAAATATTCAACTAACAGTAGAGCCTTTTACCTGTAAATCGCAAAATAATCGGCGGGAAAATCTTCAACTACAGCAGAGCGTTTTACCTGTAAGAGACAAAAATTATTGGCGGGGAAATATTTAACTATTGTACAGTGTTTTACCTGTTAATCGCAAAAAATAATCAATGGGAAAATATTCAACTGCAGTAGAGTGTTTTACATGTAAAACGCAAAAAAATATTGACGGGAAAATATTCAACTACAGTAGAGCATTTTACCTGTTAAATGTAAAAAAGTATCGGCGGAAAAATATTCAACTACAGTAGGGCGTTTTACCTGTAAATGAAATCGCCGAAAAAAATAAATTAGGTAATAATAATGATATTTTACATGACAATTAATTTTTTGGCGTAACGAAACCGATCGATTGTTGACTCACAAAGCGACCACCTCCATATAGAAACCACCTTTATAACAAGATCACTTTTCATATCTACACAGTCTCATTCATACAGACGCTTGTAAGCGTTGAACAACAAGAGTCTATCTGAACGAGACTACGTGAATATAGTACGTTGTTCAAGTTTTGACATATCGTCACCGAAAACTGACATAGTCATATTTCCGAAATCGATTCATATTCAGTACCGTTACAACAAAATGACGGAATGATGGACACTATCACATCACCTCAGTCACAAATCACGAAGGACAAAGTCTCAATTGACCAATTATGATCGAATGTTGTCCATCGTCGTCCGTTTGAAAGCAATTAACATTTTAGACTTTCGAAGACGAGTTTTTAATCAGAATATTAATGGCTCGTGTTATGTTTCAGTCCGTGATGTTCCTATCCGGTAAAGACCGACTAAACAAGGTCTGGTACACTCTAGGATACACGTTCTTTGTGATGACCGGGATGATGTGGCCCATCATGGCAGTGCGAGATCAGTGTATCAGGATAGGAGCGTCCATTGAGGATTAGAGAGGGGAGGTAAGGATTAGATAAGTCAGGGTGGGTGTATCAGTATAGGAGGGTCCATCGAGGATTAGAGAGGGGAGGTAAGGATTAGACAAGTCAGGGTGGGTGTATCAGTATAGGAGGGTCCATCGAGGATTAGAGAGGGGAGGTAAGGATTAGACAAGTCAGGGTGGATCAGGATAGGAGGGTCCATCGAGGATTAGAGAGGGGAGGTAAGGATTAGACAAGTCAGGGTGGGTGTATCAGGATAGGAGGGTCCATCGAGGATTAGAGAGGGGAGGTAAGGATTAGACAAGTCAGGGTGGGTGTATCAGGATAGGAGGGTCCATCGAGGATTAGAGAGGGGAGGTAAGGATAAGACAAGTCATGGATCAGGATAGGATCGTCCATCGAGGATTAGAGAGGGGAGGTAAGGATTAGACAAGTCAGGGTGGGTGTATCAGGATAGGAGGGTCCATCGAGGATTAGAGAGGGGAGGTAAGGATTAGACAAGTCAGGGTGGGTGTATCAGGATAGGAGGGTCCATCGAGGATTAGAGAGGGGAGGTAAGGATTAGACAAGTCAGGGTGGGTGTATCAGTATAGGAGGGTCTATCGAGGATTAGAGAGGGGAGGTAAGGGTTAGACATTCAGGGTGGGTGTATAAGGATAGGAGGGTCTATCGTGGATTAGAGAGGGGAGGTAAGGATAAGACAAGTCAGGGTGGGTGTATCAGGATAGGATCGTCTATCGAGGATTAGAGAGGGGAGGTAAGGATTAGACAAGTCAGGGTGGGTGTATCAGTATAGGAGGGTCCATCGAGGATTAGAGAGGGGAGGTAAGGATTAGACAAGTCAGGAGGGGTGTATCAGGATAGGAGGGTCCATCGAGGATTAGAGAGGGGAGGTAAGGATTAGACAAGTCAGGGTGGGTGTATCAGTATAGGAGGGTCCATCGAGGATTAGAGAGGGGAGGTAAGGATTAGACAAGTCAGGGTGGGTGTATCAGGATAGGAGGGTCCATCGAGGATTAGAGAGGGGAGGTAAGGATTAGACATTCAGGGTGGGTGTATCAGGATAGGAGGGTCTATCGAGGATTAGAGAGGGGAGGTAAGGATTAGACAAGTCAGGGTGGGTGTATCAGGATAGGAGGGTCCATCGAGGATTAGAGAGGGGAGGTAAGGATTAGACAAGTCAGGGTGGGTGTATCAGGATAGGAGGGTCCATCAAGGATTAGAGAGGGGAGGTAAGGATAAGACAAGTCAGGGTGGGTATATCAGGATAGGAGGGTCTATCGAGGATTAGAGAGGGGAGGTAATGATAAGACAAGTCAGGGTGGGTGTATCAGGATAGGATCGTCTATCGAGGATTAGAGAGGGGAGGTAAGGATTAGACAAGTCAGGGTGGGTATATCAGGATAGGATCGTCTATCGAGGATTAGAGAGGGGAGGTAAGGATTAGACATTCAGGGTGGGTGTATCAGGATAGGAGGGTCTATCGAGGATTAGAGAGGGGAGGTAAGGATTAGACAAGTCAGGGTGGGTGTATCAGGATAGGATCGTCCATCGAGGATTAGAGAGGGGAGGTAAGGATTAGACAAGTCAGGGTGGGTGTATCAGGATAGGATCGTCCATCGAGGATTAGAGAGGGGAGGTAAGGATTAGACAAGTCAGGGTGGGTGTATCAGGATAGGAGGGTCCATCGAGGATTAGAGAGGGGAGGTAAGGATTAGACAAGTCAGGGTGGGTGTATCAGGATAGGAGGGTCCATCGAGGATTAGAGAGGGGAGGTAAGGATTAGACAAGTCAGGGTGGGTGTATCAGGATAGGAGGGTCCATCGAGGATTAGAGAGGGGAGGTAAGGATTAGACAAGTCAGGAGGGGTGTATCAGTGTAGGAGGGTCCATCGAGGATTAGAGAGGGGAGGTAAGGATTAGACAAGTCAGGGTGGGTGTATCAGGATAGGAGGGTCCATCGAGGATTAGAGAGGGGAGGTAAGGATTAGACAAGTCAGGGTGGGTGTATCAGGATAGGAGGGTCCATCGAGGATTAGAGAGGGGAGGTAAGGATTAGACAAGTCAGGGTGGGTGTATCAGGATAGGAGGGTCCATCGAGGATTAGAGAGGGGAGGTAAGGATTAGACAAGTCAGGGTGGGTGTATCAGGATAGGAGGGTCCATCGAGGATTAGAGAGGGGAGGTAAGGATAAGACAAGTAAGGGTGGGTGTATCAGGATAGGATCGTCTATCGAGGATTAGAGAGGGGAGGTAAAGATAAGAAAGTCAGGGTGGGTGTACCAGTATAGGAAGGTCCATCAAATATCGATAATTAGACGGGAGAAATATATAAGAGGAAGTATACATGTGTAGATTGGATTGAAGTAGGAAATCCGTATAACATAATACATTCCCAGCTCTGATTTTACATCCGTTTCTTCCGTCATTTTCTGCGTTAAGTCAACATATTGTCAATGGGGTATAATGTTTTAACATGCGTACCACCAACTCAATATTATCCCGTTATAAACCATTTTTGATTGACTTCCAACTGATTTTTGGCATTAGGTTGTTTACAATGAGGCAATATGAACTTAACCCACGCAATTTTAGAGAACAATAAATAGGAATGGTTAACATTTTCTAATGTCTACCTCCCTGTCCACTAACTTTAGTATACCATATCATAGCCAGTCGAAGCAAATCCAACTATAATAAAAATCTGTATTAGATATGCTCTGACCTTCTTTTATCCTGAGTGGCTAATACATGGCCACGTGGGGTTCGATATATAGTATATCGACTCGGTCTTTCCAATTTTAGAGTTAATATTATTTCTGTGATGTCATTGCTGAGTTTCTATGGCCATCGTTCTTCGTGTAATATACATACACATAGGATAAAATATTTTTGACATTTTTCAAACGACCTACATATCTACTTGTAAAATTTGAGGACCTTCGATTCGGTCCATATGGCGTTATCTATCGGATAATGTTTTTGACATTTTTCAAAAGAACTGTATAAAAACTAAGGACCTTTGATTCAGTCTGTGTGGTGTTATACCACCTTGGTAGAATAATGACCTCGATCTACGCCTTCGGTTATTATTTTATTCTACCAGGTTGGTATAACACCAAATGTATCTCAACAAAGGTCCATAATTGGTAAATATATCTGTACAGACGTATCTTTTATCTTTTTCTGTTCCAGGTTCTCTTGGTCTAACCTACCAACAAGAATCGCTTACCTTAGCAGTGAGAGGCTCGAAATCGTTTGAAGTGCGCATGCTCAGTCATAGACTTCTCCGTCTATCGTTTTAAATGTAAGATATTTGATTTGTATAAATAAATTGGATATTGAAAGGTGTGTATCTTATTATTGGTTACTAATTTCTGGCTGATTAACACACAGATTTGCATTACCTGACTATTAAAGGCGGTACAAATGGTGTACATATATCCAGTATAATTTCTTATGAAATAGAAAAATAAAAAAATTCCCGTCAATATCGCTCTCCATGCGAAGACATTAATTTATGTTATAGGAATCCTAAGAGGTCCTCTCGGCTAAAAATGTCCATGATGACATTTCCACGCAGCCTTACGTTCAAAGAGATAGGGGAATTGATTTTAGAACTGTGCTAAATTTACACTGGGGTTTCCCATGATTTAAATGGTCAAAAACAGGACAACATAAGCAGAAGTTGACCGTCGTTTTGATATGTAAGGACTTTTGGAAGGCCAATGAACGCATTAAGACTATGTGTTTTGCCGGACTTTTTACTGTAAGATTCATCTTTGCTCTAGTATGGTTACATATTTCTAATTCATGTAAGATTAACTCACAGAATGGCTTAAATTGGTTAGTTTTGCTATCTAATTTTAAATCATATTTTGCAGCACTGATATTTTTATTTTGGAAAACACAAACCAGCTTTAAGGAGACGCTACCATGATTGAAGAATCTAGTAACAAATCAGGTTACACTCTCTAAGGACTAACTTGAATATATTTTGATGTTTACAGTCATGTAAATGTAACAAAAATCTTATTTTAATCTCGGTTTATGATAAGAGTACTTTCAGATTTTTGTGTTATATCTCTATAACTTAAAAAAACATATTCAAATCAATCCTTATTATTCAATCTACTGTAGATAATCACTTAAAACTTACAAATTCATTTAGGAATATTTTCTAAAATTATTACGCCGTTATATTAGCCAATCAGAATTGACGTTACAATCAGCGACGTTATGTTTACCTTTATTGCCTAAATTCTTAAGCTAATGAAAATCTTTGTTACAAATAAAAATTGATAGTAGCACTATAGTGTCGACTTTTAGAGTTATATGTGTCGTATTTTTCATACTCACGAATCAAGATACGCTTGTAATATGTATTTATCACCAAAAGTTACCAACATTTTGAAAATTACGGTACTTTCACTGCATAAGAGCTGAAAATGGTTTAAGCAGTACTGCCAAAAATCATTATATTGACATCTATAATGAAGTGAAATGAATACATACGGTCATATCATGAAGCCAAACTGTGGTTTATAATTTTATTTCACATTTTTTCAGTGTTCTTAGTACTTTTCAAGTGCTTTCTACAGGAATGTTTCCGTCTATATACACACTAGGCATAAAAACAACAACTTTACAGTACATAATTTCTGTGTTGTAACTAACGTTTAAAGGCATCTGAGGCTATTTCAATGATTTTCACGGCTTAATTCATTAAACCTTATGGTTTTCAATAGATTAATGCAGAAAAAATAAGATACGGCAGTGTCGGCACATATAACTTTTATAATATATATAAAAAATATATATATATTATATATATGTGATAATACATGTATCTTCTCTAAAGCACTGGATACTTCAGACAAAAAACTGAGGAATTTTGACATGTTAGCTTTAACACAAATTATCTTGTTTTTATTGGAGATTTCAAGTAAACAATATTTTAGCACCGATGCATATAAATCATCTGAGAATTATATTTTAATCAATACCAGTTAATTCATCCGTTCCGTTGCACTGATTAGTTCATCAAAACTTGGTTTTCAATAGATTATCAAAGAAAAAATGGGATGTGAAAATTTACACACAGTCATGTCATGTATTAATTGGTCTAACTTAGTAGGTGGTCTTCAATTCAATTCTAAATATTTTATTGATCATCAAAAGGATTGGTGGTCTTCATCGAAAGGTGGGTACTAATGCAGATAATGATGTATATGCAATAAAATAATAAATTGTTCTGTTCATTTTCCATTCAAATATACTACCGTAGTCTTCATAGAAAGGTGGGTACTAATGCAGAAAATAATGTATATGCAATAAATTAATAAATTGTTCTGTTCATTTTCCATACAAATATACTACCGTGGTCTTCATAGAAAGGTGGGTACTAATGCAGAAAATAATGTATATGCAATAAATTAATAAATTGTTCTGTTCATTTTCCATACAAATATACTACCGTGGTCTTCATAGAAAGGTGGGTACTAATGCAGAAAATAACGTATATGCAATAAAATAAAAAATTGTTCTGTTCATTTTCCATACAAAATATATACTACCGTGTCCTTATGCAGGTGTGTAATGACTTTTGTTACCGTTTATAAAGAGTATTCCAGTCCGTCCTGACCGAGATAAAGTAAATTGAATGTCAAGGTCACTCACTGAAATATCGACACACATACACATTCATATCTTATTGCATCACAGATAGTGTTTACCAGAGACACACACATATGACCCCGCCACTCAGAGCTTGTCGAACACAACAATAAAACCCAAACATTTTAGTGCTCGCTTTGTTTAACACTTTGTCAATACGTCCCCAGACATGTAAACACATGGAAACAGCCTATTGTTAAACATTGAGAATTTACATACTTTTAAAAGTGGTTAACCATAAAAACTTGTAAAATTTGTAAAAACTGTAAAAACAGTGATTAAATTAACTAAATGTGATGAACCTTAAATAAAAGCAGCGAGACAAGAACAGCCATCAGTACAACTTCAGTCGTCAGCATTGAGAGTGATTACATATATATCAATAAATTAAGATATTATTATATACATATGTAAAAATCAATAAATACTCTCTCTCTCTCTCTCTTCCTTCCTCTCTCTTTCTCTCCCTCTTTCCTCTCCCACCCTCACTCTCTCTCCCTCCCTCCATCTCATCTCTCCCCCCCCCCTCTCTCTCTCTCTCTGTCTCTCCTTTCCCTTCTTCTCCCTCCTCTCTCTCCCTCCCCCTCTCTCTCCCCCTCTCTCTCTCTCTCTCTCTCTCTCTCTCTCTCTCTCTCTCTCCTTTCCCTTCTTCCCTCCTCTCTGTCTCCCTCCCTCCCCCCTCTCTCTCTAAAATTATATAAATATTAAATATGTATATTTAGGCTATTTTTTGTTTAGGGCTTCATATAAGTTGGAAAACTTCTGCTCGATCCCAGTGTTGTATATAAGATTATGCAATAAAATATGTTAAAATCAAAATTGATTAACCGAAGTTGCCTTAGAATTATCAAACATGACACAAATACAAATCAATAGGTATGCCTTTTACGTAGTCAGAAATATGATATACAATTTACATCGGAAAAAAGGTTATGTGCCATAAATGGGCTAATATTTTGACATTTATTTTTTGTTAAGTAATCTATTGAAAACCATATTCAATATGTAGGTTTGATGAATTAAGCTGGACAAACATGTATGATGACTTATAAACGTTAGTTACAACACCTAATTGATGCGCTGAAAAATTCTTGCTTTTATGCCTTTCATGTATGTTTAGATGAAAAGATATCTGCATAAATAACTTAACAATTACTAATAACTCTGTAAAATGTGAAATGAAGTGGTAGACCACACCCTGGCTTTGTGGTCTGACCACACGTACTCATTTCTTTACAATCTATCTTTAATTATGATACTTTTGGTAGTACTGTCAAAAGTCTTATTTTGTGCTTTTAAAATAAAACCTACCTATTGAAAGTGTTGTGATCCTATGGTGGATGATTTGTGTCATTTCGTCTTCCATGGCGAAAAGACGAAAATTAGCTATTGTTAATCATCGTCATTTCGGGGCGAAAAGACATGATTTTTAAAAGCGCTCATCAATTTCGTCTTTTTATCTTTTCGTCTTTTCGCTTCGAAAACACGAGATACAGATATTGTTGATAAAGACTAAATCAGCCACCGTATAATTCTCAAAATATCAGTAACTTTTGATGACGTATACCTTTACTTGAATCATGAGTATTGAAAATACGACATATATAACTTTAACCATAACACACGGACAAGACATTAACCATACACAGGCAATATAGCTTAAGGTCAATTTGGAAAAAAGTCTTGACCTGAAACTGACCTAAAATTCGCCTGAAATTGAGGTCAATTTCACAAGAAGAAAACTTCAGGTCAATGTATTAAAGACTTTAATGTGAAATTCAGGTCAATTTCATGTGAATTTCAAGTCAATTTCAGGTCAAGGTTTCACACCCCCAATCGACACACCTCAATGGAATAGTTCACTTGGCCGGTGAGTGGTTTGTCAGGCAATCTGTTGCAGAAGAAATTCAACTCTTTGAAACATGTGGTATTTTCCATTAAACGACTATTCCGTATTCGCATATTACAGAGTTATCTTCCCTTGCGGTTAGGTATTGATTGTGACGTCATGCGTTTGTGAGCGTAACGTCATACTTTTCGGAGAAAACGACGTGAATTGCGCTCACAAAATAATGACTTAACAATCGATACCTACCCACAAGGGAGCTAACTCCGTAATATGCAAAGACGGAGTAGAAGTAAATCAGCCATAATTTTGGTTTAAAGATATTCCACTACCGACAGAGCATGAACGCTAATCATCATTTGAACAATAAGTGATATGTACATGTATGTCAAAAGCATAAATAATATATTTTTTGCTCTTGGTGTATGCGGGATCAGTAAAGCATTCCATGTAGACCATAGTGTAACGAATTTTTTCGGGACACAATTAATTATTCTTTTTTATATATTTATCTTTAAAGGGACAATTCACTGAGGCTAATTCTGTTAGAAAACTACGAAGCAAAATATGACATAAATGTATTGTTCTACATTCCCTATGAAACATATAACAAAACGTATTACAAATTTAACGACATTGTTAAGTATTTTGATTGATACCGTTGGAATTCCAAATTGTTGATCAATATGTAAGGGATTTTTTCGGGACACAATCATTTTTATATATATATATTTATCTAAGATATGATAATATAAGAAGCTCAAAATTCTCAAGGGTGGTATTGGTGTAAAGTACGCAACTTTAGTAACTGAAGAAAAATGCTACTTTGTCTGCTCCCGTTTATGATAGAGAACAAATACCATTTGTCAGTGGTGTAGCATCTAACACACGGATGAAATCTGCGTCAATGAAAACACTGCTGTAATTGAAATAAGCAACTGAAATCGTAGTTTTTCGGTGCCAACATTTCAAAGTATCCATTTTTCAATTCTCCCGAAGAAAACCTCCACGTATACCCTATAGCCAATGCTTTTCGTAGGGATATTTTAGCGATTTCTCGGCACCTGGTTTAGGCCAAATAACCATCATAAATAGTAAGTATAAGTGATTCAGTCAGATGATGAAATTTTGATTTTGATTTTTTGTTTTGCTTTAAGCTAACATCGTGATTTTTTAACCTCGCTGGAAAACATAGCTATATCAGGTCTCCAACAGCCCACGATCCCTTCTTCATTTTTACAAAACTACATCTCAACGTGGATCATCGTATTCAAGCTTGCAGTTCGGAAGGCCTCTGCTGCTATTGTATTCTCTTTGTGTTTCAAAATTCAAATATTTGAAATTTTGCGCTCTTGACCCCTAAGTTTTCAATGCCGAACCTTTGAACTTTTGCACTCTTTTTACTTGTGTTTTAATATCAGGATATCTAGAAGCGTTTTGATACCTGAATGCTTGAATTCCACGCCGGTCTATCGTCTTTATATTGCTAAAGATTGTAAGACTGTCGAAAATATCATTGTACATGTATTCAAGTTATTGATCATAGTGGCATGTAGGTCGTTTCATTTTCCATCAGTTCAGTAGAGTTGAAAGATGCGAATGCAATTGCGCTCATCATTGGCATGATTATCATTGGATACTACAAATCTGTCACCGCAGACCGAAACTGCCTCTGGTTTCTTTATTCCAGCTGCTGAAGTAAAAAGCTCCCTGGCGCGTGTCCCGTCCCCAGACATCTGCACAAGGTTGTGTGAATCCCAACCACACACGTAGATGTTCCCCTCCCTGTCTACATCTATTCCACTAGCTGGCTTTACGACGCCAGCCTTCATCACGTCCGTGTGCCGTTTGTCGGCCGACAGTCTGGACACCGTTATTTTCCCCTCAGTGTCGTTACCTACACTGATGATTATGTCGCCCGTCACTGTATCGTTAGCCAGGTAACCAGCAGGTAGTGTTATATTGGTGTAACAGGTGATGGCTCCGTCCTGTGTAAGACTGTACACTCCTCCTCCATTCCACTCACTACAAACCTCCCGTCTGTATGTGTGATACCTTTCAAATCTTTCTCGGTGTTGATGACAGATAACAGAGACAGTTTTGAATCCTCCACTTTTACGATACGTACACCTACCCTATAGCCAGTGACTGCCACTGTATTGTTGTCCACCAAACATACATCCCGTGGATTGCCAGGAATGGTCAACTGATTCAGGTACTGCCCCTCATCTGTAAACAGCTTCAGTTTACTGTTATTCCAGTCACTCACAACCATGGTGCCATCTGGAAGGTACAAAACTCCACAAACCCAACAGTTACTCTGATCTTCTGGCATCTTTATGTTGAACTTCTTTACCGCCTTCGCCTGTCGTTCTAACATTGGCACTGGAAGAAAACCAGAGACAACAGGAAATCGTCGAGGCTTTTTCTCAATAACAATCTTCCCCAACATGGCAACACCTTCAGCTCTAGACTTAGGAAGCTGGTGCTGAATACTGACTGAAGAAGAGGAATCTCTCATGTCTTTGATCAGATCCTGACACGACTCGATCTCGGCCTGTCCTCTCTGATACATCATTATGGCCTCCGTGGGGTTGTTTTCCTCCACAGCTTTGACGGAGGACTTCATGGTACTAAGCATACCCTTCATCAGACGATCACATTGCCGTAACGATACCTCCATCTTCTCCTTCTCCTCTTTATACTTTGTAACCAATTCATCCGTGACGGCTTTCTGACATTCATCTAGCTCTTCATCAATCCTCTTGCGTAGATCCGTGATACTCTTCAGAGCCATTTCTTGATTTTGTACCAAGGTTTGAATCCGTTCATCAAAGTCCTTCACTAACGACTTCAGGACATCTGCCCCCTTCTTCAGTTTCTCTTTCATGTCTTCTAGTTGTTTCCCACTTTTTACCTTCTCTAAATATTCCCTTGCTTTAATGATAATTTCACATTGCTTGTGGAATTTGATCATACATTCAGAACATCCAAGACAATTGTGTTTCTCACAATACCAAAGCTTTTTTTCTTCATGTTGATGACATTTCGGGACCGATTCTTCCTCTTTTGACCGCCTGATATCATACTCACTGATATCTAAGATATCACAGTCAGTGTGTATGATGTCATGATACTGTTTCTTACAGCTCTCACAAAAGAACGAGTTCATCGTCTTACAGAAGAACTTAGCTTGATTCGTCATGGTACCTTTGCTCTGACAGGGTGTGCAGTATGGTAATTCAGTCGAACGTTCCTTGAGCTTGATAAGGTCCTGGATCACGACATTAGTCGGGAACTGCTCCGCCCACTTCTCCTTAGCCTCTGTTTGATTGACAGGTGAGGTCGTCCTCCGACAGATCGGACATGGGAACGATGTGTCCGACACCCTATTCTCGGAGATTTCCTTGGTGATATAGGTCCCCAGACATTCCTGACAGAAGCTGTGAAGGCAGGGTAAGGACTTGGGTTGTCGGAGTGTTTCAAGGCAGATTGGACATTCAAGTAAGTGTGAATCGAGTTCTGGAGGTCGTCCGCCTTCGGCCATTGTGAGGGTCAGTAGTGATCAAGTTATACCTGAAAATTTATTCAAATTTATATTGAATTATAACTCAATTAATGGATTGTCATAATGACATTTTATCATATGTTACAGGATCAGTTGATCATGTAATAGCATTTTATCTCTAGTTACACAGATACTAATTAACATGGATTTTTTGTCAGGAAGTCTTGTGTTAGGACCAGGGAACCTATACTATATGAGTTGCCAACCTTGCTGTTATAACTCTCCCGTAAAGATAGCAGGTTGATCGATAATTTGAGCCCCTACGGTAGACATCAATGGCAAAATGAACATAAATGTACATTTCAATCTTGATTTAGTGTCATTACATAGAATGAATTATATTAGTTAAGCAATTTACTTATCAACTTTGATCATTTTAAATAATTCGGTAACCTTTTTATTTTAATATCCAATGGATTAGACAGCTAGAATAATACTGAGATTTCCCTGTATTGGGGTGTTACAATGAAATCACAACCCGAGAGGTAATTCATGTGTACCCAACCCGAGTCTGACAATGAAATCACAACCCGAGAGGTAATTCATGTGTATCCAACCCGAGTCTGACACCGAAATCACAACCCGAGAGGTAATTCATGTGTACCCAACCCGAGTCTGACAATGAAATCACAACCCGAGAGGTAATTCATGTGTATCCAACCCGAGTCTGACACCGAAATCACAACCCGAGAGGTAATTCATGTGTATTCAACCCGAGTCTGATACCGAAATCACAACCCGAGAGGTAATTCATGTGTATTCAACCCGAGTCTGACACCGAAATCACAACCCGAGGGGTAATTCATGTGTATCCACCCCGAGTCTGAGAACCGAAATCACAACCCGAAGGTAATTCATGTGTATCCAACCCGAGTCTGATACCGAAATCACAACCCGAGGGGTAATTCATGTGTATTCAACCCGAGTCTGATACCGAAATCACAACCCGAGAGGTAATTCATGTGTACCCAACCCGAGTCTGACAATGAAATCACAACCCGAGAGGTAATTCATGACCCAACCAACCGAGAAACAAACCCCGAGGGTAATTCATGTGTACCAACCCGAGTCTGAAACCGAAATCACAACCCGAGAGGTAATTCATGTGTACCCAACCCGAGTCTGACAATGAAATCACAACCCGAGGGTAATTCATGTGTACCCAACCCGAGTCTGACAATGAAATCACAACCGAGAGGTAATTCATGTGTACCCAACCCGAGTCTGACACCGAAATCACAACCCGAGGGGTAATTCATGTGTATCCCAACCCGAGTCTGACAAAATCACAACCCGAGGGGTAATTCATGTGTACCCAACCCGAGAAAACAGCTATGAATAGGTGGGTAATTTTGTCTTTCACTTTCGGTTTACGTCATATTTCTTTCAATGCCCTTCTATCGTT
Source organism: Argopecten irradians (assembly GCF_041381155.1). NCBI lineage: Eukaryota > Metazoa > Mollusca > Bivalvia > Pectinida > Pectinidae > Argopecten > Argopecten irradians. The sequence continues at coordinate 35,728,542 of NC_091146.1, read as the reverse complement.
TTAATTTACACATTTTTCGAAATGATAGAATGTAAAAGCGATCTTAAGGTCTACTTTCGGTTTCTATTTTAGATGCAATACAATATCATATATAGAGGATCTTACATGAGTGGCTACATGTATGCAATATGGAAATTTATATCAAACGAGTATCATTAATTTGAATATTCCATTAGCCTTTAACGAGTGTGTGGATTTCATATTGCATAGTCACGAGATGTATGGATTCTATTTATCACAAAAAACCTATTTATTCAACAGAAATAGAAGTAAAACTCATTAAGGACGTTTATAGACTTCTGAGACAATCATGCTGACGTCAATATATAGATTATGACGTCCAAAACTACGGTGTGACGTCATAATATAGTTTTAAGACACAGTCTTACCGCTATTTGTGACATTTTGCCGTATGACATGGCTGGATGGGACAGTATATGTGATATAAAGTGCATCTTTTCAATGATGGGCCTCGTAATTATAGATTAATGTACACACTAATCCAAGGATTTATATCTACGTCATTGGACACTACCAAAACCGCTTCAGCTAAGTTATGAATATGAATAATAGAACGAGTTCCTAAATATTTACTTTTAACTCCACTCAATTACTTACCACACTTATAGTCGGAGATATGCCTGTGTATGGTAGAAAGAGGATTAGATTGTTCGGATCATCTCGTTTAAATCACAAGCTCTTTATAACAGTTTTTCTTTTTTCAGTTGTAACTTGGTATCCGAGTCACTCATTATCAGTTAGTAATAGATATGACAATGAGTGACATCAGATATCAAGTTATCAAAACCTAAACACAAGCCTATCTCCGACTAAGACATGTTCGCGAATAATCCACTCGTTCTACCATACTCATGCCTATCTCCGACTACGAGATGTTCCGAATAATCCACTTCTCTTTCTACCATACACAGACCTATCTCCGACTACGAGATGTTCCGAATAATCCACTTCTCTTTCTACCATACACAGACCTATCTCCGACTAAGAGATGTTCCGAATAATCCACTCCTTCTTCCATACACATGCCTATCTCCGACTACGAGATGACCCGAATAATCCACTTCTCTTTCTACCATACACAGACCTATCTCCGACTACGAGATGTTCGAATAATCCACTCCTTCTACTATACACATACCTATCCTCGACTACGAGATGTCCCGAATAATCCACTTCTCTTTCTACCATACACAGACCTATCTCCGACTAAGAGATGATCCGAATAATACACTCCCCTTTCTACCAAACACAAGCCTATCTCCGACTACGAGATGTTTCGAATAATCCACTCCTTCTACCATACACATGCCTATCTCCGACTAAGAGATGTTCCGAATAATCCACTTCTCTTTCTACCATACACAGACCTATCTCCGACTAAGAGATGATCCGAATAAGCCACTCCTCTTTCTACCAAACACAAACCTATCTCCGACTACGAGATGTTTCGAATAATCCACTCCTTCTACCATACACATGCCGATCTCCGACTAAGAGATGTTCCGAATAATCTACTTCTCCTTCTACCATACACAGACCTATCTCCGACTAAGAGATGATCCTGAATAATCCACTCCTCTTTCTACCAAAACACATGCCTATCTCCGATTACGAGATGTTTCGAATAATCCACTCCTTCTACCATACACATGCCTATCTCCGACTAAGAGATGATTCCTAATATATCCACTTCTCTTTCTACCATACACAGACCTATCTCCGACTAAGAGATGATCCGAATAATCCACTCCTCTTTCTACCAAACATAAGCCTATCTCCGACTACGAGATGTTTCGAATAATCCACTCCTTTCTTCCATACACATGCCTATCTCCGACTAAGAGATGTTCCCTAATAATCCACTTCTCTTTCTACCATACACAGACCTATCTCCGACTAAGAGATGATCCGAATAATCCACTCACTCTCTTTCTACCAAACATAAGCCTATCTCCGACTACGAGATGTCCCGAATAATCCACTTCTCTTTCTACCATACACAGACCTATCTCCGACTACGAGATGTTCCGAATAATCCACTACCTCTACCATACACATGCCTATTTCCGACTACGAGATGTTCCGAATAATCCCACTTCTCTTTCTACCATACACAGACCTATCTCCGAATAAGAGATGATCCGAATAATCCACTCCTCTTTCTACCAAACACATGCCTATCTCCGACTACGAGATGTTTAGAATAATCCAATCCTTCTACCATACACATGCCTATCTCCGACTACGAAATGTTCCGAATAATCCACTTCTCTTTCTACCATACACATGCCTACATGTATCTCCTACTACGAGATGTTCCGAATAATCCACTTCTCTTTCTATCATACACAGACCTATCTCCGACTAAGAGATGATCCGAATAATCCACTACCTCTACCATACACATTCCTATTTCCGACTACGAGATGTTCCGATAATCCACTTCTCTCTCTACCATACTCAGACCTAATCTCCGACTACGAGGTATGATCCGAATAATCCATTCCTTCTACCATACACAAGCCTATCTCCGACTAAGAGATTATCCGAATAATCCATGCCTCTTTCTACCATACACAAGCCTATCTCCTATCTGTCTCCTTGCCGAGACACACCAAGGTCTTTAAATGTGGTAGTTTCTGCTCCTGCTTAGCGCACAGCATAACAGGGAGTGGGACGACTGGTTCGCCCGTTGTCAGTATAATATGACCGGCTGTTTTGTGATGCTTGGTGTTTTCGGCGGCATGCTTCAGTGATATAGAACTATAAAAAGGGTAGGAGTTCCACTATACAAGAAGACGCAACATGAATATACCGCAGTCTCCCAAAACAACCACCTCGCATAACACACACACAACACACTGCAACATGGGGGCCGTCCTTACATGACCCTGGCTGTTAATAGGACGTTAATTAAATCAAACAAACAAATGTATATAAATATGAAAACGAATATCTGAATTTCACCTGTCAAGCAGCGTTGCTATTGTTTTAAGTGGTGCCGAAACGGATCCACATTACGACGGTAACTCGTGACCGGGGTATCACACTACAGAGAAACTAAGTTTGTTACTATAGAGAAAATAAGCTTGTTACTATAGAGAAACTAATTTTGTTACAACAGAGAAAAAGTTAAGTTGTTACTACAGAGAAACTAAGTTTGTTACTGATAGAGAAACTAAGTTTGTTACTACAGAGAAACTAGGTTTGTTACTACAGAGAAACAATAGGTTTGTTAACTATTAGAGAAAGAAGTTTGTTACTACAGAGAAACTAAGCTTGTTACTATAGAGAAACTAAGCTTGTTACTATAGAGAAAGAAGTTTGTTACTACAGAGAAAACTAGGTTTGTTACTACAGAGAAACTAGGTTTGTTACTACAGAGAAAACTAAGTTTGTTACTATAGAGAAACTAAGTTTGTTACTACAGAGAAACTAGGTTTGTTACTACAGAGAAACTAGGCTTTGTTACTATATATTTTCATTTTCGTTTTCACTTTCCTATATAACCTTACTAACCGGGCAATCGTTTACACTCGCGTAAACGCAGAGGGGTTTGCTGCGCAAGAACACAAACCAAAACACTGACTGCCGCCCTTATGTGAATGCGCATACGGTTAGGCTAAAAATATATGCCATTACATGGGTTCGATATCAACATTAGTTTGAATGCAATGGGAAGCATTGTGTTTAATATCAAAAAATAAAAAAATGAAAACATATGAAAATAAATGGATTAAAAACGATAAAGTTATTGTGGAACTATATTTTATTTACTCCCGGAACTTGACACATGTTCCCCGCCAAATTGGAGTCAGCTGTTTCGCGATTCCATCAATTACTCAGCTGTTCCATCAATCGTTTATATCGTTGAAAAAAAAACGAAGGTTTATTTCACTGGAACACTAAATTTAAATGAAATGGTCGGTCGAAATGTAAATATAAGGAATGTTTTTAATTTTTGTTGTTTACTGGTGTGTAAACTGCATTTTTTGTACATATATTTCAACATGACGCGCTGGACGCGCGTCATTTAAAATATATGTACAAAAAATGCAGTTTACACACCAGTAAACAAACAAAAAATAAAAATCATTCCTTAAATATTTACATTTTCGTTTTCACCTTCCTATATAACCTTACTAACCGGGCAATCGTTTACACTTGCGTAAACGCAGAGGGGCTGCTGCGCAAGAACACAAACCAAAACACTGACTTCCGCCCTTATGTGAATGCGCATCCGGTTAGGCTAAAATATATGCCATTACAAGGGTTCGATATCAACATCATTTCAAATGCAATGGAAAGCATTGTGTTTAATATTAAAAATATAAAAAATAAAAATATATGAAATAAATGGATTAAAAACGCTAAAGTTATTGTGGAAACTATATTTTATTTACTCCCCGGAACTTGACACATTTTCCCGCCAAATTGGAGCCAGCTGTTTCGCGATTCCATCAATTAAGCTAGTATATAAATAATCCGAAATAAAAGGCCAAATTAATTCAAAGTAAAATCCATTCATCAATTACTCAGTGTTCCATAAATCGTATAACGTTGAAAAAACGGATCCACCGGAACACTAAATTTAAAGAGAAACTAAGTTTGTTACTACAGAGAAACTAAGTTTGTAACTACAGAGTAAGTTTGTAACTACAGAGAAAACTTAGTTTGTGACTTCCGAGAAACTAAGTTTGAAACAGATAAACTAAGTTAATTTCTGTAAAACCGATCATCGAAATCTGATACGGTGTTGGCGCGAACAAACTCGTCTATTAGGACGACTGGTTATTAGTATGTTCCGGAAATAACTTAACACAGTACGACGACTCGTACGACTGCTGATCATGACTTATAGCCCGGAATTTCCAGGGGATTTCTAAACGACGACATGACGAAAAGGTAATTAAAGTCACTCGAAGTCAATTACAGAATAATACATACGCTGCTAAAATAAGTTTAAGATTACAGTTACACGTATGTACAGTGTTGACCGTGTGTTACACCTGTTGATTACCTGTGTGTGCCTACCTGTCAATGTGAACATTTTGTATTACATTTACTGCAATAACGTTAGACATTTCATTTTACCAAACGTTAGACATGCATGTGCATTTTTTGTAATACATTTACCAACACACATTTCTTCATTATAAAATGATCGTAAACACTCTCGAATGGCAGAACGGGTAGAAAACCTAACTACAGTGATACAGTTTGGCAACGTTAACTTGCAGGATATACATTAAATAAGCCTGCACGGATGGACATGATCGATTCTCGTTTCGGTACTTTACTATTCCAAATTTGCATATTACAGAGTTATCTGCACTTGCAGGTAGGTATTGATTGTGATGTCATGTGTTTGCAAGCATATCGTCATACTTTTCGGAGAAAACGACGTGAATTGCGCTCACAAAACAATGACGTAACAATCGATACCTGCCAGCAAGGGAGCTAACTCTGTAATATATAAAGACAGAATAGGCCTTGTTGAAATGACATAATACTGGAAATATATATATATATATATATACTGATATGTGACGTAATGGAATTCCTAGATATTATATGTGTCACCAAGTGGTTTGCTGGGGTTTTGGGTATTTTCCCCAATTCTGTAATTTGGAGGTCCATCAAGATGTGGCTGTATTGTATACAGTTTGGGGAATTAGCGTGGTATCGCATAAGCCACACCCTTCTGAAACCTCCGTGTTGGTCTACGCACTTGGTGAACTGTTCATTTGTTGATGATTAACGAAACACCATAAAATTCCTCTTCTTAATTTATTGTCCGTTATTGTCATTCAAACACATATTACAACATATAAATTGGGGTGCTGGCCCATACTATAAATTGGTCAAATGTCCATGTGTCCTCTCAGGCCAGCTCCTCCATTCACTCTCGGTCCACTCTCTCCCTCCAACTAACTAACACCTCTATATCGTTATCCCAATATTTCAATTAATTACCAAGTTAGACTTTGATTGGCTATACAATTAATTAGTGGGTGGGGTTACCCTAAAAATCCTACATTACTGTGATAATCAAACATGCCCTAAAAGTAAATACCTATGGTCAACATTGTACAATAGAACCCAAATAAAATGGACATGTTTATTTTACTAATTACAAATTAAACCTTAGGGGCTTGTCACCTGTCGACTCCCTTTTACATGCCAAGACTGGTCACTGGTCAACCTGGACTAATGAACACTATTCAAATCCAATTATCTAATCTTAGCTCCATTCAAATCCAATTATCTAATCTTAGCTCCAAAATCTTGAATGTAAACCAACTATAATAATTTCCTATATTTGAAATAAAATTGATCTGAAATGACCAAATATTTGAAATATAAAAATTACTATTTTTGTACCGTACATGACATATGGACAACATTATCTTACCATTTTTTTCCAATAACAGTTCTCTTGTACCGAAGTTACAAAAATATGCCATTTTTTATTTTCTTTCCGTAATCCAAATTACAAAGAAACTCAACATCCAAACATAACATATGCTTCTGCGATATAATTTGGCTAGCGTATATACATGTACATGTAGGCAAGAAGTGGCACTGCTGTCTTAATTATTACTAGAACATCTACGTAAGGCCTCCCCCCCCCCCCCCCCCCTCAATAAAATAGTTCTGTTTCCTGCCTACAACTTATCATGAATATCAGATTTTCAATTAATTAATCCAATGTGTATTAAAACGTCAAGTCAAACTGTGAAAATGAAATTTAATCTGAAGAAGAAAAAAAAAATTCTTTGAAATTTCATTTAAATTTATTTACTGGTAATAAATTTTGATTTTTAATATTTTTGTTAGATAAATTTCACAACACAATTCTGAAAAAAAAATTACCCTTTTCAATTAAAAAATGTAATTATTTGTGGAATCCTGAAATTGTATACCAATCCAAATCCTTTATTACAATAATCCAAAATGGCGGCCATTACGATTGCAAAGGATTTTTTATCTTCCATGGATATTTAGCTTTTAGGCATATTAAACATTAAAAACATGAGTAAATCATTTTAGCAGTGTTTGTTTTTTACATCCCAAACAATCCACTTGTTGGTAAATTAAACAATAGATATCATACGTAGCTTTTCATCAGTTTAAAACTACGGTAGTAATTACAATTAACATGTCTTATTTTAGAAGTGGACAATATGTGCAATGGGGTGTTGGATAATCTGACAGTCACAGTGCAATTATGACCTAATTTTACGAACTGAATGTAAACAAATATTTTCAACAGCAGTTTCGTAAATGCAACCAGACTTTTTTTTAACTGGAAAAAAAAAATTAACATTTGTTACGAAATATAACAAAGATCTAACTATATTTTCTGTGGTTTGAATAAAGTTAGCGAGTCACCTCGATTTCTACATTCTAGGCCACGATTGTGAAGGGTGCTGTTTTGGGGCCTTGTCCACGTGCACATATGCATGCGGCATTCGCTATGGCAATTAATTATAAATTCAAAAATTAAATGCTCCTGTTTACGAGAAATTGATTGAATATTATCTTTGAGGTAAATCAGCAATCAGAAAGTTTGAACTCACTATTTTTTTCCTGAAGCTTAATTTTTGGATAATTCGATCTGGTCCATCAATATTTTTTTAATTTTGTTTGAACTAACCGAAAGGTTTACTGAAGTAATGCTCACTACATATAATTCACAACCTTACACAAATGTATTAATTAAGTCCTGCCACCAACTGGTTAATAGCTTTAATCACAAAAAAAAATTTGAAAGGCCAGATGTTTGTTTAGAAGGTTACTTTCAGTAATTTAAATATTTTTGCAGACACAACAGGAATATATTAAATTAGAACCTTTTTATCAGAACCTTTTCTCCATCTGATTTTACTCTTGATAAATACCGACAAATGTTATTTTAGATGGTGGGCTATTCAAATCGCTTTTTGTCCGTGGTCCGTGGTCCGTCCTTCCGTCCGTTAACATTTCTTGTTACCGCTATTTCTGAGAAAGTACTGAAGAGATCTTTCTCAAATTTTATATGTAGGTTCCCTTAGGGCCCTAGTTGTGCATATTGTATTTTGGGACCAATTGATCAACAAGATGACCGACAGGCCGCCATCTTGGATTTTGACAATTGAAGTTTGTTACCACTATTTCTCAGAAAGCAGTGAAGTGATCTGTCTCAAATTTCATGTGCAGTTTCCCGAGGTCCCTAGTTTCATGTTAAAAGCCTTTGATGATATAAGTTTTAACTTATAGGATATAAGAATATTAAGTTTTTTAATTCATTAAATATTGTAATATTTCCATCCTGTGCTATTTTCCATAGATAAATAGGGTTTATGCTAAAACATCACTAGTAATAATGATAAGGGACGCGTAGCGCCTCAGTTTGAGTAGGACTGTTGAAAATTTCGCTCGCACGCTTTCTTATGCAATGCAATTCCTTAAAGTTGACAGGTATGAGTAAGTAGCCATCGGCTGACTAGTATAGATGTCAGCATCTCTGAACTGACACTTTCCGAGGGGTGGTGTCCTCGGTGGCAACTAGTTGTTAGTTTCAAAAGGGACGCTCATATATATGTCACATCCGAGGTCAAAATACGTACGACAGTTATTAGTCGTCTTATCATTATTTTTTTCAACGTAAGCAAGGAGTTTTTGACGCTGTGAAACAGCATTTTTAGGTACGCTCAGCAAGCCTGAGCAAATCGAACCGATAAAACCATTCCGCAATGAAAATTAAAAGTTGCTTTGTTCATTTTACTTGATATTATAAATAAATCCAACCTTGATATTCAAAAATACAAACATTGTATTTTAGGGTTGTCCCGATGATCGATTATAGTCAATGTCTAATCGAAAAGACAATGGATTTTGATTAATCGATTATGATGTATCAACATCGATGATCGGTATCAAAACAGGAAGTGGGAATTCTACTTTCATTTTCCCTTAGAGAGTACAGAGTTTATGCTGTTTCTCTCTTTAGCAATGACTTCTTACCAAACCTACTGTTAAAACAAATATGATATCAAAATAAACTTACAGATATAGGCTTGTATAGAGTTGCACTGCCTTAAGTCAATATGATAATAAATTAGGATACAAAACTATGCAGAAATAACTAAACAAAATGCTTTAATGGTGGCCATCGATATGGTGAAGCTTTATATTTCATGTAGGCCTACATCTATGATATGTTTCACTCATATTGAATTTTAAAAATGTCAACTTTATCTAAATTTTAAATTGAATTTGAAGATTTATATTGTATTTCTGCTTTTTGTCAAGATTTCTGTTAATAGTTCTTTTATTGGGTAACATCAGTGATCTTAAGTAACTGAAAACATAAAAGGTTAAAAAAAAAGAGCTAAAATATATTGTTAAAGGTATGTCCAAAAATGAAATTTTGATAAATGATATCAATAAAATTCATGCCATCGTTAAAAATAATTAACAATTCTAAGAACTTTCGTAAAGAAAATGTAACTGATTAATAATCGAAAATCAATCGATTGACACTAACAGATTTTATTCGATCATCGATGATGAAATCTTAACCGATTTCCAACACTATTGAATTTGTACATACATATGCACCATGGATGGCGTGTTTTACTTTAGTAAGTGTTCAGTTGGGACTCTTATGACTGTGCCTCGGTGTATTCCCAAAAATCACGAACAACGCCTATTTTGATGTCGACTTTCGATCGATTTTGAATTGTGTATGTCTATTTCAATTTTTACGTAATTAATGCTAATGATTATTGAAATCAAAAGTTAGGACAGTAATTGCAAAAGAATGTTCTTATAAAGTGTGTACATAAGTTCATTTTGACTGTGTATACAGTATACTGAATGTAAGGACTGATTTTCATTTGGACGACAGGCCGCCATCTTGAATTTTTGTAGATGAAGTTTGCTACCCCTATTTATCAGAAAGTACTGAAGGGATCTGTCTCAAATTTTATATGTAGGTCTGGATCCCCTAGGGCTCAAGTTGTGCATATTGTTTTTTTGGGACCGATCGGTGAACAAGATGGCCGACAGGCTGCCATCTTGAATTTTGATAGTTGAAGTTTGTTACCCCTATTTCTCAGAAAGTACTGAAGGGACCTGCCTCAAATTTAATATGTAGGTCCCGATCCCCTAGGGCCCAAATTATGCATATTGTATTTTGGGACCGATAGGTGAACAAGATGGCCGACAGGCTGCCATCTTGAATTTTTGATAGTTGAAGTTTGTTACCCCTATTTCTCAGAAAGTACTGAAGGGACCTGTCTCAAATTTTATATGTAGGTCTCGATCCCCTAGGGCCCAAATTGTGCATATTGTATTTTGGGACTGAACGATAGGTGAACAAGATGGCCGACAGGCTGCCATCTTGAATTTTTGTAGATGAAGTTTGTTACCCCTATTTATCAGAAAGTACTGAATGGATCTGTCTCAAATTTTATATGTAGGTCTGGATCCCCTAGGGCTCAAGTTGTGCATATTGTTTTTTGGGACCGATCAGTGAACAAGATGGCCGACAGGCTGCCATCTTGAATTTTGATAGTTGAAGTTTGTTACCCCTATTTCTCAGAAAGTACTGAAGGGACCTGTCTCAAATTTAATATGTAGGTCCCGATCCCCTAGGGCCCAAATTGTGCATATTGTATTTTGGGACCGATAGGTGAACAAGATGGCCGACAGGCTGCCATCTTGAATTTTGATAGTTGAAGTTTGTTACCCCTATTTCTCAGAAAGTACTGAAGGGATCCTGTCTCAAATTTAATATGTAGGTCCCGATCCCCTAGGGCCCAAAATTGTGCATATTGTATTTTGGGAACCGATAGGTGAACAAGATGGCCGACAGGCTGCCATCTTGAATTTTGATAGTTGAAGTTTGTTACCATTATTTCTCAGAAAGTACAAGGGATTTGTCTCAAATTATATGTATTGGAGGTCCCCTAGGGCCCAAGTTGTGCATATTGTATTTTGTGACCGATAGGTGAACAAGATGGCTGACAGGCGCCATCTTGAATTTTGATAGTTAAAGTTTGTTACCATTATTTCTCAGAAAGTACAAGTGGCTGACAGGATGCCAATCTTGATTTTGATAGTTAAAGTTTATTACCACTATTTCTTAGAAAGTTTTGTCTCAAATTCATATGGAGGTCCCCTATGGAAGCAAGTTGTGAATATTTGTATTTTGGGAACCGATCGGTGAACAAGATGACCGACAGGATGCCATCTTCAATTTTGATAGTTAAAGTTTGATATTGCCCCTCAGAAAGTATTGAAGGGATTTGTCCCAATTTTGATGTGCAGGTTCCCCTAGGTCCCTAGTTGTGCGTAATGCATATTGGGACCGATTGATGTGCATGATGGCCGACATGCCGCCATCTTGAATTTTGATAGTTAAGTTCCCCCAACCGAGTGGGGTAACTTATTGTTTTTGCTCCATTTCTTTTTCTTCTTCTTCTTCTTCTTCTGGTTCTTCTTTTTCCTGCCACGACTTTGTCCGACCCATTTTCCCCGAAATTATAAATTGGATCGCCATGAAATTTTGTGAGGTAATTTCTGGTGCCCTGCAGATGTGAATATTTTTTTTTCCCGACCAGATCACAGCCTTTCATTGTTCAAAATTGAACTGCTTATAGATATTTTACTTCTGGTCAGATTTATCTGGAATGGGTTTCAATATGTAATTTAAATCAGATTGAAAGAGTGAAAGTGAAAAATACCATAATTATGAGTTAACAAATAGAAAAAGAAAGCAATTTTGTGACTGTTTCAAATTTTCTAAAACCATTAAGAGTTATCTCCCTTTATTCACTGGTCAGCAGGGTGTATCCGTTTTAGGTCCAAGTTCATTTTTGCTGTATTTTTATGTCATCTGACCCGTCGACGTGCGTGATCTGCTGCGCGCTGTGCCGTACGCCGTCGGGCCTTACATGACCCTGGCTGTCAATAGGACATTAAAATAATCAAACAAACAAAGCCGACTTCAAAGGACTTCTTTTCAATAACCGAAAGGCCTAGGGTACTGATATTTGGCTTGTAGCATGCTGGTATGAAAGGCTACCAAGTTTGTTCAAATGAATGACCTAAGTCCTTGACCTTCATTCAAGGTCACTGGGGCTGAAATCTTTAAACAAATTCTTCTCAAGAACCAAAAGGCCCAGGGTACTCATTTTGGACTTATAGCATGTTAGAATGAAGAGGGCTACTAAGTTTGTTCAAATTAATGACCTTGACCTTCATTCAAGGTCACAGGGGTCAATTAGGATAAAATCTTTTAAACGACTTATGAATAACTAAGAGGCCTAGATACCTGATATTGGGCCTGTGGCATGCCGGGATGAAGGGCTACCAAGTTTGTTCAAATGAATGACCTTGACCTTAATTGAAGGTCAGAGATGTGAAATAGGCTAAAATCTTTAAACAACTTCTCAAGAACCATAAGCCCCAGGGTACTCATATTGGGCCTGTGACATGCTGGTATGAAGAACTACCTAGCTAGTTTGTTCAAACGAATGACCTTGACTTTCATTCAAGATCACAGGGGTCAATTAGGCTAAAATCTTTAAACGACTTCTTTTCAAGAACCAAAAGGCCCAGGATACTTATATTGGGTCTGTGTCATGCTGGGATGAATTGCTACCAAGTGCATTTAAGGTCACAGGGATCAAAAAGGTTAAAATCTTTAAACACCTTCTCAAGAACCGAAAGGCCCAGGGTACTCATATTGGGCCTGTGACATGCTTGGATGAAGGGCTACCAAGTTTGTTCAAATGAATTACCTTGACTTTTATTTAAGGTCGCAGGGGTCAAATAGGTTAAAATTTTTAAACAACTTCTTGTGAATAACTAAGAGACCTAGAGACCTGATATTGGGCCTGTGACATGCTAGGATGAAGGGCTACCGAGTTTGTTCAAATCATTGACCTTGACCTTAATTCAAGGTCACAGGGGTGAAATAGGTTAAACTCTTTAAATGGCTTCTTGTGAATAACTCAGAGGCATATGACCTGATCTTTGGCCTGTGACACGCTAGGATGAAGGACTAATATTAAAGTTTTTCAAATCAATGACCTTGACTTTCATTCAAGGTCACAGGGGTCAAATAGGTTAAATCTTTAAATTGCTTCTTGTGAATAAGTAAGATGACTAGAGACCTAATATTGGGCCTGTGACATGCTTGGATGAAGGGCTACCAAGTTTGTTCAAATGAATGACTTTGACCTTTATTCAAGGTCACAGGAATCAAATAAGCTAAACAATTTAAACTATTTCTTGTAGAAAATCATTGAGAATGTATATTGGACTTGTAGCATGGTTGGGATCAAGGAACCTTCATTCATGGTCTAATTCATCAAATATATCAGAACATGAACTTCCTCTATTCTTAAATGTTTGCCACTACATATTCTTTGAGGTGTTGTATTGTGCCAATAGTCAGATGATCGTTAAGGCCCATGGACCTCTTGTTTCATATTGAAATACTAAACTCCTACAACCCAAAAAGCAGAAAACAAATTCTGTTGCAATTATTTGGAGGTTATTTGGACTATCGGGTACTTCCATTAGTTCATGTGTATGAGATCAGAATATAAATTCTAAATATTTCGTTCTAATTTAAGATAAACATAGATGTTTAAGACAAAAAATATGTATACTAACTTTTTCTGTTAATTTTGTTTGTCACGGTTTTGTATCAATTTATTTTGTTCTCTGATTTCAGTCTAGTGGCACGAAAACCGAAGAGCAAAGTTAGAATACCAAGAAAAAACAAAAGTGATGAGCGAAACAACAACTTATGAAAGTTTGGCCAAGACAATGAGCAAAGAAGACCACGAAAATGTGCACGTACTGGATGAAATAGGGATGATCGGGTCGGGGACACACCTAAGCAAACAGGAGACTTTTAAATGCAATGTTTGTGGTAAGGTTTCCAATAAGATAAATAAGACGGAACATCGCACCCAGTGTGATATTTGTAGTTTTTCTGACGATCACACAAAATTGGGTAAACCTTCAAACTTTGAGGATCATGGGGAATGTGGTAAACCTTCGCACACTGAGGATCATTCTGAATGTGGTAAACCTTCGCACACTGAGGATCATTCTGAATGTGGTAAACCTTCGCGCACTGAGGATCATTCTGAATGTGGTAAACCTTCGCACACTGAGGATCATTCTGAATGTGGTAAACCTTCGCACACTGAGGATCATTCTGAATGTGATAGGTCTTCAAACTTTGAAGGAACGGCTTACAAATGCCATATCTGTAAGAAGGAATTTAGAAAGGCAACCACCTGGAAAACACACCTGAAAAAGCACAAAGCAAACAACCAGTGTGATATTTGTGGAAAGAAATGTTGTTCGTCAGCTCATTTAAGAGATCATCTCAGAACACATCAAGAATACAAGGCTTATCGTTCTGATATAGGGGATCTATACAAATGCGATATTTGTGGTAAAACGTTTCCATATGCCGGAAGCCTTCGTCAGCATTCCCTAATCCATAAAGGTGAAAAACCACACAAGTGTCTCACCTGTGGCAAAGCATTTATACGTATTGCATGTTTTCAACGTCACTCTCTCACTCATATGGAAAACAGACCTACCCACAGATGTGATATCTGTGGTAAAGAATGCAAGGCTGATTACTTATTGAGGCGCCACAAGAGGACACATCAAGGCACGAATATGATAAAATGTGATATTTGTGGAAGGGCATTTACCCAGTTAAGTAGTTTACGGAGCCATACTTTGGTGGTTCACGCACCAAAACAATACATGTGCAGGATCTGTGGAAAGGAGTTCAGAAAAGAGGAACAGCTGCAGAAACACGCTGTCACACACATAGAAAAGATCTACAAATGCGATGTCTGCGGTAAAAGATTTAGAAAACCAACAATGTTAATTGATCACAAAAGAAGCCATGAACACAAGTGTATGGTATGTGGCAAGTGTTTTAATCGTCGAGTTATATTAAATCAACACTACGGGACTCATGCAGGAGAGAATGAATTCAAATGTGGAACTTGTGGTAAAATGTTTGCAGAGTTGAGTCAGTTTCGTAGCCATTCATTTGAACATACACCAAAGACTGGCAATTTGTATTCCTGCAGTCGTACCCAAGAAAACAAAAAGTTTGACTCATGTGGTAAGGAATTCAAAAACGCAAAAACTCTCGACATGCAAGAGAGAATAGCTCATTCAACGAGAAAACGTTACAAATGCAGCATATGTGATAAAACATTTTCCTTCTCCTCCGTCCTTCGTATGCATCTCCGGAATCATACGGGAGAGCAGCCTTACAAATGTGATATCTGCAGTCAAAGGTTTGTACAGCTTAGTAATCTCCAGTTACACTCTCGGACGCAGCATGCGGACGACATTTACAAGTGCGATGTATGTGGAAAGGAGTTACAAAATTTCGGACAACTTCAGAGACATGTTGATTCGCATACGGACAAGACGCACCAGTGTGATATATGTGGTATGAGATTTAGCAAAGCACAACTGCTGAGAAATCACCAAAACATGCATCCAAGAAAAATGAAGCGAAACGCGTGTGAGGTATGCGGTAAAAGGTTTCTTCATTTCTCGTTACTGCGGATACATTTCCGACTGCATGCCAAAAAGAAGGCGCACAAGTGCCATGTCTGTGGGAAGACGTTTAGTCTACATCAAAGTCTCCAAAAGCATTTAGTCGAACATTCGAGACATCGCGGCCCTACAGGAAGCATATTAATTGATAAACAACAGAAACCGTTCGCCTGTAAAATCTGCGGGAAAGGTTTTACAAACAAATATGGCCTAAAATATCACCTTCTTTCTCATGAAGGAAGAAAGCCATTTCTGTGTCAGCTCTGCGGAGAAACATTTAAGCTTTCTACCCTTTTGAATGAGCATATGATAACAGCACATACAAACGAGAAAAATTGTGTGTGTCACATCTGCGGTAAAACATTTTATCTCCAAAGACGGCTCAGAAGTCATCTCCGAGACACTCACGGCGAAGGAACGACTTACAAATGTCCTGTCTGTAGAAAAGGATTTAGTAAAGAAACCGCTTTGCAAGTGCATGTGAAAACGCATACAAGAGAACACCCATACCAGTGTGATATTTGTGGAAAGAAGTGTAGTACGTCTGGTCATTTAAGAGATCATCTCAGAACACATCAAAAAGACAAGGCTCATAATTCAGATATAGGGGATCTATACAAATGCGAAATTTGTGGTAAAACGTTTCCATATGCCGGAAGCCTTCGTCTGCATTCCCTAATCCATAAAGGTGAAAAACCACACAAGTGTCTCACCTGTGGCAAAGCATTTATACGTATTGCATGTTTTCAACGTCACTCTCTCACTCATATGGAAAACAGACCGACCCACAGATGTGATATCTGTGGTAAAGAATACAAGGCCGATTACTTATTGAGACGTCACAAGAAAAAGCACAAAGAAACAAAAACATTAAAGTGTGATACTTGTGGAAAGATATTCTTAGAGATGAGTCATTTAGTGAGTCATTTTTTTGAACATACTGAACAAACACGAAAGACTGGCAATTTGTATTCCTGCAGTCCTACCCAAGCGAATGAAAAAAATGAGTCTTGCGGTAAGGAATTCAGAAACCCGAAAGCTCTTCACATGCGAGAGAGAATAACTCATTCAACGAGAAAACGTTACAAATGCAGCATATGTGATAAAACATTTTCCTTCTCCTCCGTCCTTCGTATGCATCTCCGGAATCATACGGGAGAGCAGCCTTACAAATGTGATATCTGCAGTCAAAGGTTTGTACAGCTTAGTAATCTCCAGTTACACTCTCGGACGCAGCATGCGGACGACATTTACAAGTGCGATGTATGTGGAAAGGAGTTACAAAATTTCGGACAACTTCAGAGACATGTTGATTCGCATACAGACAAGACGCACCAGTGTGATATATGTGGTATGAGATTTAGCAAAGCACAACTGCTGAGAAATCACCAAAACATGCATCCAAGAAAAATAAAGCGAAACGCGTGTGAGGTATGCGGTAAAAGGTTTCTTCATTTCTCGTTACTGCGGATACATTTCCGACTGCATGCCAGAAAGAAGGCGCACAAGTGCCATGTCTGTGGGAAGACGTTTAGTCTACATCAAAGTCTCCAAAAGCATTTAGTCGAACATTCGGACATCGCGGCCCTACAGGAAGCATATTAATTGATAAACAACAGAAACCGTTCGCGTGTAAAATCTGCGGGAAAGGTTTTACAAACAAATATGGCCTAAAATATCACCTTCTTTTCTCATGAAGGAAGAAAGCCATTTCTGTGTCAGCTCTGCGGAGAAACATTTAAGCTTTCTACCCTTTTGAATGAGCATATGATAACAGCACATACAAACGAGAAAAATTGTGTGTGTCACATCTGCGGTAAAACATTTTATCTCCAAAGACGGCTCAGAAGTCATCTCCGAGACACTCACGGCGAAGGAACGACTTACAAATGTCCTGTCTGTAGAAAAGGATTTAGTAAAGAAACCGCTTTGCAAGTGCATGTGAAAACGCATACAAGAGAACACCCATACCAGTGTGATATTTGTGGAAAGAAGTGTAGTACGTCTGGTCATTTAAGAGATCATCTCAGAACACATCAAAAAGACAAGGCTCATAATTCAGATATAGGGGATCTATACAAATGCGAAATTTGTGGTAAAACGTTTCCATATGCCGGAAGCCTTCGTCAGCATTCCCTAATCCATAAAGGTGAAAAACCACACAAAGTGTCTCACCTGTGGCAAAGCATTTATACGTATTGCATGTTTTCAACGTCACTCTCTCACTCATATGGAAAACAGACCGACCCACAGATGTGATATCTGTGGTAAAGAATACAAGGCCGATTACTTATTGAGACGTCACAAGAAAAAGCACAAAGAAACAAAAACATTAAAGTGTGATACTTGTGGAAAGATATTCTTAGAGATGAGTCATTTAGTGAGTCATTTTTTTGAACATACTGAACAAGCACGAAAGACTGGCAATTTGTATTCCTGCAGTCCTGCCCAAGCGAATGGAAAAAATGAGTCCTACGGTAAGGAATTCAGAAACCCGAAAGCTCTTCACATGCAGAGAGAGAATAGCTCATTCAAACGAGAAAACGTTACAAATGCAGCATATGTGATAAAACATTTTCCTTCTCCTCCATCCTTCGTATGCATCTCCGGAATCATACGGGAGAGCAGCCTTACAAATGTGATATCTGCAGTCAAAGGTTTGTACAGCTTAGTAATCTCCAGTTACACTCTCGGACGCACCATACGGACGACATTTACAAGTGCGATGTATGTGGAAAGGAGTTACAAAATTTCGGACAACTTCAGAGACATGTTGATTTGCATACGGACAAGACGCACCAGTGTGATATATGTGGTATGAGATTTAGCAAAGCACAACTGCTGAGAAATCACCAAAACATGCATCCAAGAAAAATAAAGCGAAACGCGTGTGAGGTATGCGGTAAAAGGTTTCTTCATTTCTCGTTACTGCGGATACATTTCCGACTGCATGCCAAAAAGAAGGCGCACAAGTGCCATGTCTGTGGGAAGACGTTTAGGCTACATCAAAGTCTCCAAAAGCATTTAGTCGAACATTCGAGACAACGCGGCCCTACAGGAAGAATATTAATTGAAAACCAACAGAAACCGTTCGCCTGTAAAATCTGCGGGAAAGGTTTTTATAACCAAAGCTGGCCTAAAATATCACCTTCTTTCTCATGAAGGAATAAAGCCATTTCGTTGTCAGCTCTGTGGAGAAGCCTTTAAGTTTTCTAACCGCTTGAAAGAGCATATGATAACAGCACATACAAATGAGAAAAATTGTGTGTGTCACATTTGCGGTAAGACATTTCATCTCCAAAGACGGCTCAGAAGTCATCTCCGAGACACTCACGGCGAAGGAACGACTTACAAATGTCCTGTCTGTAGAAAAGGATTTAGTAAAGAAACCACTTTGCAAGCTCATGTGAAAACGCATACAAGAGAACACCCATACCAGTGTGATATTTGTGGAAAGAAGTGTAGTACGTCTTGTCATTTAAGAGATCATCTCAGAACACATCAAAAAGACAAGGCTCATAATTCAGATATAGGGGATCTATACAAATGCGAAATTTGTGGTAAAACGTTTCCATATGCCGGAAGCCTTCGTCAGCATTCCCTAATCCATAAAGGTGAAAAACCACACAAGTGTCTCACCTGTGGCAAAGCATTTATACGTCTTGCATGTTTTCAACGTCACTCTCTCACTCATATGGAAAACAGA
The DNA here is from genome assembly GCF_041381155.1 of Argopecten irradians. Lineage (NCBI taxonomy): Eukaryota > Metazoa > Mollusca > Bivalvia > Pectinida > Pectinidae > Argopecten > Argopecten irradians. Next base: position 35,709,206 of record NC_091146.1, on the reverse strand, counting down.
CCGACCCACAGATGTGATATCTGTGGTAAAGAATACAAGGCCGATTACTTATTGAGACGTCACAAGAAAAAGCACAAAGAAACAAAAACATTAAAGTGTGATACTTGTGGAAAGATATTCTTAGAGATGAGTCATTTAGTGAGTCATTTTTTTGAACATACTGAACATGCACGAAAGACTGGCAATTTGTATTCCTGCAGTCCTACCCAAGCGAATGAAAAAAATGAGTCTTGCGGTAAGGAATTCAGAAACCCGAAAGCTCTTCACATGCAAGAGAGAATAACTCATTCAACGAGAAAAAACGTTACAAATGCAGCATATGTTGATAAAACACATTTTCCTTCTCCTCCGTCCTTCGTATGCATCTCCGGAATCATACGGGAGAGCAGCCTTACAAATGTGATATCTGCAGTCAAAGGTTTGTACAGCTTAGTAATCTCCAGTTACACTCTCGGACGCAGCATGCGGACGACATTTACAAGTGCGATGTATGTGGAAAGGAGTTACAAAATTTCGGACAACTTCAGAGACATGTTGATTTGCATACGGACAAGACGCACCAGTGTGATATATGTGGTATGAGATTTAGCAAAGCACAACTGCTGAGAAATCACCAAAACATGCATCCAAGAAAAATGAAGCGAAAACGCGTGTGAGGTATGCGGTAAAAGGTTTCTTCATTTCTCGTTACTGCGGATACATTTCCGACTGCATGCCAAAAAGAAGGCGCACAAAGTGCCATGTCTGTGGAAGACGTTTAGGCTACATCAAAGTCTCCAAAAGCATTTAGTCGAACATTCGAGACAACGCGGCCCCTACAGGAAGAATATTAATTGAAACCAACCAACAGAAACCGTTCGCCTGTAACTGTAAAATCTGCGGGAAAGGTTTTATAACCAAAGGTGGCCTAAAATATATCACCTTCTTTCTCATGAAGGAATAAAGCCATTTCGTTGTCAGCTCTGTGGAGAAGCCTTTAAGTTTTCTAACCGCTTGAAAGAACAATATGATAACAGCACATACAAATGAGAAAAATTGTGTGTTGTGTCACATTTGCGGTAAGACATTTCATCTCCAAAGACGGCTCAGAAGTCATCTCCGAGACACACTCACGGCGAAGGAACGACTTACAAATGTCCTGTCTGTAGAAAAGGATTTAGTAAAAGAAACCACATTACAAGCGCATGTTTGAAAACGCATACAAGAGAACACCCATACCAGTGTGATATTTGTGGAAAGAAGTGTATGTACGTCTTGTCATTTAAGAGATCATCTCAGAACACATCAAAAAGACAAGGCTCATAAATTCAGATATAGGGGATCTATACAAAAGCGAAATTTGTGGTAAAACGTTTTCCATATGCCGGAAGCCTTCGTCAAGCATTCCCCAATCCATTCATGAGAAAAACCACACAAGTGTCTCACCTGTGGCAAAAGCATTCTTACGTCTTGCATGTTTTCAACGTCACTCTCTCACTCATATGGAAAACAGACCGACCCACAAATGCGATATCTGTGGTAAAGAATACAAGGCCGATTACTTATTGAGACGTCACAAGAAAAAGCACAAAGAAACAAAACCATTAAAGTGTGATACTTGTGGTGACGTATTTTCATCGGCAAAATTACATAAAGATCATCTGAAGACGCACGTGAATAAGGCCAATCCTAAAGAGCACGTGTGCGTAATGTTTGCAACAAAACCTTATCCACGGCTCGTACATTAAAAGCACATATAATGAGGTTCCATACAGGAGAGAACTCATAGTGATGTCACATATTATGAGATTCCATAGGGGAGAGAATTCATTGTGATATCACATATAATAAGGTTCCATACGGGAGATAACTCATAAAGATGTCACATACAATGAGGTTCCATACGGGAGATAACTCATAAAGATGTCACATACAATGAGGTTCCATACGGGAGATAACTCATAAAGATGTCACATATAATGAGGTTCCATACGGGAGATAACTCATAAAGATGTCACATACAATAAGGTTCAATACGGGAGATAACTCATTGTGATGTCACATATAATGAGGTTCAGTACGGGAGAGAACTCCTAGTGTTGTCACATATAATGAGGTTCCATACGGAAGAGAACTCATAGTGATGTCACATTTGTGCTTTAAGTGACCTAGTTACCAATCATTCAGAAAATAAAGATATAGATGTGATGCCTTCCGTAAGATATTTTCCTTCCGCATTGTTGTAAACATTCCCGCTAGGAAACGTACGGAGAGTTTTGTCAAAAGGCGTTAAAATATTTACATAAATCGACATGTTATTAGCTATGAGCTATGCAAGAAACTGGCTGTAGTAATGTTCGGAAACAACTAGTACATTTTGTATACGGTTAATTTTAAGAGACCACGTGAAAATATGTACAGAAGAAAAAGTTTTTTATATTGGATATTTTAGTTCTGTTGATTTATTTTAATTGTGACATCAGTACAGTTTTCAATCTGTTGGTAGTACAATGTAGAGAATACGTAGGTTTATATGCTTTCTGTTTATATATTAATCTTATTAAGAGAAAATTTGCATTGATTTCCAAGTATTGATTATGAAGTACGATTATGACGTCATTTCTACTTAAAGATGCTCCCCACCGCCGACAGAGCATAAATGGTATATCATCATTTGAGCAATAATTGGTGTTTAGTCGTGTATATATATGCCTAATTAAAACACAAAAATAACATATGATAATTTATTTTGCCTTTGGTGCATGCGCAAGTCATTACTTCATTCCATATAAGAATACTTTTTCAGTGCCGAGGGAATTTTTTCGGGATGCAATTAATTATTTTTTCATATTTGGCATTGAACATGAAGTGAAAAATTTAGCGTACAGCGATCAAACTTTGGGGGGGGAGCAATGGGGGGGGGGGGGGGGGGGGGCAGGGTTGGGGATGGGGGTATGGGTGTTGGTTGGGCAGGGGGGGGGGTTTGGATACAAGGGTCCATGAATGAAAAAGGTTGGGAACTACCAGATTTCGGAACATTTGGGGGGTCTCCGATGTTATTTAGTTTTGTGATAGTGAAAAAATGACTATAACCCATTTGTCCTTAGCGGTTTTTTGAGCATCTTTAATATATGTCTATTTTTTTAGTTACTGCAGCATTCTTTACTTTTGTTCAACCTACAGTACCACAAGCGGACAGTTGGCATTCATTTATTCACTTTTTGGCAAACTCTGTCCACGTTACTATAAAGCGCTTTCCATTAAATTATTATTACGTCATTATCAATGTCACGTTTACAGTGATCACGGAAAATGGCCGTTTCATTATAGATCCAAAATCTCTTGAAATTGCGTCATAAAAATTGGTATTGAAATAAGTTTGCATTTGAACTGGCATTGACTATGTCTTAGCTATAAATTCCAACTTACAGACGCTAACTGCTTAAATGAAGCATAAAATTAATATCGCGAGATTTCTCTGGAAAAATAAATGAATAAAACGCTATAAAGGTGTTTAAAACGTCACAACCAATGAATACCTACCTACAAAGACAGATAACTCTGCAAGATGCAAATACTGAATATATTTGTATGTCTCAGATATAATTTTTTCTCTTGAATGCTGTGAAACAGCATTCCATCTAGGTACGCTCGGCGAGCCTGTATACTACATCTACTTAACAATAAAATACCACTCCGAGCGATGGTAAAATTAAAAGTTGTCTTTTTGTTTCATTTTACATATAATTACTGTGATAGTATTGAAATAAATCGAAACCTTAGAATTCAAAACCACCAAACATATTTCTGTACATACATTAAGCAATGCAATATGACGGTATGAAATAAATTAAGTGCTTTTATTTGGGAGTCTATGATTTATGTATCCCTTTTGCATTGACGAACTATATCTGGTGATATCATTGCGCAGTAAAAGTTAATTGGGTCACTGGGAGTTGTGCCTTTTGATTTATCGACAACTGCGTTATATTGAAAGGGAAAAAACTCAGTATACAAAATTTATCAAACATAAACTAACAAAATATATAATGATGATATAGATCTCTGTATATGTAACGAGCAACTAAAAGTGACATATTGAACTTATATTATCGTGTAATAGGACGGTAGCCTTACGAAGACTTTTAGCCTGAAGTCCGATGCATTGCATCTAGTTTTTCTTGACTAGTTATCATAGTTCTTATAAAATTGAAAAAGAAATATTGAATGTTATAAGTTACCAAATAATGAACATTTTTAATTTGGCTTAAATATCTGGCAATGATTTAATATTATTTCAAAAGTCGGCAAAAGCAAAAAAATCACGACTAATTTGTTCTTCGCGAAAATATGTCCGCACAACCAGTTACTGCGTCTTTCGAAGACATTGCTTAAGTCCGTTGCATAACATGAAGTTTTTATTATGTATAACCACTAGCGTTCTTGCGTGAATATAAGAATTATAACTTTCTCTTAGTTTTATACGTAACGTAAATAATGACTACCTTTTATTTGGCAAAAGTATCTTGCCATGAAGTTTATATAGAGCTGTCAATCTCAATGTCTCGATACAAAGCAACCCCATGTTAATTTTCTACTGCTCAACTAGGAGCCGCCGAGGTGTGAGCTTATGGATACTCACTAGCAGGCGTCCGATTCTTCCGTCAACAATGGACTTCTTCTCCCATAAACCGCTGGTCGGATTTCAACAAAATTTGACTGGCCTTATGGGCTACTAACTGAAAATTGTATAAATGATGGGGCTGACCCCCAGGGGGCTGAGGGGCGGGGGTCAATAGGGGTCAATTTGGCTATTTCCCATAATAAAGCGAACTTCTCTTGAAACCAAGGCATGAGACAAGCACTCATAAATGCAATGGGTAGCATCGTTATAGATAGGGTGGGGATTCAAAATTGTACAAATGATAGGGCTGTTGACCCCTTGGGGGCCTGAGGGGCGGGGTCAATTTGGCTATTTCCATTTTAAACGACTTCATTCTCATGAAACACAAGCATGCGGATCATAGCACACCATAATGCAATGGTAGCATCCTTATAGGGTTGGGATTCAAAATTGTATAAATGATGGGGCTGACCCCCCGGGGGCCTGATCGGTGGAGTCAAAAGGGGTTTCAAATTGGGCTATTTCCATATAAATGACTTTTATCTCTGCAACTTCCAAATTGTGGATAGCAAATGATAGGACTGAAACCTAAAACACCCCCTACCCCAATCTGGGGGGGTGGGAGGGGGGGGATGGGGCTGAGGGGGGGCGTGGTCAAATTTCCCATATTAAATGACTTCTTCTCTGCAACTAAAACAATGAAGATTAGACAAGAATCAAAGTCAAGAGACAGCACTCATAATGCAAATGATAGTATCGTTTTAGGTGGGGGATTCAAAATTGTACAACAATACAAGACTCATAGGGGCTGACCCCACGGGGCCTGAAGGTTGTGGGGTCAAAGGAGTGAAGTCAGTTTTACGTCTATTTCCGCAAGAATAAATACGACTTCTTCTCTGCTGCATACTAAATCACATGGAAGAACGATCAGGGGCTCATAATGCATTATTTTGGGTGGATTATTAGGGTTGGGATTTGAAAATTGTACCGAAGTGACTAGGGGCTGGACCCCCGGGGCCTAGAGGTCGGGGGGACGCAATTATGTTTGCGGGGGGTCAAAAAAAGGTACAACATTTAGGTAGCTAAACTATTTTCTGATAAATTATTTTATGTGTACTCTTATAACACTATGGTTTGGGGTTAGGGCATATTTTTGTTATGGTATCAACATAGCAATCATTGTAATGGGTGTTGTGATTCACAAAATTAAAAACTTTGGGGAGTCAATTTTTGCTAATTTTGTGGTGGGGATTCTAATTGTCAGAGTCTTCTTTGGAGATAATTACAAAAGGCCGGAAAAACCCAGGTGAGCGGTACAGTGGGCCCTGGTCTGGGGCCTTCTTGTTTAGAAAGGGAACCAAAAAACATACCAGCGGGGGAAATGGTAATATCATGTTTTCTTTCTAATGTATATATTTTTTGTAATTTTTTCCCGAATAAATATTCATATTTAAATGGTTGAAGAGATATTGCTGAAATTTGATAAAAGAATTCACAAAAAAATGATTTTACCTACATGATTCTGAACGGTTTTATTGGTCAGTTGAAATCACGTTATCCACAGACAAAAAAGTACATCAGTAATTATAAAAAAGAATATATATAAAATTTACTTCAGGAAAAGATGATCTATATTCGAACTTATTGGTTCCGTCGAATCGTCTTAAATAAAACATAAAACAAGCGATCACGGTTAATACCGTAATACACACAGTTCGTTTGTAACTCCTCTCAAATTTAAAACTGTTACGCTTAGTATCACGAGCGAATTCATATATTAAAATTGGCAAAAACATGGACGGAATTACTAGATCCTTTGAGTTGAGCTGATCTTTTACTTTCACAGCACTATGTAATGATCGGCCTTGTGCGCACTTTGATTTGTATTTGGGATGTAATCTTATCATCCACGAAGACACATTCGGACACAGTCACGAAAAATTAATAAATGTTAGCAGATATTAAATTGAGTCATGTAATCACACTTAACAGCGTAAATCTGATTAATACAATTTATGGATACTTTACAGTAAAACATGGTTTACATAACAAACCTATGTGTACCAAATATATATACAGTAAATACAGTAGAACGGTTATAACAACCTATGTGGACCAAATAAATATATTTATAACACAACCTATGTGTACAAGGTAAAACAGTCTCTACGGAGGACCCAAATATATACTAACAACCTATGTGGACCACAATAATACACGATTAAACAACACACGGTTACAGTGTTGCTGCCAAATAAACACACGTGTTTATAACAACATTACTTATAACAACCTATGTGGACCAAATATATACAGTTTAAAACACGGATTATAACAACCTATGTGGACCCAATAATATAACACACAGGTAAAAACACGGTTATAACAAACCTATGTGGACCAAATATACTGTACAATACGGTAAAACCTATGTGGACCCAACGTTATAACGGTTTTAACAACCTATGTGTACCAAAATATATACAGTAAAACACGGTTAATAACAACCTATAGTGTGACCAAATAAATACAGTAAAACACGGTTAATAACGACCTATGTGTACCAAATATATACAGTAAAACACGGTTATAACAAACCATATGTGGAGACCAAATATATACAGTAAAACCACGGTTATAACAAACTATGTGGGACCAAATATATAAAACAATAATAACAACCATTGGTTATAACAAATCTAACCTGTGTGGACCAAATAAATACAGTAAAAACAATGGTTATAACAAGGCCTCTGTGGACCAAATAATATACAGTAAAACACGAGTTATAACAACCTATGTGGACCAAATATATACAGTAAAAACACGGTTATAACAACCTATGTGGGACCAAAAATATACAGTACTAAAACACGGATAGTAAACACCCTATGTGGACCAAATATAATACAGTAAAGTACACGGTTATAACAACCTATGTGGACAAAATATATACAGTAAAAACATGGTTTAAACAACCTATGTGGACCCAAATATATACAGTAAAATCACGTGTAAAAATCCTATGGTTATACTTAACAACCTATGTAAATTACCAAATATAAATGTGGACAAGTATATAACACGGTTATAAAAACAACCTATGTGGACCTAGTATATATACAAACATCTGTTTAAAACACGGTATATCAATACAACCTATGTGGATAATAACAAATATATACAGTAAAACACGGTTATAAAACAACCTATGTGGACCAAATATATACAGTATAACACGGTTATAAACAAACCTATGTGGACCAAATATATACAGTAAAACACGGTTATAACAACCTATGTGGACCAAATATATACAGTAAAACACGGTTATAACAACCTATGTGGACCAAATATATACAGTAAAACACGGTTATAACAACCTATGTGGACCAAATATATACAGTAAAACACGGTTATAACAACCTATGTGGACCAAATATATACAGTAAAACACGGTTATAACAACCTATGTGTACCAAATATATACAGTAAAACACGGTTATAACAACCTATGTGGACCAAATATATACAGTAAAACACGGTTATAACAACCTATGTGGACCAAATATATACAGTAAAACACGGTTATAACAACCTATGTGGACCAAATATATACAGTAAAACACGGTTATAACAACCTATGTGTACCAAATATATACAGTAAAACACGGTTATAACAACCTATGTGGACCAAATATATACAGTAAAACACGGTTATAACAACCTATGTGGACCAAATATATACAGTAAAACACGGTTATAACAACCTATGTGGACCAAATATATACAGTAAAACACGGTTATAACAACCTATGTGGACCAAATATATACAGTAAAACACGGTTATAACAACCTATGTGGACCCAAATATATACAAGTAAAACCACCAACATATAACACAACTATGTGGACCAAATAAATACCAGTAAAAACACGGTTATAAACAACCTATGTGGACCAAATATATACAGTAAAACATGGGTTATAAAACAACCTATTTGGACCAAAATATATACAGTAAAAACACGGTTATAACAACCTATGTGGACCAAAATATATACAGTAAAAACACGGTTATAACAAAACCTATGTGTCACCAAAATATATACAGTTAAAACACGGTTACTAACAACTTCCTATGTGGACCAAATATATACAGGTAAAAACACGGTTATAACAACCTATGTGGACCCAATATATACAGTACAGTAAAACACCGGTAATACACACGACCTATAACGTATGTGTAAAAATATATACAGTAAAACATGTGGATAACAACCTATGTGATGGACCAAATATACTACAGTAAAACACGGTTCCAAACGACCTATGGTGTACAAATATATACAGTAAAAACCAACACGGTTATTTACAACCTATGTGGACCACAATATATTACAACACTGTTTATAAACACATGGTAAACATGGTTATAACAACCTATGTGTACCAAATATAGGGTACAGTAAAAAGCACGGTTATAACAACCTATGTGTGTACCAAATATATACAGTAAAAACACGGTGTTATAACAACCTATGTGGACCAAATATACAGTATAAACACGGTTAAACACTTACGTGTTATATACAGTAAAAACACGGTTTAAACAACCTATGTGGACCAAATATATACAGTTAAAACACACTGGTTATAACAACCTAGTTTACCAAATATATACAGTAAATCACGGTTATAACAACCTATGTGGACCAAATATATAACAGTAAAACACGGTTATTAACAACCTATGTACCAAATAATATACAGGAACCAAATATATAAATAATACAGTAAAACCCGGTTATAACAACCTATGTGGACCAAATATATACAGTAAAAAACATGCGTCTAAAAACACGGTTATATAACAACCTATGTGGACCAAATATAAACAGTAAAACAACCTTATGTGTACTAAAATATATACATAAAAAACACGGTACTAACAACCTATGTGGACCAAATATATACAGTAAAACACGGTTTATAACAACCTATGTGGACCAAATATATACAGTAAAACACGGTTATAACAACCTATGTGGACCAAATATATACAGTAAAACACGGTTATAACCAACCTATGTGGACCAAATATATACAGTAAAACACGGTTATAACAACCCTATGTGTACCAAATAATTAACACACACCTATTTTCAGTAATACTCGGTGTGACCAAATATATACAGTAAACACGTTATAACAACCACGGTGTATATAACAACCTATGTGGACCAAATAATATACAGTAAACACACGGTTTCATAACAACCTATGTGGACCAAATATTATACAGTAAAACACGGTTATAAACAACCTATAGTGGACCAAATAATTATACAGTAAAAACACGGTTATAACAACCTAAGTGTAACCAAATAATATACAGTAAAACACGGTTATAACAACCTATGTGTACCAAATATATACAGTAAAACACGGTTATAACAACCTATGTGGACCAAATATATACAGTAAAACACGGTTATAACAACCTATGTGGACCAAATATATACAGTAAAACACGGTTATAACAACCTATGTGGACCAAATATATACAGTAAAACACGGTTATAACACCTATGTGTACCAAATATTACAGTAAAACACGGTTATAACAACCTATTGTGGACCTAAATATAACAGTAAAACCACGGTTAAACCATCCAATGTGGATCATACATATTACAGTAAAACACGGTTATAACAACCTATGTGGACCAAATTATATACAAGTAAAAACACGGTTATAACAACCTATGTGAAACAGAGCTCGTAAAACATATACAACCTATGTGTATCGGAGTGTAACCAACTTATATCATGTACCAAATATATACAGTAAAACACGGTTATAACAACCTAATGTGGACCAAATATATATACAGTAAAATACACGGTTATAACGAACCTATGTGTGACCAAATATATACAGTAAAAACACGGTTATAACAACCTATGTGGACCAAAATATATACACAGTAAAACACACGGTTACCAACCTAATGTGGTACCAAATATATACAGTAAAACACGGTTATAACAACCTATATGTGGACCAAAATATATACAGTAAAACACGGTTATAACAACCTATGTGGACCAAATATATACAGTAAAACACGGTTATAACAACCTATGTGGACCAAATATATACAGTAAAACACGGTTAAAAACATCCCTATGTGGACCAAATATATACAGTAAAACACTGGTTATGAACAACCTTATTTGGGACCAAATATATACACGTAAAAACACGGTTATAACATCCTATGTGGACCAGGTATATATACAAAATAAACGGTTTATAACACTACTGTTATAAAAAACACGGTAATAACAAACTAACGTGGTACCAAATATATACAGTAAAAACACGGTTATAACGACCTATGTGGACCAAATATATACAGTAAAACACGGTTATAACAACCTATGTGGACCAAATATATACAGTAAAACACGGTTATAACAACCTATGTGGACCAAATATATACAGTAAAACACGGTTATAACAACCTATGTGGACCAAATATATACAGTAAAACACGGTTATAACAACCGGTTATAACAACCTATGTGGACCAAATATATACAGTAAAACACGGTTATAACAACCTATGTGGACCAAATATATACAGTAAAACACGGTTATAACAACCTATGTGGACCAAATATATACAGTAAAACACGGTTATAACAACCTATGTGTACCAAATATATACAGTAAAACCACGGTAAATACAACCTATGTGTACCAAATATATACAGTAAAAACATCGGTTATAACAACCTATGTGGACCAAATATATACAGTAAAAACACCGGTTATATAACAACCTATGGTGAGACCACAATATATATACAGTAAAACACGGTTATAACAACCTAAGTGTGGACCAAATATCATACAGTAAAACACGGTTATAACAAACCTATGTGGACCAAATATATAGTCAAATCACGTATAAAACACGGTTATAACAACCTATGTGGGCTCAAATATACAACAGTAAAACACACGGTTATAACAACCTATGTGTACCAAATATATACAGTAAATAACAACGGTTATCACAACCTATGTGTTGGATACCAAATATATACAGTAAAAACACGGTTATAACATACCTATGTGGACCGAAATATATACAGTAAAACACGGTTATAACAACCTATGTGGACCAAATATATACAGTAAAACACGGTTATAACAACCTATGTGGACCAAATATATACAGTAAAACACGGTTATAACAACCTATGTGGACCAAATATATACAGTAAAACACGGTTATAACACAACCTATGTGGACCAAATATATACAGTAAAACACGGTTATAACAACCTATGTGGACCAAATATATACAGTAAAACACGGTTATAACAACCTATGTGTACCAAATATATACAGTAAAACACGGTTATAACAACCTATGTGGACCAAATATATACAGTAAAACACGGTTATACGTAACAACCTATATAGGTACCAAAATATATACAGTAAAACAGCACGGATTATTTAGTACAACACGGTTATATCATAATTGGGGACCAAATATATACAGTATACACACGGATTATAACGACCTATGTGGACCAAATTCATACAGTAAAAACATACGGTTATAAACAACCTATGTGGACCAAATATATACAGCTAAATACACGGTTATAAACAACCTATGTGTACCAAATATATACAGTAAAACACGGTTATAATATTCAAACAACCACGGTTATAAGTGGACCAAAATATATACAGTAAAACATACGGTTATAACAACCTATGTGGACCAACATATATACCAGTAAAACACACGGTTTTATCAACAACCTATGTGGACCAAATATATTACAGTAAAACAACGGTTATAACAACCTATGTGTACCAAATATATACAGTAAAACACGGTTATAACAACCTATGTGGACCAAATATATACAGTAAAACACGGTTATAACAACCTATGTGTACCAAATATATACAGTAAAACACGGTTATAACAACCTATGTGGACCAAATATATACAGTAAAACAACGGTTATAACAACCTATTGTGGACCAAATATATATATCTAAGTAAAACAACCTACGTGGACCAAATATAAACAATAATACACGGTTATAACAACTATTGTGTACCAATATATACAGTAAAACACCGGTTATAAACAACCTATGTGTACCCAAATATATACATAGTAAAAACACGGTTTATAACAACCATATGTGAACCAAAATATATACACGTAAAAACAACACGGTTATAACATTCCTATGTGGACCAAATATATACAGTAAAACACGGTTATAATCAACCTCTATGTGTACCAAATATATCATACAGTAAAAACACGGTTATAACCAACCTATGTGGACCAAAATATATACAACCTCGTACAACACACGATTATAACAGTACACTTCATGTGGACCAAAATATATACAGTAAAACACAACTGTTATAACAACCTTATGTGTACCAAATATTATACAGTAACTGCAAAACAGCGGTTATAACAAACCTATGTGTTACCAAATATATACAGTAAAACACGGTTATAATTACGAACCTATGTGGAACCAAATAATATACAGTAAAACACACGGTTATAACAACCTATGTGTACCAAATATATACAGTAAAAACACGGTTTAAAACAACCTATGTGGACCAAATATAACACAGTAAAACACGGTTATAACAACCTAAATTGTGGACCAAATATATTCTCAGTAAAACATGGTTAACTAAACATATGGTGGACTATATACAGTAACTTAACATGTATAATACAACCTGTGTGGGACCAAATATATACAGTAAAACACGGTTATAACAACCTATGTGGACCAAATTATATACAGTAAAAACATGGTTATAAACAACCTAAGTGGACCAAATATATACAGTAAAACAAACGTTATTATAAACACCACACACTATGTGGCTACCAAATATATACAGTAAAACACGCGTTATAACAACCTAATGTGGACCAAAATATATACAGTAAAACACGGTTATAACAACCTTATGTGTTACCATGATATATATACAGTAAAACACGGTATAACGAACCTAAGTGGACGATAATACCCAGTAAAACTACTATACAGTAAAAACACGGTTATAACAACCTAATGTGTACCAAAATATATACAGTAAAACACGTGGACCAAATAACAACATAAAAGAGACACGTTTAACAAATAACATGTGTACCAAATATATACAGTAAAACACGGTTATAACAACTCTATGATGTACCAAATATATACAAGTAAAACACGGTTATAACAACCTATGTGGACCAAATATATACAGTAAAACACGGTTATAACAACCTATGTGTACCAAATATATACAGTAAAACACGGTTATAACAACCTATGTGTACCAAATATATACAGTAAAACACGGTTATAACAACCTATGTGGACCAAATATATACAGTAAAACACGGTTATAACATAACAACCTATGTGTACCAAATATATACAGTAAAACACGGTTATAACAACCTATGTGGACCAAATATATACAGTAAAACACGGTTATAACAACCTATGTGGACCAAATATATACAGTAAAACACGGTTATAACAACCTATGTGTACCAAATATATACAGTAAAACACGGTTATAACAACCTATGTGGACCAAATATATACAGTAAAACACGGTTATAACAACCAATGTGGACTAAATTTAAAATACAGTAAAACACGAGTTATAACAACCTATGTGGAGACCAAACTATATACAGTAAAACATGGTTATAACAACATCTAATGTGGACCAAATATATACAGTGTAAAAACACGGTTATAACGGACCTATGTGGACCCAAATAAATACAGTAAAACACGGTTTATCAACAACCTATGTGGGACCAAATATATACAGTAAAACACGGTTTTAACGACCTATGTGGAACGTAAATAGATACAGTTAAAACGGTCTTATACAACAACCTATGTGGAACACGAAATATATACAGTAAAACACGGTTATAACATCCTCATGTGGACCAAATATATACTGTACACGTTATAACAACACTATGTGGACCAAAATTATACAGTAACCACTCTATGAAGTGGACCAAATATATATACAGTAAAACACGTGTTCCCTATACGGTAAAACTACCTATGGTGGACCAAATATATACAGTAAAACACGGTTATATAACCGACCTACTGTGTACCAAATAAATACAGTAAAACACGGTTATAACACTACCTATGTGTACTAAATCACTATACAGTAAAAACTACGGTTTATAACAATCTCCTATGTGGACCAAATATATACAGTAATAACACGGTTTAATAACTCAACCTATGTGGACCAAACTTTAACTATCAAAATCCAACGCCCTATGTGTACCAAATATACTGGCGGCCATTTTTGTTGACACTGATTGGTCCCAAAATACAATATGCACAACTAGGGCCCTAGGGGAACCTACATATGAAATTTTGAGAAAGATCCCTTAATTACTTTCTGAGAAATAGCGGTAACAAAGAATTGTTAACGGACGGAAGGACGGTCCAACGGTACGCCAAAAAGCGAATTTGAATAGCCCTATTGATGATGGTGGCCTAAAATATTCCAGATCGGGATGATTTTTGTGGTTGTTCCAGAGCATTTTAATATTAATTACTCTCATTTTCTGGAAATGGGGATACTGGGCTAATTAAACAAACTTTACAGTATCTTTTGTAGTATTTTTTTCGGCGCGTCGTAAACTTTTGGTATAACTGACTTTGGTGCAAGATAACAAACCGTGCCTAGATATTTAAGGCAGTGAAAAAACGATTTCATTTTGAGATGGTTTAGAGTTTCTCATTCACACAACTCCATATTCAGGTCACATTGGCACTATTACTAATTTAGGAATCTGACGAGGGGTAAACATAAGACGATCCTCATTATAAAAATAAATATTCCAACGCTGACCAAATGGTATTTTTTTCTAGTATCAAAAACAAGAGGCAGGACGAATTTAGTATTTTTCTTCAAGTTTACAAAAGGTTACTTACTTTTACACCAATTCACCCGCACTGAAATGTTTGAGCGACGAATTTTTCTTCCAAGTTTAAAAATATGTAATTGCAATCCTTATCCCGAAAAAAATTCCGTGTCAATATATCCCAATATGGACATGAAATAATGTATTGCGCATGTCGAAAAATGGCGAAATAAATTAATTTTGTTGTTTTTGTTATAATTAGACATATATATAGGTATAAAATATTAAAACACCAATTATTGTTTCAATATTAATGAATATCATTTAATGCACTGTCGGGGCGGTGGTAGGCATATAGAAGGTAGCATTCCCGTTTTGAAAATGTAAATCCCGATATGGAAAGATAGTGTGCCCACACGACGTGATACCATCATAAACCATGTCGAAGGAGATCCACATATAAGTGTTAAAGGGACAGATCCAGTCTAAGAGTACATTGAAAATTTGCACATATATCAGCTTTCGTCATAACAAACTACTTTTAATTACATGTAGAGTGAACTTCTGTGAGTTTACATTACGACCACAATCCCCAGCAGTGAATCTCATAAAGCTACCATTATGCGAAGTTTCATCAATAACACGATCAATCCCTTGCTGAAGCCCTCCCCGGCGAAAATTTCATGGTTTTCGGTCCAAAAAAACCCCAAACATTATTTAAAAACCTACCTTTAGCGCTATTCCAATAGGTCAATCCTATAGAAGTTTCGATAATTTTACCTGAAATCGCTCCCTTGATTTTGCTTCAAAGCAAGGCAGGCTATTTCTTTCCTGTCGAGTTGTACCATGCACTAAGCGTGCCTAGTATACCTGGCTTCGGTTCTGTTTAGTTAGACGATTTGTCCTCTCTTGGCCACCTTGAATAGATTCGTATATCATTGCATGCTTCAGTTGCGCCTTTTCCTTGATGGTACTGTCATCTCTAGTCCTATATCATGTTTTGGTGGATGGTTATGCGGGTAGTCCTCTTTGTCTATTTGCCACTAATCCCACGCATGTCTTAAAACTTGCTGAGAAATCCTAAAATCTTAATCTCTACCCCATTGTAGGTTATCCGTTTATATGTTTTTTAAACATTGAATCTTACAGTTCTATACTCCTTATTAGAGAGGGCCGGGGAGGGGGAGCCAGCCGACGGTGGCCGAATTGGGTTAGTGGTTAAGTGTTGTTCGATCTATCATTTGCAAACAGTAGCCCTCCACCTCTGGGTCTGTCGAGTTCGAATGTGGGGCATGCCAGCCGTATCTGGCTGGTCGGTGGTTTTTTCGGGTTTCCTCCTCAAACATGGCGCACGTCCAATAGGACGTTAAACTATCAAACCTCCTTATTAGAAGGGCGTCAGTTGAAGAATGATGATGTTTTGATTTTGTTTATGCGTTATTCAAAACAAGGACGTCGCGCTGGATAAACATTATCACCCGTGTGTAGAGTGTAGACCACTCTGAAGGCATAATACGATCAAAATACAAAATGGACTGTCGGTCGTGATCATCGTCCACATCTGTCTCAAAATGGAATCTGTATAACTCAGGACCAAAGGGAGTCTACATACGGAATCCTGAGAATTAGTGATAAACTACAATTGTCAAAATCCAAGATGATTGTCTGTCAACCATTTGTTTTCGGGACGGTCCCAAATGCAATATCCATAACTAAGCACCAAGAAGAACCTATATCTATATTTGAGAGATCCCTTCAGTACTTTCTGAAAATTAGTGATACCAACAATTGTTTACAGGCAGACGATTACAACGTGCCGAAAATAAGGAAAAACTTTACTTAAATTCGCTCGATAAGGGTTGTTTTCTGTTTTCACAGCTCATGAGCTATACATTTCTTGTCAGCTACTTGGATGATATGTTCTGTCATGAGAATAGGGCTTATCCCTCATCATCCTCTCTGGTAACGCGCGGTTGAGCACCTTCCTCGGCAATGACAGCAGCATAATGTCTCTTTAGTTGCCCTAGTTCCTCAGGTCTCCCCTTTATGAAAGCTTGATGGCAAAGTCTTCTTTCCACTTGGTCAGAATCTGCTCTTTCTCTCAGATTTTGCTGACAAGGTTTTGTAGTACATTGATTGCCCTCTTGTTTCCAGATCTAGTTAAGGGCTTTATCACGTATCTCATCTAGCCCTGCAGCTTTCCCTTTCCACAGTTTCATGATCGTTTATCTGTAATAATGTCGATGGTTCTCTGCTTTGTAGAATACCTGGTAGTACATATACCTGAGGGACAGGTCGGTTTATCAGTTCCTGTACGTATAACGATACAATGAGGTTGACTGTGTGGCTTTGAAGTTGGGCGTCGTTCTCCATGACGCAATTGAGTTTTCCCCCAAAAACTTGCATTGATTTACCGTATTCGACACAATAAAAGTCCATGTCCCGATAAGCGCCCTGCCTCTTTTTGAGGCCTAAATTTCAATTGCCCGGGCATAAATAAAGACCAAACAACACAAAACTGCACAGGTTTGCAATGATTTCGTCTTATTAGCACCTTTTCTTTTTTCATTCTTTTAAACGCCTTGAGCGCTTATTGGGTCGAATACGGTAGGTATGACATTATGAAAATTATCGATAAGCCTTAAAATCCGATATTCTAACACTAATTCTAACATTAATTTGGCATTAATGCATGATAACAACTGAAATTTCGGATTTCAATTATCATTTTATGGGAAAACGCAATGGATTTAAGAATCTTTTTTTTTTATTAGATTTTAATGCATTGTTCAGGGCGAGAAAACGCAGAATTTGTAGAATTTCACGAGGTCCAATGTACTTCGGTATAGTTCTGGAAAGGCAAGTGTTGCATTGGTGTAATCTACCTTTGAATTGTGCGTTTATGCGATTATAAATGTGGTTTCGGTATGGACTAAATGCAGTCGAAATGGGCTAAAATGTACTTGTTGAATGTTTTATACGAGTGTGGAAATACAGACACCCTGAACAACTTAGATTTCTGCATTTATGTATGATTCTTTAAAAGAATTGTACCTGCTGTCACCATTTGCATGATCTTGGCTAACTTGGGATTTTATTTTTTCTCTTCTTCCTAAGCGACAATGTCCTTCCTATCGCTGGGTTCTGTTCACTGGCGACGACCCACACCAAAGTCTATCAAAGCTGTAATGTCTGCTGGTGATTACTGTTAACCAACTTTCTTTCGCGGCTCCTAAATTTTGCGATTTCCATTTCAAAATTTGTTTGCGGAGATGAAGTTTCGCGGAATTTAAAATTGAATGGAGACATCTTTGAATTTAATTGCATAAGAATGGTCTAAGATATTATTTTGCGGATATGAACTTTCGCGAATTTACCTTGATCGCGAAAAATAAATCGCACACGAAAGAAGGTCGTTTTCAGTAGTTCTCATTATAAAAGGAGTGAATCATCTGGTGTTTGTCTGTTGTCAGTATGTAACCAGTTCGAGTGTTTTTGCTGTCTGTCTGTCGCTTCGGTGAGATAGCACTATAAAACATGGATATACAATGTATAACGTACCGCAGCTTCCCAAAATTTCCCACACGTAACCTATACATTGTAGGCGATCCTACATGACCCTACCTATTCATAGGTTGTTAAGTCTTATTCCGTCTTTGCATATTACAGAGTTAGCTCCCTTGCGGGAAGGTTTCAACTGGTTTCAATTCACTTGGTTTTCTCTGAAACATAGGACATTACGCTCGTAAACTCAAGACGTCACAATCAATATCCGCAAGGGTAGATAACTCTGTAATATGCAAACATGGAATAAACCAAACCAAAGTAACCACAAAAGATCTGTGGAACTGAATATAACACGAAATCTATGGGCAATATTTTGGAAAATTAAGAACGTACTACCAGGACTCACTTCAAAATAAAATTTGAACTGAATCTTTATGATGAAACTGAATACATATTCAAAATATGTTTTTCAAGGTTACATGTGTTTTTGATTTCATTTCAGAATGAGAGAGTCTGGTTTTGGAAATCCGAGTGTGTACAGTGTTACAAACGGCCAACATACTATACAAAGTAGTTTCTATGGCAGTGTTTCTGCAACTACTTATATTTCTACAACAACTTATATACAATCCTTCCTAATATCATCATATAAACTGGAGAGGATTAAATTTTGCTTTTCTAGATGGAGGCTTTGGCGGCCATCTTTGATATCAGACAAATTGACCAGAAAATAACATATGGTTAGGACCATCTTGGTAGCATTCCAGGGAAGTTTCAGCTTAATCTCACTTCAGACGTTTAAAATGTTTGTATTGGCGACAGACGAAACACAATGGTAATAGAGAACTGTCCTCCGGGTCACATAACCTGAGAACAGTCCTCCGGGTCACATGACCAGTAACTAATAACTCAACTCCAACATCATCATTTATACGTTTATTTTATACCCTTTTATACAAGAACCAAGGACACCATTCATCTCTAATATTGGAGAGAGCGCCATCAAGTGGTCTACAGGGTCTCTATATCAGAGATATAGAGCGCCATCTAGTGGTATGTTCTATCCCCGATATCAGAGATACAGAGCGCCATCTAGTGGTATAAACTATCCTGATATCAGAGATATAGAGCGCCATCTAGTGGTTTGCACTATCCCCGATATCAGAGCGCCATCTAGTGGTATGCTCTATCCCTGATATCAGAGATCTAGTGGTATGCACTATCCCCGATATCGGAGATACAAAGTGCCATCTAGTGGTATGCAATAGCCCCGATATCAGAAATATAGAGCGCCATCTAGTGGTATGCACTATCCCCGATATCAGAGATACAGAGCGCCATCTAGTGGTAGGTTCTATCCCCGATATCAGAGATACAGAGCGCCATCTAGTGGTAGGTTCTATCCCCGATATCAGAGATACAGAGCGCCATCTAGTGGTATGTACTATCCCCGATATCAGAGATATAGAGCGCCATCTAGTGGTATGTACTATCCCTGATATCAGAGTTATAGAGTGCCATCTATCTACGTGGTATGCACTGTCCATGATATCATAGTTATAGAACGCCATCTAGTGGTCTCAAGTGTTCATGATATCAGAGATATAGAGCACCATCTAGTGGTCATCTCTGTCCCTGATTTCAGAGATATAGAGCGCCACCTAGTGGCCTAAATCTACCGTTGTGCAACTTGCGCCTGGAGTCTACAAGCTGATTTCTCAAACACAAGATATTTAATTTGTATTTGATGTCTTTACTTGATGAAGGTTTTGTTTCACTCCTCATTTCCTTTTTTACACGTTGACTAATTTGAGTCCATATAGAAACCAGGTGACCAAGTACACAACTCAAGGTACTGTGAACCACTTCATTTACCACCAACATACAAAGTATCGCGTATTTTCACAGGAGAGCTCGAATGTCAATTCAAATGTTTCACGAATAATTGTAAAAATCGTGTATATATATATATATATGAATACACTTTTGTCAATAAGAGCCAATGATCGAGAATTTGTATATTCACGAATACGTTGAAAAAAACGACTACGAAAATATTGTATGGGCAGAAATGAAGTGGTTTACAGCAATACAGATATTCTCAATGTAGCAAATATTCCATTTCAAAAATAGATGATAAAATTCAATAAAATTGTAAAATTGGAAGAGAATTTGGCGATGACTATGTTGATAATACATAAACAGACACACAAACATATAAGTATCTCAAACAACCTTTCCTAGCTCCAACACAGCTGCCCTAGTCAGGGTTCGTACCAACATTTTACTACCAGTGACATACCTGAAGCCTTTAAGGGGCCTTTTCAGTGTTTTTTAAACCATAATGAAGACTCCTAAATAACAATAAAACAAGACTCTTAATTAAATGAACATGTGGTAAAGTGATCGTTATAAAATCTATTGAAGGGACATTCCTTGTTACAAAGACCTTTTAAAGGCCTGTACGAACCCTGTAGTGCAGTTCAGGCCACAACCAGTTTCCTGACAACCAGAAATTTTCCCTAGTTATAAGCCTGACAACCAGATATTATCCCTAGTAACAAGCCTGACAACCAGATATTGTCCCTAGTTACAAGCCTGACAACCAGATATTGTCCCTAGTTACAAGCCTGACAACCAGATATTGTCCCTAGTTACAAGCCTGACAACCAGATATTTTCCCTAGTAACAAGCCTAACAACCAGATATTATCCCTAGTAACAAGCCTGGCAACCAGATATTTTCCCTAGTAACAAGCCTGACAACCAGATATTATCCCTAGTAACAAGCATGACAACCAGATATTTTCCCTAGTAACAAGCATGGCAACCAGATATTTTCCCAAGTAACAAGCCTGACTACCAGATATTATCCCTAGTAACAAGCCTGGCAACCAGATATTATCCCCAGTTATAAGCCTGACAACCAGATATTGTCCCTAGTTACAAGCCTGACAACTAGATGCTGTCCCTAATTACAAACCTGACAACCAGATATTGTCCCTAGTTACAAGCCTGACAACTAGATGCTGTCCCTAATTACAAACCTGACAACCAGATATTATCCCTAGTTACAAGCCTGACAACCAGATATTGTCCCTAGTAACAAACCTGACAACCAGATATTGTCCCTAGTTACAAGACTGACAACCAGATATTGTCCCTAGTTACAAGCCTGACAACTAGATATTGTCCCTAGTTACAAGCCTGACAACCAGATATTGTCCCTAGTTACAAGCCTGACAACCAGATATTGTCCCTAGTAACAAGCCTGACAACCAGATATTGTCCCTAGTTACAAGCCTGACAACCAGATATTGTCCCTAGTTACAAGCCTGACAACTAGATATTGTCCCTAGTTACAAGCCTGACAACAGATATTGTCCCTAGTTACAAGCCTGACACACAGATATTGTCCCTAGTTACAAGCCTGACAACCAGATATTGTCCCTAGTACAAGCCTGACAACCAGATATTGTCCCTAGTAACAAGCCTGACAACCAGATATTTTCCCTAGTAACAAGCATGACAACCAGATATTGTCCCTAGTAACAAGCCTGACAACCAGATATTATCCCTAGTAACAAGCCTGGCAACCAGATATTATCCCCAGTTACAAGCCTGACAACCAGATATTGTCCCTAGTAACAAGCCTGACAACCAGATATTATCCCTAGTTACAAGCCTGGCAACCAGATATTGTCCCTAGTTACAAGCCTGACAACCAGATATTGTCCCTAGTAACAAGCCTGACAACCAGATATTGTCCCTAGTAACAAACCTGACAACCAGATATTGTCCCTAGTTACAAGCCTGACAACTAGATATTGTCCCTAGTTACAAGCCTGACAACCAGATATTATCCCTAGTTACAAGCCTGACAACCAGATATTGTCCCTAGTAACAAGCCTGACAACCAGATATTGTCCCTAGTTACAAGCCTGACAACTAGATATTGTCCCTAGTTACAAGCCTGACAACCAGATATTGTCCCTAGTTACAAGCCTGACAACCAGATATTGTCCCTAGTTACAAACCTGACAACCAGATATTGTCCCTAGTTACAAGCCTGACAACCAGATATTGTCCCTAGTTACAAGCCTGACAACTAGATATTGTCCCTAGTTACAAGCCTGACAACCAGATATTGTCCCCAGTTACAAGCCTGACAACCAGATATTGTCCCTAGTTACAAGCCTGACAACCAGATATTGTCCCTAGTTACAAGCCTGACAACTAGATATTGTCCCTAGTTACAAGCCTGACAACCAGATATTGTCCCTAGTTACAAGCCTGACAACCAGATATTGTCCCTAGTTACAAGCCTGACAACTAGATATTGTCCCTAGTTACAAGCCTGACAACTAGATATTGTCCCTAGTTACAAGCCTGACAACCAGATATTGTCCCTAGTTACAAGCCTGACAACCAGATATTGTCCCTAGTTACAAGCCTGACAACCAGATATTGTCCCTAGTAACAAACCTGACAACCAGATATTGTCCCTAGTTACAAGCCTGACAACTAGATATTGTCCCTAGTTACAAGCCTGACAACTAGATATTGTCCCTAGTTACAAGCCTGACAACTAGATATTGTCCCTAGTTACAAGCCTGACAACTAGATATTGTCCCCAGTTACAAGCCTGACAACTAGATATTGTCCCTAGTTACAAGCCTGACAACTAGATATTGTCCCTAGTTACAAGCCTGACAACTAGATATTGTCCCTAGTTACAAGCCTGACAACTAGATATTGTCCCCAGTTACAAGCCTGACAACTAGATATTGTCCCTAGTTACAAGCCTGACAACCAGATATTGTCCCTAGTTACAAGCCTGACAACCAGATATTGTCCCTAGTTACAAACCTGACAACCAGATATTGTCCCCAGTTACAAGCCTGACAACTAGATATTGTCCCCAGTTACAAGCCTGACAACTAGATATTGTCCCCAGTTACAAGCCTGACAACCAGATATTGTCCCCAGTTACAAACCTGACAACCAGATATTGTCCCCAGTTACAAGCCTATATTCACAAAACCAGTTGGCATTATAATCACAAAATGATGAATTTAAAAGAATTTTGGCTTCTATCATGACAATTTACCTCATTTTGGTTTTAACACAAATCATTGACAAAAAATTAGGAGAGATTCTTAGCTTACAATGTGTACAACAGTTTGTATTGACTGTTTCACTGATATTCTGTAATGAAGGAGTGAGAATGATTATGACAATGTGCATGGGGAAGTCTTCATCTACAGAATCAACGAAGGCTTTCAATCAATAAACAGTGGGGGCACAAAACAAAGGGGGATACAAGGAACAAATCCCAGTCCTATAAAAATATAATATATAGTCGTGTGTAACAGTAGAGACACCATGTCATTGTATGAACAGACAATGCACCAAAGAGACGTGGAGTCACCGTAAACTTCCACCGAACATCTGCTGGGTAACACCGATTCTATAGTAATTTCATTTAATGTCATGATTAAAAATTTCTTAACCAAAGTCATCAAAATTTTATACAATGATTTCCCATTATTTCTACCCTGGAAAAAAATTCTGTAACGAGGATGTCTTAATTTTGCGTAAAAATTTAACGAATATTCCCCACCCCCTATATATATATTGCTCTTGTATAAATTGTTTCACTAATAGACATGATCACATGAAACGCTTATAGCAGTAGCACTTTGTCATAGAGACTGGTGCCTCCTTGCTAAGATGATGGCAAACCTGAATGTTTGTTCACGCATCAATAAACGAATTAACTGACTAAGGCACAAGGGGAGTTTTAGTCAGCCGATGTTCTTTGTACTGTACATAACTAAAAATACCATCCTCCATAACTACAACAGGACTGATCATTCCAGACGCAATGAATAAAGACACACTCTCATTCACACATGATGATGTAGGGCTGGAAACCAGTCTACCTCAGCTGGGATACAGTGGTTAAAACAGAAACATTCATATTCTTACATTTCTGGAAGAAAATCATGCTCAAAAGTGAGAAACAATACACAACATTCGAACAACTGCACAGTCATATCTGTCCAGTATTAAAAGGCTTTTGACCTTTGAACCAACCGTAAGGGTATCATTTTTTGGCCCGTGGACCAAATACATCGCTCATTAAATTATACTTCAAATCAACCAAGAGAAATACTTAGGAGATTTTGTACAAAACAACGTCACAACCTCTCTCTCTAATGCTCACCAATCAACTAGTTTTTTTTTGTAATAATATAAATGTTTGTTCCTAATGGAAGTGATTCCGACTCGCTCCAGTGATTTTCTGGCCGATGGCACTGGTAGTCTACTCATCATATACAGAATCAGTCAAGCATGAACATTGTATATACAACCTATTAAATCTCTCAACGCACCTTTGGTCTGTACTGCCGTAATATCTCTATATATATATCTATATACATAATATATGTATGTAAGTCAACATGCGGTGTATGCGGTGTCTTAAAGTCTATAACAACGCATGCTGCCGCACTCATCAGCAAATGAACCATAATACACGCTTCCTTTGAATGGGGTCCATGAGCTATGCACTTTGTCCATGTAGCCATGAATTATGCCTTTTCCCTGTATCCATTAGTCTATGAACACTGCATGCTCTGTTCATCCTTTCGTCCGTGAACACTACATGTTCTGTTCATTGTTTTGTCTATGAACAATGCATGCTCTGTTCATTATTTCGTCCGTGAACACTGCATATTTCCGAACATGCCTGCCCTGGTCTTGTCCTCCGCGCTCATTCCGTGAGGGGCTCGACTCCCGGCCCCTTTCTGGGATAGGGATCCTCCTCCAAGACTTCCATCACAGTCCCGCACTGAATATTTCACCTCATTGTATCGGTAGGGGTCGGAGGTCACAGGGTTGTTCTCCTGACCAAGGTATGAGAAGGCGCTGTGAAGCGGGACTTCACCGTCCCGACCCCCTGTGATGGCGCCCGCCCGGGCCCCTGGGACCCGGCTACATCCAATGTTCATCATCCCGGGCATACTCATGGCAGGGCTATCTGGATCAGAGGAGAGCCTGTTAAGTTATACACAACACAAAATCATAGATGTAAAATACTGGTGAAAAGATAGAAGAGGCCATTACCATCACCCATATTCTGATATAGTGTAGGACCACATGACCCCTTCTGTATCTCGAATTGTAGCTAAAATGATCCGAGGCCATATTAATCAAGGAGCATAAGAATGAGCATCATACAATTCATCATTCTTTATTGGACCTTTGGACTTTTGGAATTTTCATTCAGAATTCAGCTCAGCTCTTTAAAAATCAAGTACCGTATTCGACCCAATAAGTGCCCCCCGCCTCCCTATCATCAACCCCCCCCCCTTTTGTTAGGCTTCAATTTCACTTACTTCGAATTAAATCCAGACTGAAAATATGAAAACTTTGTTGGTTTTCTTTACTGATTTTGTTTCCGAATTGATTTATGGTTTACTTAGTTGAATTATTTTATCAAAGTCTATTCCTAAATTGTTTCTATTAAGCTTCCCCTTATTTGCTGACCCTGGGCGCTTATTAGGTCAAATGCCGTATGTAAACTGTTTGTATGGCAAAGGGCAGATAAAAAGACATACAGAGTACTCAAAATTAACTAGCATCTTGTTAAAATTTTAATTATTGCCAATAGATATTAAATATGGTATATAAGTCTTACTTTATTAACCTGAACTCAAATAAAACAAACAAAATGTTTTGTCTACTGATTTTTGTTGCTCCTGCTTAAATTTCCACTAGCTTTTGATGTTAATTCGAATAACTCATTAGCACAGTCTCATCAAATCTGAATAATGATAGTACATCCCTGATTTCTAATTTCACAGCTGTAGTTGCCATGGTTACTACCCAAAATATACATAAATTACGAAAATGTGGAAATTTCGACAATTCTTGCCATTTTTTGGAAAAATTTTGTCGGAGAAACCATAGAGCGCATCTTTTTACTCACCACAGATTTGAGTGTGAACTGCATGAATTAAACATTATAGAATCAATGAACCGTGAAATTTTACCTCAGTGAATATGCTCTTTATAGGAAAGAGTGAAATATTGACCACGCAAATCTAAAAGCACTATACAGTAGCTTAGGAACCTTACCCTATGTGATGAGATTCCTCGGTCTTACACCTTAATCTTACAACCCTATACAGTGTATCTTGTCTAAACCGGATGTTACTGGGACCCGCATATTTGGCCGGTATATCAAGGATTCTGGATTATACAGGTTTGAATCATAATAAATTAAGAATTATGTCAGAATACTCAGGGTCCAGATTAGATAAGGGTCAGTTTTGACAAGTTATACTGTACATATACATATATATATTAATTAACTAACTAGCTACATTGATAGTAAGTCCATATATAATGTTAACAACCATCACCAGGGTCAAGGGTCAAGAAAGTTCAAAGCGAGTGGAGAGTTCAAGGATGTATCTGACCAGATTGATGAACATGAAAGGCCATGCTTTGAAAAGAGGTCAGGTAGAGGTTAGAGGTTGTATAGAGGTGAAAGGTCATAGAGTTGAGAGTCAACATCGCTGTGAGAATGAGGAAGTCATATAGTTAAGGGATGAAAGTCAGGAGCCCGGTGATTTTTGATGAAAATCTATTTTTTATTTAATGATCAGAGAAGGCTGTTGAGGGATGCTGAAGAATCCATTAGAAAATGGACAAACATCACAAAGAATCCCTGTGACATGATGATCAGACAGAGTTTGTTATCAGAGAAACCTTTCCCAATTGTCAAATTTGAATTCATAATTAAATAATGTATTAAAGGAAGGCGATGAAAGAAAGATGAGCTAAACAATTAACCATCATAAAAAATAGATTTGTTATGTTATTATAAGTTACTGTTATTTAGTTTCTGTTACACAGCTTAAACTTACAGAAAGTGTTAAAATGAGAGGTGGAAGATGGGAAAAAGTTGGAACGGGGCAGAAGATAGATGGAGGAAATGAGAAGAGGACATGAAAGTCGAATGAGAAGAGTATGAGAAAGAAGAATGAGAAGAGAAGAGAGAGAATGGAGCGAGGATGAGAAAGTGGAGTGCTTTACCTTCACACAAACTGGGGCAGATCTGGAGGAGAGGACCTTAGCTGCCCTGGTAGTTGTTATCTAGGTCGTCGTCATGGTGATCGCTTAGAAAAGGTAGCAACATGTTGCGTACCTTACCTGCCAAAGCGGCCTGCTGTGCCGCAATGTCGTCCGAGGAAAGGCCACGCCCACCTGGCATCTCGTCCGTTTTCTCTTCCTCTCGGCGCTTAAGGCATGCTGCCTTTGGGTTCAGATTACGCTCTGAAAGGAAACAAATCATGTTAAAGGGAGATAAATCTTACATGAAAGGAAACAAGTCGTGTTAAAGGGAGATAAATCTTACATGAAAGGAAAGAAATCATGTTAAAGGGAGAATCTTAAATAAATCTAACAATGTTAAAGCTGCCGTAGTCAAAAGACAATATTAAAAAGAGATCTTTCACTCCCATGCTTGAATTGTTCTGACAATCCTATTCTTACGCTGACAACTTAAACAATTCTCTACCTGCTTATTATAAGGCATCTAAAACACAACATGTTAATCCTAAATCAAAATTTGATGTTTTCTCACAAAAATAAAATGAAGTTATTTCTTGTCCTACTTACCTCTGACCTGGGCCTCGAGTGTAGTGATGACATTGACGGCGTGCTGGAGGATCATCAGTTTAGTTAATGGCTGACTGCTGGACGTGTGTAGCGATACCATGGTACCCAACTCCTTAAACGCTTCATTGATATCCCGCACACGCACCCTGTAATCAAAGGGACACAACTCTTGTCACATGCAAAATAGCTACTTTATCAGTATGAAGTACGAAACTTAATTTTGTCGAAATGAATCTAAGGAAATCATCTACATTGATGCTTAAACTTGATGTCGAACAAAAGATAGGGCCAAGGGAAACAACTCCATCAAACACAAGTTAGGACTAAGGAAAACAACTCCATCACACACAATTTAAAACAACTCCATCACACACAATTAAAAGCAACTCCATCTCACACAATTTAAAACAACTCAATTCTACACAATTTTAAACTCCATCTCACACTATTTAAAACAACTCCATCTCACACAATTTAAAACAACTCCATCTCACACAATTTAAAACAACTCCATCCCGCACAATTTAAAACAACTCCATTCTACACAATTTTAAACTCCATCTCACATTACTTAAAACAAGTCCATTCTACAAAATTTCAAACTCCATCTCACACTATTTGTAACCAATAAGAAACTCCATCTCACACTATTTGTAACCAATAAGAAACAATTTCTCACATAAATTATTTGAAAACAATTATCAACTCTTCACAAAGAAGAAACAATTTCTCACATAAATTATTTGAAAACAATTATCAACTCTTCACAAAGAGAAGGAACACAGCCCAACACTTTCACCTGCATCCATCATTCATTTTCCTAAGATGAGGACTAAGACAGTCTATGTCTAATCTATTGACATATACAATGTTTGTCAAAGAAATATTTACAAATCGAATTCTACACAGCAACAGAAGCTTCCCATCATGTTCTGTTTCTAGGCAACAAGACACTGCTTCCCAATGACATTTTGTGGGTCAATATTGTTAAACATCACACTTGGACAGCATGCTCCAGTGAAACAGCACTATACAACGAGCTAAATCCTCTACTTTTTTTGAGCCTCACAACATGAATGTACCGCAGCCTCCCAAAACATACAAACATTCACTCACGCAAAGCAGTGCATGCAGGGGAAGCCGTCCTTAAATGGCCCAGGTTGGTAACAGGTCAAGCCCAATTTACATACAGGGGAAGCCGTCCTTAAATGGCCCAGGTTGTTAACAGGTCAAGCCCAATTTACATAGCTATCAGCACTTCACAGAAACTTTCATAATTCACAATCAAAAACCCACTACCTCAATATTAATTGGGAACTTTCGACATTTACAAAATCTATCATGAAATAGCATTAACTATGTTGTTAAAATCATGGAATACAAAATAACAAATTAATTTTGCTGAGTTCATAGCGCTTCCATTTGTTAATCACTGCACCGAAACTGCAAAAAAAATTTTTTTTTATTAGGTAATCAAGGGGCCACAACTCTGTGAAATTTTATCCTACGGACTCCATGAATGGAATGTAGAATATCTAACATTGTGAAGAACGTCACAATATTTCTTGACCAATGGACAAAACCAAAAATCAATATTCTTCATTTCAGTGATAACGTCTGACAGAAATGCATATATGGCTTCAAGATTTTAGTTCACAAAATTGGAATTGTGCCTTTTTATATTATATTGTACAGAACTCATTCACCCCTGAAATTTCATAATGGACTGGTCCAGTCTTTGATTAAGAAGGACCTAAATATGTCTTCAGGGGTGAAAGAGTTTAAGCTTTAACATCACATACAGTTAATTCCATCCTTAGTTCAAGCTTCATGTAGTAAAAGCAAACTTATTATTTATGACTTGAAAACTAGAAAAATGTAAATAAAATTCTTCTTCAAAATTATGTTAAAGATATTTCCAATTAGTTGTATACACTGAAAATGAATTATATCTTGTGGCCTCAAATTTCTTACAATTCTTTCTACAAAATAAGCGAACCAATTAATTTCATTGTCAATTCTATATGGACTTTTTTGAAATGATGTGTCTATTACTATCTCTGAAAAATAAGTTTACAAAATATTCATCAACAATCTCATGGTATACAGTGCAAAATTACATTGTAGACTCATTCACCTCTGACGGCTCATATCCAGGGGTAACAAGTTCATTTACAACGGAAAACAACACATATATCCAGATCCATTTGCCATAATCAGCACCTCTTCACATAATTACCTCCCTTTCTGTAATTATCTCCCCTTACAAGGATTAGCTCCCCTTTTCCACACAAGAACTAGCTCTCTTCCCTTTTGTTCACCACAAAAATACTTTTATTGTGTCAGTTAAATAAAACACATTTACTTTTATATGAATCCTTTTCAAGAGCTGCAAAATGATTCCCTTAATTTTCAAAATCAATGGATACTAACTCTAAAATACTTGTGGGGTGGTTGAGGTACTAATTATAGCAATGTAATACTTTCACAACAATACAATTACATCAGAACAGTTTAATCATGAATTTGTGGTAGCTTCACAAAATCAATCATAATTGATTAGGGGGTTAAAAACATGAAAACCTCCATCTCACCCCTACAGACCACAGTAGACTGGTCTGGTTCAATGAAATAGAGAGTCTATTGTGGCTACTGGAGGGGTGAACAGGTTGGCAGATTCCCTTTTATACTGACAGAAACACACTTCATGCCCAAATCACACAAATCAGCCAATCAGTGCCCAGATCACACATAATCAGCCAATCAGTGCCCAGATCACACATAATCAGCCAATCAGTGCCCAGATCACACATAATCAGCCAATCAGTGCCCAGATCACACATAATCAGCCAATCAGTGCCCAGATTACACATAATCAGCCAATCAGGAACAGTTTTATATTTGTCCGAGTGTCATGCGTCACAAGTTCGTCTGTAATTCGTGTTAGTCTGATAGGCAGTGTTAATACTATCTTTTCCATTGGGTACCTGGTGTAGGGTATATTGGTTACGGACCTTACTGCAGATCTGCACGGGTCATATTGACACAATAAAACAGACAGGGCACCATACCAGATTTCATCTAACACAATGAACCATGAAGAACCTTAGTCATGCACTTCTTATCCAAACAGAAATCTCCACAAAATTAGACATCCCTGGCTCTAAACACGCCATTTCTCCACAAAATTAGACATCCCTGGCTCTAAACAAGCCATTTCTCCACAACATTAGACATCCCTGGCTCTAAACAAGCCATTTCTCCACAACATTAGACATCCCTGGCTCTAAACACGCCATTTCTCCACAACATTAGACATCCCTGGCTCTAAATACGCCATTGCCACTGAACTCGGTCTGCCAATAGTTCTTACTTTACTGAAACTTATCCAATTTCCCTCTTCCAGAACTTAAATGAAAATAACCTGGAGTATTTCAGTATAATTGTACTTACACTAAAATAGGTCGATATTAACAGGCATTATAAATATGAACTTTGCTCTAAAGCCTGTCATGCATGTCATACTGTGCTAAATATGACATGCAGGCTTATTGTCCTATCAGGCTTATTGTCCTATCTGGCTTATTGTCCTATCTGAAATCGGTTGTGAAATATTTTGCCTTATATTGGACAAAACTTGACTGAAGATGACATTTTGAAGTTTACTGCATACACTAAGCTGAGCTGGATTTTTGTCTTAAACAGAACTAAATTGATCTATTGAAGATGGCACTAAACCAGGAACAAATCTGACCAGATCTACCAAGGTCGAATCTGACTAGAGCCACCAAGGTCAAGTCTGACCAGAGCTACAAAGTTCGAATCTGACCAGATCTACCAAGGTCTAATCCTACAAGAGCCACCAAGGTCGAGCCTGACCAGAGCTACCTAGGTCAAATCTGACCAGAGCCACCAAGGTCAAATCTGATCAGAGCCACCAAGGTCAAATCTGATCAGAGCTACTGACGTCGAATCTGACAAAACCTACCAAGGTCAAACCTGACAAGAGTTACCAAGGTCAAATCTGTCCAGAGCTACCAAGGTCAAATCTGACCAGACCTACCAAGGTCAATCTGACCCAAGATACAAAGTTCAAAGTTGAAGTGGTCTATCTTGGACTGAATCGGAGAAAGCATGACAGAGGCTTAATTTGAGCTAGCCTATTTTGGACCGCGTAACTGACCTTCATGGGGCCAAATCTGATAAATCTACACTTCCTTGGGCCGAATTCACATGGCCTACATTGGGCCGAATTTACCCGGCCTACCTTGGGCCAAATGTAACAGGTGTACCTTGGGCTGAATGTAACAGGTGTACCTGGGGTAAATCTGAAAAGACCTTATTTGTTCACTGCCAGTATCCACAAAAGACTCTCCAAAAACAACATTGATAAGGGTCGCAGAAGTCTGCAACTGCTCCAGAGAGAGTGAGAGAGAGAGAGAGAAGGGGAGATCAAACCCCAGATTAGGAGAGAAAGATCTCTTCCATGGTTGACAGAGAGAGAAAGAGAGGATAAATCTCTTCATGTCATGGTTGTTTATGCTTTTGTTTACATTCGTATCAAGATTATTAGAGACAATGGTTTTTTTTGTTTAGATACAGTATTAACATGGCCTTGACTACTGACCATCAGCTTGACCATTACCATTTCAA
The DNA here is from genome assembly GCF_041381155.1 of Argopecten irradians. NCBI lineage: Eukaryota > Metazoa > Mollusca > Bivalvia > Pectinida > Pectinidae > Argopecten > Argopecten irradians. The sequence goes on along the minus strand of NC_091146.1, from coordinate 35,675,746 downwards.
TATTTGCTACAAATGTAAAGACTTGTTTGTGTTTTCTTCATTTCTAGTCAATATCACTGGTCTCATTTATTCTATGATTTTTTTCAAGTGGGACACATACACTTTGATGATGCATCTCGTTTACCCCTGAAAATACATTAGAACTTTTCATACTACCATTTACAACTGAAAAAGTTCTGTTATTTATCTTATTTCAGTGAGAACCATTTGATTTATACATCAAAGGATTGATATAATTTCTGTCATATGACCTTGACCTTTGAGAGACCATGACCTTTGATCCTCAAATGACAGCTGTTGAATGTTTACTGATCAAAACAATGAGATATGGGACAACCATGAGATGGAGAGAAAGAAGGAGGACAAACAAGATGGCGGAGTGTAATTGATACTAACCTCTCTCGGTCATTGTTAGCTTGGCGGCGTTTCGCTTTACTCATAGTTTCTTCATCGGTACTTTAAAAACCAAACAGATATAGTTTACACAGTCTGTCATAAACAACACCACCACCAACACCAGTATAACAGCCAGCCTTCACAGGCACATCACCATATAACAGGGAAATAGTCAAATATTACAGAGAAATAGTCAAATATAACAGGGAAATAGTCAAAAATTACAGGGAAATAGTCAAATATTACAGGGAAATAGTCAAATATTACAGGGAAACAGTCAAACGGGGAAATAGTCAAATATTACAGGGAAATAGTCAAATATAACAGGGACATAGTCAAATATTTCAGGGAAATAGTCAAATATAACAGGAAAATAGTCAAATATTACAGGGAAATAATCAAATATTACAGGGATAAAGTCAAATATTACAGGGAAATAGTCAAATATAACAGGGAAATAGTCAAATATTACAGGGAAATAGTCAAATATAACAGGGAAATAGTCAAATATTACAGGGAAATAGTCAAATATTACAGGGAAATAGTCAAATATTACAGGGAAGAAGTCAAATATTACTGGGAAATAGTCAAGAATTACAGGGAAATAGTAAAGTATTACTGGGAAATGGTCATTACAGGGAAACAGTCAAATGGGGAAACAGTCAAATATTACAGGGTAGACACATATTACTGGGAAATAGTCAAACAGGGAAATAGTCAAATGGGAAATGTCAAATATTACCGGAAATAGTCATATATTACAGGGAAATAGTCAAATGGGGAAATGTCAAATATTACAGGGAAATAGTCAAACGGGGAAATAGTCAAATATCATTATGTTGAATATTTTATCACAGAGAAGTCAAATGTAAAATCTTTCATTACTAAGAAACAATCCAAAACATTGCAAGGAATTAGTAACATTTATCAGTCAAATAGTAAAAAATCTGCTTTTACAAGCAAATAGTCATAGTATTACATATGGATACCAAATAACACAAAGATACTATCTGATACAAATCTTCAAACAAATTAAGATCAATAAAATCTACCAAAATGTTTAAAATTATCACCCTTATGTCAAATAGATTTTTATTTTATCACAACCATGTTCTTTTAGATAAAGGTTTGAAGATTTATAGATAGTTAGTACAAAGGCCATATGGTCATGTTAAAATAGGAGAATTTCTTAAATTTTGTTAAACCTGCCAAATACATCACAATTTTACAAGTAATTAATAATCTTTTGATAACTTGTATATGTACACTACAAAATGAAGAAAGTTCTTTGAATGTTAATACATTTTCAATAAAAAGATTAAGAAATTCATTATGAGGATCAATTAAAGCTGTGAAAACAACAGAAGCTAATAAAATATGGTTGGCCAACTCATTACGCATGACATGCCACGTTTGACCACGATACCAAATGTACATGGTTGGGCGATTACCACAAGACATGCAACAGCTAGTCAACAATAAACTTTGTCATGGTTGACTGCTTTGCCATGCTGTGTATATTCGACCATGCACACCATTAGACCGCCAGACCATGTCACATTTGATATGATATGGTTGACTGCTCACAGAATCTGCACAACCCCCTTGGTCATGGATAGTTGGTTATAGGACAAAACTTGTCGACTACACACCTTTCCCTAGCATTGTTAGCCTGGCGTCGTACACGCTCTCTTTCTGCCTTCGCCTCTGGAGATTCATCTTCTTCTGGAGGCTCAGTACTACTTCTACAAATAAAGAGATGGTCATGTCACAACTGAGAATCGAAAGTTTGTCAAATGAAAACTCATAACCTTTCTAATTAGGTTGAAAAAGAAATTCAATTAAAGTACCTTGCACCTTTTGGATTATAGATCAAAGGAAGTTTTTCAATAATCATTCTATTTTTCAACAAGATTCCAATTGTAGCCATTTTACTCTTATCCTTTTCCATTGAAATTAGACGATAAGAAATGAGCACATCTTCATCATCCTTTTTCATAGAAATTAGATAATAAGAAATTAGCACCTTTTTCCTCCTGACAGACAAGACTGCTGCAATCTACTTACCTTGATCGCTTGGCCGGAGGACCAGTGGTGGTTGTACTACTACCGGGAGATAGTTGAGATTTATCTCCCCCTGAGCTGCATTCACTTTTCATAGATTCTCCCTCCGCCTTATCTAAAGACTCCGATTTGAGATTCTCATGGTCCGGATCAGCAGAACTCTCGCCTCGCAGCACTAAAACCAGTCATAGTCATAGTTAGAAATGTTCACTGTAAAACCACTGCACAGTTCTCTGGTACAACTGTTATAGTGTGTTTTTAAAAGATTCAATTTAACTTTAGAGTATTTCACAGGATAACAAATCATGAAAATTGTCTCAAAAATATTCTAAACACATGTACTCTAGAACTGTAGAAGTCTAAATTGTGAATTTAAATCAAATTGAAAATATCATTAGGAATGAAATAGGAAATTAATTCATTGCAAAATATTTGTTGATCTTTAGTTGATCTATAAAACTTCAAATAATCAATATACTTTTTTTGTCGTTTTCAGTCTTAAAATTAAAACTTTGTTCGTTGCAATGGGGCAAAATTTTTAGTTGATCTATAAAACTTCAAATAATCAATATACTTTTTTCGCTGTTTTCGTCTTAAAATTAAAACTTTGTTCATTGCAATGGGGCAAAATTTTTTAGTTGATCTTTAGTTGATCTATAAAACTTCAAATAATCAATATACTTTTTTCGGCGTTTTAGTCTTAAAATTAAAGCTTTGTTCGTTGTAATGGGTTAAGGTTCATCCTATATTCCATATATTAGTGTATAGATAGATCTGACATCAATACACCGTCAATATGAATGATCAAATATCAATATATCATGGTGTATTATATTCTGCATACGTTAGGACAGCGTTATTCTGATGGACAAGTATATGAAGGAGGTACCTACCATCTATAGGTTTGGCTGGGTCCGACGTACTCGACCGGCTCTCACTCATAGAATGGTGGCTACTTGTCTGAAATACAGGTGTATATTTAGTTATCTCCCTTTACTACATGTCCGAAATACAGAATCATCCCTTTGAAGTTACCTCCCTTTACTACATGTCTGAAATACAGAATTATCCCTTTGAAGTTATCTCGGTTTACTACATGTCTGAATTACAGAATGATCACTCCTAAGTTATCGCCCTTTACTCCATGTCTGAAATACAGAATATTCCCTTTGCAGTTATCTCCCTTTACTCCATGTCTGAAATACAGAATATTCCCTTTGCAGTTATCTCCCTTTACTACATGTATGAAATACAGTTTGAAATATAGAATTATCCCTCTGCAGTTATCTCCCTTTACTACATCAAGGTTCATACAGAAATCAAGATATGAAATTCAAGGCTTTTCAAGGCCTTTTCAAGGCTTTTGATGATAAAATTCAAGGCATTTATAGCCATATTATAAGCATAAGAATTTCATATTGACAAGGAAATAAAAATGTTTCTTTCATTCTTCTCACATTAATCCTTTATATTGATGATATCTGATGAATTTTCAGACATTTTTAAGTGAACAAATTATTTGAGAAATTTCAATCTAACCATCACATCATTGTCAAATAAAAACTAGAAAGCCATACTCTTAGTCTTTCGTTATAACTTTAATTTGCTAGAACAAGATTGACATTACAGATGCTTCAATTCCTCTACTTTCCCATACATCGCTATATCTAACTCATAACCATCCCTCCTCACCCTATCTCAACATCTGTAAGAAGGTCCCAATCTTTTGAAGATTGTACCGTCTCAAAATACCGATATTTAACTATGATTTTACCATCTCAAACTGTCGATCTTTAACCTATAAATTGCCTTGAACAATATCTAAAGAAAACCATTAAACTAATCCAATTCACTGTCAGAATTTAATATAATATCAAAATGCAGTCATCATTATTGTCCTCACCTGCTGACTATAGCCAGGCTCTCCGCCATGTTTTTGTAGCCGGCTAGTGATGCTGACTGATCCAGCTCAGTTAACCCCTCATAAATAACAAACCCACAGAAGACCCTGATTCTTCTCTAATTAAATAGTGATAAAACCAGATGTGTTCCGAGTATCATTTTATCGATAACAGGTGGTACATTCTAGAGACTCCACAAACGTCATTTTAATTTTCTTGTCAATATGCCGTGATAAGCTTGGTACATGTAAGGGTTAAGATTTTTTTAACGATTTTTCTGCAATTAATCACCAAAATTAGAAGGTGTCTGTGATAGATTAAGTAAATTCAAGGCCTATAATTATGTTTTCAAGGCTATACGACCATTTTTCAAGGCCTTTCAAGGCCATATATCAATTTCAAGGCCTTTCAAGGCAGACACTCAAAATTCCAGGCCTTTTCAAGCCTGTGCGAACCCTGTACATATCTTAAATACATAATTATTACAGAGAGTATCAAGTTCTTTCATAAATAACATAAATTCTTACTAATCCTGAGAGTAGATAAAACCAAAGGAAACTAAACGTGACTACTCACCAGTGATTCTAGGTGGCTGGCCATACCACTAAGGCCCGACAGGCCTCCCATGTTTCCCATCATGCCGTTGGAATGTGAGCCTGACCCCATCATGTTGGACGGTAGCCCCTGTGGGTGTCCAGGCATACCTGGCATCTCTGCATGGTGACGTAGTACGTGTATCGCATCCTCAATACGGTCCTCCATCCGACTCTACAACACATCACCATAACGACCTTCAAACACACATACTCAGATTGAGGCCGTCTTCAATTTCTAAAACCTGGTTTATCTCTCTGAACTTAGCGTTTTATCTTTCAATGTTCATTTTCTATCTTTACGATTCTGTAATTTCCTAAATTTGCAATTCCTTCATCTTTAATTTCTACTGTCTTGTCATAATGTGGGAATACCGTATAGCAGGCTATTTTCGTGGTGATGATATTTATACGATTTTGAGGGACATTGCTTTGTCTGCGAAATATGAAGAAATAGTTGAATTTTAAAATCGCTAGCATATGATTTTCTTGTGTTTTTTCTAGTGTGTCCATGTAATAGAAAGGGTTTGTTACACTAGTGAGAAACACTAATTTAGGAGCAATCAAGCTACTCATTAAAATTATTAACCAAATATAAACTTTAAAAGTTATACAACTTATACAAATCACTTTCGATGGCACAAATGAAAGCACGCGAGGGGTCTTAGAGTGGAAAGAAACTAGAGTGCCCAGAGAAAACCCACATGATCGGGTAGGTGACCCCTGGTCTTTTCACGTTCGTGCCGGAAATTGAGCCCTGGCCGGCTAGGTGAAAGGTGAGTGGCTTAACTACACCACCCGATCACCCTAAATTATCATATTACCTCAATTTATTTCAATTGGATCAAACTTAACCCTCATATATTTTTTGGAGAAATTAGATCTACATCAGACCATGTACATGAAATTTATGGGAATGCCAGAGTTTCCTCACCTATACAAAGATCTATTTCATTACTGTGAATTTGGAAACACAATAAGATTTTTTTACTTAACAGATTGCTTGTGTCCAACAGAACCATCAACATTAACCGAATCATGGCAGCTATGTCCAAAAGGATTTGTGATAGAGAGCATGTTGTTGTATCAATTCTAAGTAAACCCAGCATGGCAAATCTGCTGAACAGTTCACCAGTTATGGGAGAAAAACAAGTTCCATGTTGAATCTATATCCAGTGTCTTATCCCATTAGCAGGCCCGAGATTTCCATCAAACCACAGTGTCTGCCTGTGGAAGACGTTATCGCCCAGCTCTGATGGCTTTGTCAGGACCTGTTCTACACGGCAGGCTTACATTTCGCAGCGACAGGATGACATAAGCAGACACGATGATGTATCCTCGAGTAGAGTATCACACCTGGGATAGTTACATAACCATTAATGTTAACTACATCTGGACACGTCCAAACACACGACAAACCCGTCACATTACTTACCAGCCAGGTTTAACCGTCAAAAAGTACCGCCTGATACTGGAACCCCTGCTTCTTGTATGTAGCAACTATGTAATGCATTTCAACAATTTATGTCTTCCAATAAAATGTCATGCCATGAAAGTGTACTTCAACAATAAAAAAAAAAAAAGTTTTGGAGGGACTGCATTGAGTATTGAAGGGGAGACTACTCACCACACTCACCAGATTGTGAAGGGGGCCGCTGCTGCCAGTGGCACCACTGCCACCGCTCGTACCACCACCGCTGCCACCGCTTTCAAAGTGTGGTGAGGTAGAACTTTGTGCTGACGGCCGCTGCCATTGGCTTGCTGCACCTGTAGTCATAGAAACTGCACTATTAATCTACCACAAGTAGAAATTTCAGATTGAACTGTTATTAATTAAAATCAAATTTATAATTTAGATGCATTGTTATTTTTCAGCTACTGATACAGAGGCAACAAAGAAGGACCTAGTTCGACATGAATAAGCGCTCTAAAGACAGCACAAAAAGCGCTAAAATAAAACTTCTGCTAAAATCAGCATGTTTTCAGTAACCAAATAATGGTGTCAATCAACTCCACATCAAAATGGGGAGATAACCTGCTCAGAATTGAGGACTGAAATGAAATTAATAAGGACTATAGAAAAATTGAAGGGAGATAACCCATGACGACTTAAGCCAAATACACATTGATTAGAGAAAGGAGATAACTCACCTTACCTTGATATTGAGGAATTAAAGGGGAGATAACTCACCTGACATAGTGGGTGTGAAAGACATTGATTTTGAATTAAAGGGGGGATAACTCACTTTACCAGGGCAAAAAATATCCCAGGTCCGATGGGCTGAGACCAGTAAAATATGCTCCCGGGCAAGTGAAAATTGGTGTAAACTTGCCCAGTTTTAATGTTAATTACCCTGTTTTGGGTAAAATTAGACTGAAATCTTAAATTCGGGCAAGTGGTTTTCAAACTAAGTTTCTTGCCCTGCTTTTCATAGGGGGTGGGGAAGATACTGGTGTTGAAAAATTAAAGGGGAGATAACTTACTAGTGTTGAGGAATTACAGGGGAGATAACTCACCTGACATAGGGGGTGGGGAAGATACTGGTGTTGAAAAATTAAAGGGGAGATAACTTACTAGTGTTTGAGGAATTACAGGGGGAGATAACTCACCTGACATAGGGGGTGGGGAAGATACTGGTGTTGAGGAATTAGAGCCATAGTTTACTGCTTGTATGATCTGTTGGAGAATATATCTGTAAACAGAGAACAACAGTCAGTGAATTAATTAGCATTTCTTAGTCCTGAACACTTAATGAACTCATTCAAATATAGTATGCTCTAGCATTGATCATATAGTGACATCATCAAATTCAATTTACTTGATTAAACTTTTTGAAATTTACTTTCAATTATTTCAAGACTGAAACAAAAATATTTTAGGGTAAATAAGTCATTATCTCTTTCACTGGTGGAAAGAACCAGATTTACCCGAGGACAAATTTGAACTCATCGTGTTCAAAGAATGGAATAGTTCATAGTGAAAATACAGGGATGAACAAGAATCAGGGTACTTACAGATGCTAGTGCCTTTCCGAGGGCGTCACCGGTCTGTGAGGGGCCTTGTGTGGCCCTGCCCCCCATCATGTCACCGTTGACGGAGGGCGAGGAGGAGGAGAAGGAAGATGAGCTAGGCGGCATTGTCGTGCCCCCGCGGAACGTTGACATGGGAGGTAACCCTGATGATAACATGCTATCCTGGGCCATTGATATGGTGGGGTAGCCCTGAAAAACAACAGACATGATACAGTATCACAGGTAATAGGCAGAGTTGTCTGGGTGGTAAACCATTTACAGGTAATAGGCAAAGTTATCTTGGTGATAAATCATTTACAGGTAATAGGAAAAGTTATCTGGGTGGTAAATCATTTACAGGTAATAGGCCAATTATCTGGGTGGTAAACCATTCACTATTAAATGTCTGTTTATAGTCAATGGAATATATATCTTTCTTTATAGATTACATACAAAGATCAACATTCAGAGATTTAAAAATTGAACGAAATTTTTCATCAATATAAACAATATAAATTTTAATTTTCAGAGACAAACTTTCATGAATTTACTTTGATCACAAAATTACAAAAGAAAATCTAACATGAAAGAATATCAGATGTTGACAGAAGTTTACATCTGTAGAAATTCTCAATATCTATGAAAAATAGACTATTGAGACATACAGATTTACTTCATAATCCAAATGCTTTTAGTCTAATGGCAATAACTTAAATGAAATTCAACATCTTTGAATGAATTCTATTTTCAGATCACATAATCCAAATGCTTTTAGTCTATGGGCAATAACTTAAGGAATGAAATTCAACATCTATGAATGAATTCTATTTTCAGATCACATAATCCAAATGCTTTTAGTCTATAACAATAACTTGAAGAATGAAAATCAACATCTATGTATGGATTCTATTTTTAGATCACATAATCCAAATGCTTGAAGTCTATTGGCAATAACTTAAGAAAAAAAAAAAAAAAAAATCAACATCTATGTATGGATTCTATTTTTAGATCACATTAGAATTTCTTCTCTGTTAGAGTACCTCACTTGTCTTTACCAAAAATTACAAGCCTAAATTAATTGTGAATTGAAAACAGAAGCGATATCATTCTGTAGTTGCTCACATTTACTGGGATTAGATTCCATACACAAAGCAGGTGTAATGGGTTAACATTCTGGGGAGAAATCTGGAGAAGGGATTAAGCTAATTGAGCCCATCTGACATGGAGAAGCTAGCACATGTTCAATGTATATCACAAGGAGTAAATATACCAACATAACCACCTCTCACTAAAACTGTACAGTTATCAATGGCAGGGTACCTCCATATAACAGATACCTGTCTATACAGGAACCCTCTATTTAACAGACACATGTCTTTACAGGAGACATCTATTTAACAGATACCTGTCTATACAGGAGACCTCTATTTAACAGATACCTGTCTATACAGGAGACCTCTATTTAACAGACACATGTCTTTACAGGAGACATCTATTTAACAGATACCTGTCTATACAGGAGACCTCTATTTAACAGACACATGTCTTTACAGGAGACATCTATTTAACAGATACCTGTCTATACAGGAGACCTCTATTTAACAGATACCTGTCTATACAGGGTACCTCCATATAACAGACACCTGTCTATACAGGAGACCTCTATTTAACAGACACCTGTCTATACAGGAGACCTCTATTTAACAGACACCTGTCTATACAGGAGACCTCTATTTAACAGACACCTGTCTATACAGGAGACCTCTATTTAACAGATACATGCCAGCCTATAAAGGGTAATTCCATATAATGGACACCTGTCTGTACAGGAGACCTCTTTATAATGGACACCTGTCTATTATGGAGACCTCTATATATAACAGATTAAGACCTGTCCATATAACTTGTAAAACGAAATACTTGATACTAGACATGTCTGTTAAGTTGACCATACATGACTGGTAAAACAAAAGACTTGATACCAGACATATCTGTTAAGTTGACCATACATGACTGATAAGACATATCTGTTAAGTTGACCATACATGACTGATAAAACAAAGACAAGATACCAGACATATCTGTTAAGTTGACCATACATGACTGGTAAAACAAAAGACAAGATACCAGACATATCTGTTGAGTTGACCATACATGACTGGTAAAACAAACAAAAGACAAGATACCAGACATATCTGTTAAGTTGACCATACATGACTGGTAAAACAAAAGACAAGATACCAGACATATCTGTTGAGTTGACCATACATGACTGATAAAACAAAGACAAGATACCAGATATATCTGTTAAGTTGACCATACATGACTGGTAAAACAAAGACCAGATACCAGACATATCTGTTAAGTTGACAATGCAGATATCAAACATTAAGCCTGTAAAACATCTTGCTCTCATTAATAGGACTGCCTTGGCTCCAAGCCAACATACATACACACAGTATTTCCTGTTTGCAATTCAATCATAGCATCCATGTTCAAATTCTAGTTTCCATAGCAACCATGACATCATTCTTCATCAGTGGTGGCAGGTGAAGTAACCATGGTGACCTTTATTTCCTGCTTCTCAAATTTTATACTTGTTTTTTTTTATGGGTTCTCCACCACCCATTCAGGAATGTACAGATGGAACTAATCAAGTCTGGCGGCTGTAACTCCCCCCCCCCTCCTTCATCTCTTTCTCTTTCTTTCTCTACATACAACCTTTCATTTCCTATCTGTCTTCAATTTATTTTGCGTTTTGATTTCATTCAATTAATCAAAATCCAATACAACAAAAGATTTAACTTGACGCCATTATTTTCATATATGGTTTGATAAAGTACATTTTTAAGCCAATGATAATTTTCGTTACAAGCAAGATTGAATTATTCTTTATTCATCAATTTTTCTTGCCTTCTATTCTTTCTAACTGGTGCCATCTGCCTTTATAGAGCTATTGTATAATTCTCCTCTTTAGTCCTTCTCTCTATTATTATTAATTGTTACAAATGAAAATGTTCAATCTCTCTATCTAATGTCTCTGGTAATTTTATGTCTCCTTCCCACCGCCCCTATATACCCACCCCTATCTTCCTTCCATCCTTGTCCCTACTCTCTTCCTTCCATCTTTGCCCCAACCCCTATCTTCCTTCCATCCTTTCCCCCACCTCTATCTTCCTTCCATCCTTGTCCCTCCTATATCTTCCTTCCATCCATGTCCCTCTCCCCTATCTTCCTTCCATCCTTGCCCCTCCTATCTTCCTTTCCATCCTTGAACCCATCCCTATCTTCCCTCTATCCTTACCCCCCTATCTTCCCTCTATCCTTGCCCCTGCTATCTTCCTTCAATCCTTCTCCCTCCTCTCTTCCTTTCCATCCTTGCCCCCTATCTTCCTTCCATCCTTGTCCTTCCTATTTTCCTTTCCATCCTTGTCCCTCCTATCTTCCTTCCATCCTTGTCCCTCTCCCCTATCTTCCTTCCATCTTTGTCCCCCACCCCTTTCTTCCTTCCATCCTTGTCCCTCTCCCCTATCTTCCTTCCATCTTTGTCCCTCTCCCCTATCTTCCTTCCATCTTTGTCCCTCTCCCCTATCTTTCCATCTTTGTCTCTCTTCCCACTTCCCATCTTCCTTCCCATATTGCTTATCTTCCTTCCATCCTTGTCCTTCTTCCTTCCATCATTGTCCTTCCCCTATCTTCCTTCCATCCTTGTCCCCTCCCTATCTTCCTTCCATCCTTGCCCTCTATCTTCCTTCCATCCTTGCCCCTCTTCCTCATCCTCCCCCTATCTTCCTCATCCTTGCCCCTCTATCTTCCTTCCATCATTCCTTCTCCCCTATCTTCCTTCCATCCTTGCCCCTATCTTCCTTCCATACTTGTCTTCCTATTTTCCTTTCCATCTTGTCCCTCCTATCTTCCTTCCATCCTTGTCCCTCTCCCCTATCTTCCTTCCATCCTTGTCCCTCTCCCCTATCTTCCTTCCATCCTTGCCCCTCCTATCTTCCTTTCCATCCTTGAACCCATCCCTATCTTCCCTCTATCCTTACCCCCCTATCTTCCCTCTATCCTTGCCCCTGCTATCTTCCTTCCATCCTTCTCCCTCCTCTCTTCCTTTCCATCCTTGCCCCCTATCTTCCTTCCATACTTGTCCTTCCTATTTTCCTTTCCATCCTTGTCCCTCCTATCTTCCTTCCATCCTTGTCCCTCTCCCCTATCTTCCTTCCATCTTTGTCCCTCTCCCCTATCTTCCTTCCATCCTTGTCCCTCCTATCTTCCTTCCATCATTGTCCTTCTCCCCTATCTTCCTTCCATCATTGTCCTTCTCCCCTATCTTCCTTCCATCCTTGTCCCTCTCCCCTATCTTCCTTCCATCCTTGTCCCTCTCCCCTATCTTCCTTCCATCCTTGTCCCTCTCCCCTATCTTCCTTCCATCTTTGTCCCCCACCCCTATCTTCCCTCCATCCTTGTCCCTCTCCCCTATCTTCCTTCCATCTTTGTCCCTCTCCCCTATCTTCCTTCCATCTTTGTCCCTCTCCCCTATCTTCCTTCCATCTTTGTCTCTCTTCCCACTGTCCCCATCTTCCTCCCATTATTGCCCCCCCCTCCCCATATCTTCCTTCCATCCTTGTCCCTCCTATCTTCCTTCCATCATTGTCCTTCTCCCCTATCTTCCTTCCATCATTGTCCCTCTCCCCTATCTTCCTTCCATCATTGTCCCTCTCCCCACTGTCCCCATCTTCCTCCCATTATTACCCCCCCCCCCCGACCTATCTTCATCCAACCCCCACCTCTTTCTTCCTTCCATCCTTGTCCCTCTTATCTTCTTTCCATCACTACTAGGCAACACCTTCCTATCTCTATCAATCACAGTCTATGGTAAAACATGTACAGATTTTACTGACAGTATCTTTATTGGCCCAGAGATTGGGGGAGGGGGGAGTAGGGCAACCGTTGCCAGTTTTATGGGAGAATTTCACAAACATAATATCACAGCAGTATAAATTTCCAATACCTCCTGAAAGAGTTTAAAGAGTTTTATCGAAAAAGTTTAAAGAGTTTTTACACCAGAATTTTGAATCATCTATCAAATCAACACCCTCCCCCAAACTGACCCCTACACTTTTATTTCAAAAACTTTCTTCTGGACATCATCAGGAAATTCTGCTCTGGTGCAAAAACTTAATAAGATCAGAAATAAGTTAATTGTTTAGCTTTTTTTGACATTGAAAGCAAGGTAGGCATGACCTTCAAGTTTCTTAAACTTTCTACTATTTTGAACAATGAAAAGCCCAGCATCTATTAAAATATCAAGTAAAACTGGTTTGATAATTATTGAGCTATTTTTTTTTTTTTTTTTACAATAGCCCTACCTGTGGATAACAATGGCAATAGCCATTACCAAGTAACCATGGCAACAACACATCAGTTTCCCTGGATTAGGAGGTATGCATCTACCATGACAGCTATACCAGCCCCTAATCTGAGGCAGGCCCCAGGGTCATGGCCCTTAGGCACAGGTCTGCCTGTCAGGGGTTTAGCTGTGTCTGTGTGTGTTTGGAGTGTTAACCAGATCACAACTGACTATACAATGCTAGTTACAGATGGAAAACAGGAAAAAGTTCAACAAACCTTTTCTGATTTGGATGACAAACAACACAATATGACATGAAACATATGTAAATGGTCAGGTGGGGGATTTACCATGCCGTAGGGATGATGGATGGTCGCATTGGGGACTTACCATGTCGTGGGGATGGTGGATGGTCGGGTGAGGGACTTGCCTTATCATGGGGATGATTTATGTTGCGTTGGGGACTTACTATGTCGTGAGGATGGTGGATGGTCGGGTGGGGGACTTACCATGTCATGGGGATGGTAGATGGTCCCGTTGGGGACTTACCATGTCGTGGGGATGGTGAATGGTCGCGTTGGGGACTTACCATGTCCTGGGAATGGTGGATGGTCGGGTGGGGGACTTACCATGTCATGGGGATGGTGGATGGTCGGGTGGGGGACTTACCATGTCATGGGGATGATGGATGGTCAGATGGGGGACTAACCATGTCTTTGGGATGGTGGACGGTTGGGTGAGGGACTTACCATGTCGTTGGGATGGTGGATGGTTGGGTGAGGGACTTACCATGTCGTGGGGATGATGGATGGCTGAGTATGAAGGTGCCTGTGAGTACTGTGTGTTGCCTGGCAACATGGACGCAGGGTATGTAGATGTAGGCAGGCCGTTGTTGGAGGACCAGGGATCAGACGCACCATGCGGCGACGGATCTGAAAAACAAATGTCATTGTTTGGTGCTGGGTAAAGGACTCAATAAAGTCCCACTGTACTTGGTATAAAGGTGATTAAAGTATGTTTTACAACTAAATAGTTTTAAGTATTGCTAACAAGAAATACGCCTAAAATCTGTCTCCTCTATATCATATTGAAGTCCAAAAATATTAACAGGACAAATATTTCTCCATAAGATTGATAATATGTATGTAATGATAATGTGAACCAACATTTGGAGTTTTCACCACAAAGATAGTAGAACCTGGTAAATTATTTTTTTACTCTGTCTATGGTGCCCTGATAGATGCTAAAGAATCCTGACCAGTACTACTAGAATCGATCATCAAAGTCTGCCTAATTTCTGAGCTCTTAGACCAATAACTACCTAAACTTATTAAAATAATTCTCCAGTCTATATGATCTTACTATTGCCAAGAACAACTTGACCAAATTTCAGGACAATTGGATATAATTTATTTTGTAAACTCAAATGTTGATACAATTGATACCAGAAGTGAAAGAAAAACATCAAGATGAGTTACCTCCCATGTAAAAGTTGTCTCCGTATGAAGGTTTGGGGGATGTGTAACGGTTCGGCGACTCTTGTCCATAGTCGTCTGGACTCTGTGGAGGGTACACCTACAAAATACAAAACAATTGGATATCATACTCGGTTCACTTTTCCATTTGTACTCTATATAACATAACCAATGGCATGACATTCATTTCAGCATGAACATCACATGAATATATTACATAATGTTACCAATGATATTTGACATTCATTTCTGCATGAACATCACATGAATACATAATATAATGTTACCAATCATATTTGATATTCATTTCTGTATGAACATCACATGAATACATAATATAACCCTACCAATCATATTTAATATTCATTTCTGTATGAACATCACATGAATACATAATATAATGCTACCAATCATATTTGATATTCATTTCAGCATGAACACCATACCATAAAATATACATATTTAACATTTGATATTCATTTCAGCATGAACATTCACATTAATACATTATATAACACTTCCGATGGTATTTGACATTCATTTCTGTATGAACACCACATGAATACATAGTATAACCCTACCGATCATATTTGACATTCATTTCTGTATGAACATCACATGAATACATAATATAATGCTACCAATCATATTTGATATTCATTTCAGCATGAACATCACATGAGTACATTATATAACATTTCCGATGGTATTTGACATTCATTTCTGTATGAACACCACATTAATACATTATATAACACGATGGTATTGATATACATTTCTGTATCAACACCACATGAATTCATCAACAGTGAAAAACACACGACAACCCTTTCCTTCCTTATTACAAATTTAGTTAATCAAATACATATTCAGAGACAGAAATAATCAAATCAATAATCAAAGTACATTGAAAGTGCCTAACAAATCCAAATTGACCGACTGCCAGGTAAACTTATACAAACATTTGTTATTATGTCTTGTACTTATAATGTTATATTCTTCATGCTTTGACAGTAGAATCTTCACTATCATTTATGACTTAAGAAGATTCTTCCATTCAAGGACATTCTGATTTTTTTTTTAACTTAATGATTATTTTCACCATTTGCAAACTTTTAGTAGATTCCTCTACAGAGAACGCCTTGTCATCAATTTTTTTTAAATCTCAAATACAATGGTCAAATTCCATGCACAATTATCTAGAAATCTTTAATAGGTTTTCCAAGGATACCAAGATCCAGGTGTAACTCAAAAGAAACAAAAACACTCATGTAAAGCCGATTCAGCTTATAGACAAGCACGATTATTTTGTTTTGTCCAAAGCAATTGTTTATCAACGATATGTATCTATTTATAATTTTAGCATTGCCCTGATCCGTTTAATACATTTCTCTCACCATTCCAATCATCACATCTATAACCCTGAATTTATATATAAATACATGGAGAATATGTCTTCCCTTGCAATGCATAAACCATTTCCTTTGAAGAAATTTATTTCTCTGCTTTATTTACATGCCAATTGATGCAACTCCACCCTTCCTCCCCCTGCAGTAACATGAACTCACCCATATCAATCAGAAGACAAGTCCAATGTTTACATATGGGGGTGAGAGGGTGTTAGGAATATGAAATATTTTGAAGGAGAGAGACTATTTGTAATGAGTGTTGGGTTAGGCCAGAGGCTGTAGAGTGGGAGGAATCTCTTTGATTTCAATAAGTAACAGATTGGTAGGATTAGGCTGTGATTATGTAACTCTACAGGCATCATAACACTTTAGTATAATATAACCCGCTATTACAGTATTCATGTAGCTCTACTGTTAGCTTTTCTCAATGTCTTTCCTCCTGCAGCTTTTAATTCTTATAATCAGCATCACCTTTTGTATCCTATCTCCCCTTTGACCTTGAAAAAGGTTGTCAAAGCATTCAAACCCCAATATAACACAACCCCTAAAATAAGTCCTACAACCAGCTAAATATCTCAAAACAGAAGGACACTTCTGCTCCCACAGCTTCACAATGTTCATCTAAGTCAAATTTTAAAGTTTAAGTTGTTAGACTGATTATCAAATATTGGACCTGTATCAATTAGGTTCTTAAATTCTGCCACAGTATCACTAAGTTTCAAATTAGAATCCCATGTGGGGTAGTTGACAGGTACTGACTGATGGTCTGTGGTTTTTCTTTGTGTACTCTGGCTTTCTTCCACCAACAAATCTGACATATCCTTTAAAGATGTTGGTCTGTGGTTTTTCTTTGGGTACTCTGGCTTTCTTCCACCAACAAATCTGACATATCCTTTAAAGATGCTCCATCGCCGACATAGCATAAATGATATTCATTTTTTTTAACAATAATTGGAGTATTATCGTGTATATATATATGTCTAATTAACACTAAAAATAATATAAGATAATTTATTTTGCCTTTGGTGCATGAACAATCAGTACTTCATTCCATATAGGATATAGTGCCACAGAATTTTTTTGGGATGCAATTAATTATTTTTCATATTTTTAACTTGAAGTAAAATTAGAGTCTCATACTTTTCAATGTTGGTAATGGTGTAAAGTAAGTAACTTTTGTAACTGAAGAAAAATACTAAATCGTCTTCTCCTGTTTTTGATAGTGAAAAAATATCATTTGTCGGCAGTGGAGCATCTTTAATGACTGATTGTTAATTGGTCAAAAAGCAAACAAATGATCACTGAATATTTTCATAATAATCTGGCTTTTCTACATCCCAAAATAGCACCTAGCAACTCATTCACCCCTAAAAATCCATAATGAACTGTCCCAGCCTCTGACTTGGAAGAGTTTAAATGTGCCTTCTGGGGTGAATGATGAAATGGGATGAAAAAGAAAGGACGGTTTCAATAGAGGCCTGATAATGCATTGTATGGGTATTATACCATGTATTGTATAATCGTGGAAAAATCCCACCAAGTCTGTCATAAGTGACAACAATGGGGGTGTTGACTTTAGGCTTGATTTTTATGTTGAAGCAATGAAAGATACATGTATTATCAAAATAAACATGTCAAATTAAAATAAATATTGTATGTTTGTCTGAATTCTCCCGACTGACATTCACTGGTTAAAGCTGCCAGTATTCTATGTATCTCTCATGGCAAATAGTGGCAGAGCTCTGCAGTAGTAGCTGAATGGTTAAAGTGTTCAACATCTACCACTAGCCCTCCACCTCTGGGTCACAATGGCTGAATGGTTAAGGTGTCTGACATTCTAACACTAGCCCTCCACCTCTGGGTCACAATGGCTGAATGGTTAAGGTGTCTGACATTCTACCACTAGCTCTCCGCCTCTGGGTCAAAGTGGTTGAGTGGTTAAGGTGTCTGACATTCTACCACTAGCCCTCCACCTCTGGGTCACAATGGCTGAATGGTTAAGGTGTCTGACATTCTAACACTAGCCCTCCACCTCTGGGTCAAAGTTGCTGAGTGGTTAAGGTGTCTGACATTCTACCACTAACTCTCCGCCTCTGGGTCAAAGTGGTTGAGTGGTTAAGGTGTCTGACATTTTACCACTAGCCCTCCACCTCTGGGTCAAAGTGGTTGAGTGGTTAAGGTGTCTGACATTTTACCACTAGCCCTCCACCTCTGGGTCAAAGTTGCTGAGTGGTTAAGGTGTCTGACATTCTACCACTAGTCCTCCACCTCTGGGTCACAGTGATCGAGTGGTTAAGGTGTCTGAAGTTTTACCACTAGCCCTCCACCTCTGGGTCACAGTTGCTGAGTGGTTAAGGTGTCTGACATTCTACCACTAGCTCTCCGCCTCTAGGTCACAGTGACTGAGTGGTTAAGGTGTCTGACGTTTTACCACTAGCCCTCCACCTCTGGGTCACAGTGGCTGAGTGGTAAAGGTGTCTGACATTTTACCACTAGCTCTCCGCCTATAGGTCAAAGTGGCTGAGTTACTGGACAGTCATTATTAACAGTCCTGTCATACTGTAAAGAATTTATGGTTAAGGTGGGTAGACACAGCCCCAGGGGCGGGCACATGTTTGGGTAGGGACGGGTACACCCTGTCATACTTACGACTTTCGTGGGTAGACACAGCCCCAGGGGCGGGCACATGTCTGGGTAGGGACGGGTACACCCTGTCATACTTCAGACTTTTGTCAGTAGACACAGCCCCAGGGGTGGGTACATGTTTGGGTAGGGGCAGTACACCCGGTCATACTTACGACTTTCATGGGTAGACACAGCCCCAGGGGCGGGCACATGTTTGGGTAGGGACGGTACACCCTGTCATACTTACGACTTTCGTGGGTAGACACAGCCCCAGGGGCGGGTACATGTTTGGGTAGGGACGGGTACACCCTGTCATACTTCAGACTTTTGTCAGTAGACACAGCCCCAGGGGCCGGCACATGTTTGGGTAGGGGTGGTACACCCTGTCATACTTACGACTTTCGTGGGTAGACACAGCCCCAGGGGCGGATACATGTTTGGGTAGGGACGGCACACCCTGTCATACTTACGACTTTCGTGGGTAGACACAGCCCCAGGGGCGGGTACATGTTTGGGTAGGGGTGGTACACCCTGTCATACTTCAGACTTTTGTCAGTAGACACAGCCCCAGGGGCGGGTACATGTTTGGGTAGGGGTGGTACACCCTGTCATACTTCAGACTTTTGTCAGTAGACACAGCCCCAGGGGCGGGTACATGTTTGGGTAGGGGCAGTACACCCGGTCATACTTACGACTTTCATGGGTAGACACAGCCCCAGGGGCGGGCACATGTTTGGGTAGGGGCAGTACACCCGCTCATACTTCAGACTTTCGTGGGTAGACACTGCCCCAGGGGCGGGCAAAATGTTTGGGTAGGGGTGGTACACCATGTCATACTTACGACTTTCGTGGGTAGACACAGCCCCAGGGGCGGATACATGTTTGGGGTAGGGGGGCGGATACATGTTTGGGTAGGGACGGCACACCCTGTCATACTTACGACTTTCGTGGGTAGACACAGCCCCAGGGGCGGGTACATGTTTGGGTAGGGGCGGTACACCCTGTAATAGGAATCTCGTGCGTTGGGATCCACCTTGAAGTTTTGATGAACTCTCCAGAAACAGTTTTGAACATTAAGTTCCTAAATCTGCTAGTTTCCACAGACGTATTTCCAACTCTTGACAGAATCGGGTAACATTTCAGATTGACTTTCAGTAAGAAACTCTATTCACTCAACCTTTAGGACATGTCCACATCCCAATAAACCTTGGTCACAATATCACAGAATCTCCTGTTCTGACACTGAATTATCAAACTCAAATCCTTTCAAACAACCCAACATTTGATTTGTTTTCGTCCTATTTTTTCACAAGAAGAGAGAATATCTGTATTACACTCAGGACCTATGTTATCTAGCGTCCAACTAATTTCCTAAAAATCCACAACTTTCCATACACATCTGGTGACCATGTACAAATTTTTGTTCTTCCTCTAATATTTCAAGGAGTTCAGCACCTTTCATCAAACTTCTCTACATCAAAATTCTCATCAGTAAAAGTTTTTAGCACTTTTCATCAAATTTCTCTACGTAAAAATTCTCAAGGGAAAGTTCTCAGCACTTTTAATCCAACTTGTAAACCTCCCTGTTCTCTTTTTCACACATCTCCTGCATTTTTGCCAAACTTCTCAGCTAAAGCTTGTCCTGTTTGACCATTGGACCTGCCTTGACCACCACGATTAAAACTTCCTATAGTACTATCCGACAGTGGACAATGACACTATAAAATGTTCCTCAATGTTTTACACCAGTGAATGTCTGTGTGTGTGTGTGAACCTCCCAACAGCTAGCTAGCATCTGATCTCACCGCCACATAAACTGCTGTATATACCACCTGTGTTCCTGGCTTCTCCCTTATTCAGACCCCCCACCTCTCAAAGCCCTAATCCAGATCCCACCTCTCTAAGTCCCCACTTGCCCTATATTCAGCCTCTCCCTCACCAATTATCCAGGAGCCCTATCTCAAGGTACCCCCTGTAGAAGTCGTCTTTCCCCCATCCTGAACCTGCCCTAGCATTATTCAGCTACACCCTCAATTATCAAAGTATTCACCGTCTAAACCTGTCTGTCTCCCACCGCTTTCAAACCTTTGTAGGAGCCCATATACCTCAAGATACCTACCCTACAGGCACCTCAAAGCTCCAATCCAGACCCTTGCCTTAGCTTTACTCGGCCATTCCTCATCCACACCCCAAGGTCCCCACCTTCCAGGCACCTCAAAGCTCCAATCCAGACCCTAGCCTTAGCTTTACTCAGCCATTCCTCATCCCCACCCCAAGGTCCCCACCTTCCAGGCACCTCAAAGCTCCAATCCAAACCCTAGCCTTAGCTTTACTCAGCCATTCCTCATCCCCACCTTCCAGGCACCTCAAAGCTCCAATCCAGACCCTAGCCTTAGCTTTACTCAGCCACTCCTTATCCCCACCCTCAAGACCTCTGCCTACCAAAACCAGACAAGGTTCTCCACCATCCACACTTGAAAAAGTGGTGGGATAATAGAAGTGGTCTCTCCCGGGAGGTAAAATTCATATAACTATCGTAATGTACATGACACTGGTCTTATGAGGGAGTGTGGTCTCTTGGTGGACTGGTCTTATATACAGGGACCACTGTATGCTTTTCAGACGAACAGTCCTGAATAGGCTTTTGTGGTCCTGCTGGTTGACCAATGGTTACAAAAACAAATCGCATTAACTAATACTTCCAACTTTCTCTCTCCAGTTTGAATCTTGATCATCTGATTTTAACAATGAAAGAAGGATCATCAAACATTTGAGCTTTTTCGACACAAGAAAATTTTATTTATTGCATGGAAATTAATTTTGTATTTAGAGACAATAACCTTGACCCTTGACCTGGATATCTAAGCAAGAAAGGAATTGGCAAATCTGCATAGGCTATGACAGTGAAGTCTATGTCATTTGCTTTCACCCAGACAGCATAAAATCTTTTACATAAGGCCTCTACACCAAACTTATCTTTGTATGGCCTAGCATAATTTGTGGACTTTTTATACACTTTAACATAAGTTTACAAAACTTCATGTACAGACGCTAACACAAGTTAACAAAACTTTTTGTACAGACTCTAACACAAGTTTACAAAACTTTTTGTGCAGACTCTAACACAAGTTCACAAAACTTTTTGTACAGACTCTAGCACAAGTTTACAAAACTTTTTGTGCAGACTCTAACCAGGGTTGGGGTCAATTACATTGCTATGTAATTAATTACAATTACTTGGTCAAAACTCAATTACAATTACAATTACAATTACTCAGTTTTGTAAATGTAATTAATTACAATTACAATTACATTCAAAAAGTAATTAATTACAATTACATTTTCTTACTATGTTTTTTATATGATTATACCAAGGATTTATATGTGAGATATACGTCATTGCATATACACATTTGTATAATCATACACTGTAGCAGTTATACAGATATAATAAGTCGATATTAGTAAATTCTGATAGAACACATGTTCACTTCACATAAACCGCAAGGTACAATTGAGTATTGGTAGGGTGTATTTGTTTAACATGTACATTTTTATTAGACCTAGCAGTAATATTGTCAAATGCGTCAGCTTTATGTACAAGATATCATCATCAGACAGTCTTTATCTGTCTGGTCGGAATACTTTGCCAGAAATTAAGACTTAACAATGTCTCTACTGGAGCTGAAGTGGCTGGTATAGCTAAGTACTTGCTAGCTAAAAAAGACGAATTTAGAAATCTGCAAGAATAATCTTTCCAGAACTTTATTGGGTCACAATATTTCTCTGTGCAAACTTCACTAATGTAGATGCCTACAATTCATTGGATTTAAGACCTCAGTTGTGTCTCTTTCGTAACAGTGTTATTTATATAGTGGGAAGAAAACTGAAAAAAAGTCTTCTGTTAATTATAATTTTCTTGGCAGGGGCAGTGAAGACAAATCTGAACTATCATCTATATTTTTGCCTTCATTAGATTTGCTAATTAGGTGATCAACAGGTGTTATATAAGAAAGACCTTTGTGAGTTGTAATCACGGGCTTTGTGTTCACAACTTCAAACTTGTATATTGCTTGAGGGGTAAACTACAGGTACCTATACTATACTGTATACTATGGTTACTGTCTCACATATGTTACCTGTTTAAATTTCTACATGGCCAAATAAATGTCATGCATTCATTAATCTTGGTAATTATTTAGACATTAGTAAATATATAAATGTAATTGAAAAGTAATTGAAATGTAATTGTTAATTACACATTTTTATAATGTAATTAATTACAATTACAATTACATGTAATTAAAATATTTCTTAATTACAAATTACTTTCAATTACTTGAAAAAATGTAATTAATTGCAATTAATTACAATTACATTTTTAATTACCCCAACCCTGACTCTAACACAAGTTTACAAAACTTTTTGTACAGACTCTAGCACAAGTTTTCAAAACTTTTTGTACAGACTCTAACACAAGTTTACAAAACATTTGTACCTCCTGATCTACCAGCCAGACAAGAATATATGCTTTTAGTAAACTGTAGAGTAGTAGAGCCTACAGAGTGTGTTATGCCAGAACTTAAAGATTCCAAAGTATCACGTTCCATCATTAACAGCTAAACCAAATCTACTCCACATTTCCTCACTTCAATTTTCTTGCCATATAAATTGATGCCAGGTTTAGATTGCCCCCTCCCTGACACACAGTCCCTAGGAGTTACCTCCCCCTCCTCCAGTAAGATCCCTCACACATGGCCCTACAGCTGGCTCCCATTATCTCCTCCCAAACTCTAGGCCATTCATATTTCATTTTTCACTCCCAAATCTAATTGCATTTACCTATTACATCCCCTTTGGAGCGAGCATTAGATATTTCCCAAAACACACATATACACATGAACATTTCTATATCTCACTCAACCCTGAAGACACATTTGAACTCTTCCAGTTCAAACACTGGAATGGTTCATTATGAATTTTTAGGGGTGAATCAGTCAGACACACATACAGAAATTATTATATTTTAAACAATATGCTGTGAACCTAAAACTTCCATATTACAATACATTATATGCTTCAATACATGATCTCTTTGATATACGTCATAAAACACAATATGATACAATATATTTAATATCAGTTACATACATCATATCATTCTTATATGGCAATGAGACGACAACATCGAAGCTGAACCAAACGTTAGAAGACCTAGACAGGTGAGA
Source organism: Argopecten irradians (assembly GCF_041381155.1). Taxonomy (NCBI): domain Eukaryota; kingdom Metazoa; phylum Mollusca; class Bivalvia; order Pectinida; family Pectinidae; genus Argopecten; species Argopecten irradians. Next base: position 35,651,693 of record NC_091146.1, on the reverse strand, counting down.
ATTGCGTGATTTGTACAGGTGTACATAATATACAGGTGTACATTGTATACAGGTGTCTGTGTACAGGTGTACATTATATACAGGTGTCTATGTACAGGTGTACATACAGGTGTCTATGTCCAGGTGTACATTATAAACAGGGGTCTATGTACAGGTGTACATTGTAAACAGGTCTATGTACAGGTGTACATTTTATACAGGCATCTATGTATAGGTGTACGTTATATACAAGTGTCAATGTATAGGTGTACATTATATACTGGTGTCTGTGTACAGGTGTACATTATATACAGGTGTCTATGTACAGGTGTTCATTATATACAGGTGACCATGTACAGGTGTACATTATAAATGGGTCTATGTACAGGTGTACATTTTATACAGGTGTCTATGTACAGGTGTACATTGTAAACAGGTCTATGTACAGGTGTACATTATATACAGGTGTCTATGTACAGGTGTACATTATATACAAGTGTCTGTGTGTACAGGTGTACATTATAAATGGGTCTATGTACAGGTGTACATTTTATACAGGTGTCTATGTACAGGTGTACATTATATACAAGTGTCTGTGTACAGGTGTACATTAAGTACAACTTAACAAGTGTCTGTGTACAGGTGTACATTATATACAGGTGTCTGTGTACAGGTGTACATTAAGTACAACTTAACAAGTGTCTGTGTGTACAGGTGTACATTATATACAGGTGTCTGTGTACAGGTGTACATTATATACAGGTGTCTGTGTACAGGTTTACATTAAGTACAACTTAACAAGTGTCTGTGTGTACAGGTGTACATTATATACAGGTGTCTATGTACAGGTGTACATTATATACAGGTGTCTGTGTACAGGTGTACATTAAGTACAACTTAACAAGTGTCTGTGTACAGGTGTACATTATATACAGGTGTCTGTGTACAGGTGTACATTATATACAGGTGTCTGTGTACAGGTGTACATTAAGTACAACTTAACAAGTGTCTGTGTGTACAGGTGTACATTATATACAGGTGTCTGTGTACAGGTGTACATTAAGTACAACTTAACAAGTGTCTGTGTGTACAGGTGTACATTATATACAGGTGTCTGTGTACAGGTGTACATTACATACAGGTGTCTGTGTACAGGTGTACATTAAGTACAACTTAACAAGTGTCTGTGTGTACAGGTGTACACTATATACAGGTGTCTGTGTACAGGTGTACATTATATACAGGTGTCTGTGTACAGGTGTACATTAAGTACAACTTAACAAGTGTCTGTGTGTACAGGTGTACACTATATATAGGTGTCTATATGTACAGGTGTTCATTATACATTATATACAGGTGTCTGTGTACAGGTGTACATTATATACAGGTGTCTGTGTACAGGTGTACATTAAGTACAACTTAACAAGTGTCTGTGTGTACAGGTGTACACTATATATAGGTGTCTATATGTACAGGTGTTCATTATATACAGGTGTTTAGATGCTATTTACACCTATAATTAATGACACAGTGTAACTATCTGTATAACACTGGTACAGGCTTCAACATAATCAATTCATCAATGGGAACACAGATATCAGTAATTGTTTACAAACTCCCAATAAAACGCACCTGTGAGACAGACTGGGGTGCAGGGCGAAGTGGCCTGGGGAAGTAAAACATGGTGGCTCCACCTGGTGGCAATGATCAGACAGGAGACAACGGGAATGCGTTCCAGTGTAGTAGTCTACACATGTAGGCTAATGGCTACCACACTGCCACACAAACCAAGACGATCCACCACGACACTGGTCTTCCACAATAACCATCCACAGTAGAATCAACAATTAAAACAACTCTCTGATCCACAGTCAGCAGGATAACACACTTAGCCAAGTGTTGAAGCTATTCCCAATGTTGTAATGCTATGATAGTAATATCCCAGATCTGTTAAGATAGAAAACACTCGGGTCCCGCGTTCTCAACAATTCAAACCAGATCGCACCTTCTCTATGATAACCAACACTCTTTTTTTATGTACAATTCCAAAAAGTTAGGGCAATCTGGGCCGCCAGCCAAACTCTTCCCCAGCACACAACCACATGGCCAGGTTTGGCAGGCCGACCCATTATAGCATTGTAGGGGGAGTGGGTTTGTCCACCAACACCCTGTAGGGGGGTAAGGTTCTAGCCTTTGTTTACATAGCCCAGGATATGTAGCAGGTCTGGGAGTGATTAGTCTAGCCCTACATGTGGTATTACAAATCCACCAGTCCACTATAGAGTAAGGAAGTGCAGGAATCTATAAAAGATTTTCTTAGCATCAAAAATGTTTCAAAAATAAGCCTTCAGACTCAGATTTCTCGAAACCACTTAAATCATAATTTTTCATAAAGGTTAATTATCAAGAAGGAGAAAAACTTTTGTTCCGAGGAATCAAAGCCAGGTCTACTAAGATCATACAATTACATAGACAGTTTTCCTTTCAATTGTAATTAATTCACTTTCAGGAGACACAGGAATATAAAAGAAGTCAATTTTTCATCTTGGGTTGAATACAAGTGATTTTAAGTTTTGATATCTCGACTTATCAATAGTAGATATAGAACATTTCAGCTGCAGGTCGGAATGGATAAATAACAAATACAATAGAACATTTCAGCTGCAGGTCGGAATGGATAAATAACAAATACAGCAGTCGGAATGGATAAATAACAAATACAATAGAACATTTCAGCTGCAGGTCGGAATGGATAAATAACAAATACAATAGAACATTTCAGCTGCAGGTCGGAATGGATAAATAACAAATACAATAGAACATTTCAGCTGCAGGTCGGAATGGATAAATAACAAATACAATAGAACATTTCAGCTGCAGGTCGGCATGGATAAATAACAAATACAATAGAACATTTCAGCTGCAGGTCGGCAATGGATAAATAACAAATACAATAGAACATTTCAGCTGCAGGTCGGAATGGATAAATAACAAATACAATAGAACATTTCAGCTGCAGGTCGGAATGGATAAATAACAAATACAATAGAACATTTCAGCTGCAGGTCGGCATGGATAAATAACAAATACAATAGAACATTTCAGCTGCAGGTCGGCATGGATAAATAACAAATACAATAGAACATTTCAGCTGCAGGTCGGCATGGATAAATAACAAATACAATAGAACATTTCAGCTGCAGGTCGGAATGGATAAATAACAAATACAATAGAACATTTCAGCTGCAGGTCGGAATGGATAAATATAACAAAAAACAAATACAATAGAACATTTCAGCTGCAGCGGAGGTCTGACATGGATAAATAACAAATACAATAGAACATTTCAGCTGCAGGTCGGAATGGATGGATAAATAACAAATACAATAGAACATTTCAGCTGCATCGATGGATAATAACAATACTAAAATAGTAATTTCAGCTGCAGGTCGGAATGGATAAATAACAAATACAATAGAACATTTCAGCTGCAGGTCGGAATGGATAAATAACAAATACAATAGAACATTTCAGCTGCAGGTCGGAATGGATAAATAACAAATACAATAGAACATTTCAGCTGCAGGTCGGAATGGATAAATAACAAATACAATAGAACATTTCAGCTGCAGGTCGGAATGGATAAATAACAAATACAATAGAACATTTCAGCTGCAGGTCGGAATGGATAAATAACAAATAACAAATACAATAGAACATTTCAGCTGCAGGTCGGAATGGATTAAATTACAATCTCATTGTCTTTTAGTCAGTAATGTCTATAAATAGATATTCCTCATCTTAAAACACTGTAAGCCCATTCACCAAACTCAACCTTGTCAGTTTTAGGACAAGGTATGGGGGTCATTGTGGACTGATCCCCCTCTGGGTTTCCCATACCCCCCCCCCCCCCTCCTCTGGCTTTCCCATACCCCCACTCCTCTAACAGGTAATTAGATCCACAGTACCTCAAGGCCTGCTCCAGTAGTGATAATAACCAGATGTGAAAGCTGCAGGGTCTGGCTATCAGCTCAACCAGTACCTCACTTAGAGTAAATATCCTTAAACTGTGTACAGTATAAATATACCTTACAGAAAATATCCCTAAACTTTGTACAGTATAAATATACCTCATTTAGAGTAAATATTCCAAAACTTTGTACAGTATAAATATACCTCACAGTAAATATCCCTAAGCTTTGTACATTATAAATACACCTCACTTACAGTAAATATCCCTAAACTGTGTACAGTATAAATATACCTCACTTACAGTAAATATCCCTAAACTTTGTACAGTATAAATATACATCACAGTAAATATCCCTAGTGTACAGTATAAATATACCTCACTTACAGTAAATATTCCTAAACTTTGTACAGTATAAATATACCTCACAGTAAATACAGTAGTATATAATATACCTAAATATCCCTAAACTGTGTACAGTATAAATATACCTCACACAGTAAATATCCCTAAACTTTGTACAGTATAAATATACATCACAGTAAATATCCCTAGTGTACAGTATAAATATACCTCACTTACAGTAAATATTCCTAAACTTTGTACAGTATAAATATACCTCACTTACAGTAAATATCCCTAAACTTTGTACAGTATAAATATACCTCACAGTAAATACCCCTAGTGTACAGTATAAATATACCTCACAGTAAATATCCCTAAACTGTGTACAGAATAAATATACCTCACAGTAAATATCCCTAAACTGTGTACAGTATAAATATACCTCACAGTAAATATCCCTAAACTTTGTACAGTATAAATATACCTCACAGTAAATATCCCTAAACTGTACAGTATAAATATACCTCACAGTAAATATCCCTAAACTGTGTACAGTATAAATATACCTCACAGTAAATATCCCTAAACAGTAAATATTCCTAAACTTTGTACAGTATAAATATACCTCACTTACAGTAAATATTCCTAAACTTTGTACAGTATAAATATACCTCACTTACAGTAAATATCCCTAGTGTACAGTATAAATATACCTCACAGTAAATATCCCTAAGCTTTGTACAGTATAAATATACCTCACAGTAAATATCCCTAAACTGTGTACAGTATAAATATACCTTACAGTAAATATCCCTAAACTGTGTACAGTATAAATATACCTCACAGTAAATATCCCTAAACTGTGTACAGTATAAATATACCTCACAGTAAATATCCCTAAACTGTGTACAGTATAAATATACATCACAGTAAATATCCCTAGTGTACAGTATAAATATACCTCATAGTAAATATCCCTAAACTTTGTACAGTATAAATATACCTTACAGTAAATATCCCTAAACTTTGTACAGTATAAATATACCTTACAGTAAATATCCCTAAACTTTGTACAGTATAAATATACATCACAGTAAATATCCCTAGTGTACAGTATAAATATACCTTACAGTAAATATCCCTAAACTTTGTACCGTATAAATATACCTCACAGTAAATATCCCTAAACTTTGTACATCCTTTTTAACCTTTATCCCCTCCCCCCTAAACACCTTTCAACAACCCCTCCCCACCCTGAACACCCCTTTTTTACCCCTCACCCCTGAAAATACTTTGTTTACCTCTCCCCCCTGAACACCCCTCTCCCCTGAACACCTCCCTCTCCCCTGAACACCTCCCTGTCCCCTGAACACCCCTTCTCCCCTGATCACCACCCTCTCCCCTGAACACACCCTCCCCCCTGAAACACCCCCCCCCCCCCCTGAACACCCTCCCCCTGAACACCCTCCCCCTGAACACCCCTCCCCCTGAACACCCCCTCTCCCCCTGAACACCCCCCTCCCCCTGAACACCCCTCTCCCCTAAACACCCTTTTTTTTGACACCTTTTTTACCTCTTCCCCCCCCCCTGAACACCTCTTTTTTTTACCCCTCCCCCTGAACATTTTTTTTTTACCGCTCCCCCCTGACCACCCTTTTTTCCCTTCCCCCTCTCCCCTTTACTACCCCTCCCCATGAACACCCTGTAGATGAGGTACATATGCCAGCTCTAATCACCAACACATCCCCTACACACAAACACATGGTAACCATCAGCATTTATAATTTACTAAAACCCAGTAACCATTTCCCTGATCTTCCATCTGTCCCGAATCTTTTGTTCCTATACTGGAGACTTCCAAAATACTAAAACATTATCATTGCTATTCTTATAAGACTCTTCCCTATGTAGATACTAAAGAAATAAGCATATTCTACCCGAGGGTAAAAGCATAATTTTTTTTTTATTTTTTTTTAGTAATATCCCAGGTAATACCGGACCCTTGCTGAGGATTTTAAAACGTTTTCTGATCCCAAGGGTAGAATATCCATATCCTTCTTATCCTTGTTTGAAATGGCAGTTTTCTTTCATGCTTTCACATTATTTTACCAAAAATGCAAATAAATTATCACAAACATGAAATTACGATATTTTTAACAAAAATCCCTCAGTTTGCATCCTTTACAATATATAACTGAACATGTTTCTAAAATTGGCATTCAATTTTTTATCAAGAAAGCAGGGTGGTTTTTTTTTTTTTTTTTTTTTTTTTTCATTTCACAATACTTTATTGTAACATAAAAAGGAAAAATAGGAAATGTCTGAATTAGTCTTCTCATCGAACAGATTTTAAGTTGGTACCATTTCATAACAAGGTTGTATTGTATTGTGGCTGAGTATATATTACGTGATAAACCGGTATTTCACCCGTAATGTATTTCTTTAATTCTATCTATACTACACCCATGATATCCAAATGTTTTTATATCTAAACATACAAAATGACCTCACATATTTCTTACTATTGTTACCCATGTTAGTATAGAAACTCAGTGAGAAAAATAAAAGATAAGACCGGATTTCAGCCTACCATAAAATAACATAAGTGTACAACTTCATCTTTATCCACAGGTGTGGTTCGACAATGATGAAGCCACCGAGGTCCTTCATCAAGGTCGGCAAATGTTGCTTTATTTCTCCGCCTTTCATTTCTGACATTCACAAACTCAAAGAAATGATTCCACAGAGCATTGCTAACACCGTTCTATCTTTATATGATATTTTATAGCCCTGGTATAAAACACTAGCTGTAAATCAATATTTTATAAAATTCTTGTTAAGAAATATTTCATATTTAAAAAAAATATTGTGGCTTAAAATGAGCCTTTCTTACATAAGAGAAGATTAAAGATGCTCCACCGCTGACAAATGGTATTTTTTCACTATCAAAAACAGGAACAGACGATTTAGTATTTTTCTTCAGTTACAAAAGTTACTTACTTTATACCATTACCACCATTGAAAAGTTTGAGCTTCTAATTTTACTTCAAGTTAAAAATATGAAAAAAATTAATTGCATCCCGAAAAAATTCCGTGGCACTATATCCTATATGGAATGAAGTAATGATTGCGCATGCACCAAAGGCGAACTAAATTATTTATGTTATTTTTTGTGCTAATTAGGCGTATATATACACGATTAAATGCCAATTATTGTTCAAATGATGAATATCATTTATGCTCTGTCGGCGGTGGAGCATCTTAACAAAAGTAGGAAATCCAATATAGTCAAAACCATCATAGCAAAGTGAAATATCGCGAAATTTCAAGTAAAATCAGTACTGCTTGCAGCAGTTACTAAAATAATTTTACTTACCGTATTCGACCCAATAAGCACCCATGTCCCTATAAGCGCCCCCCATCACTTTTTAAGGCCTCAATTTTAATTGCCCAGGCATAAATAAAGACCAAAACTATTAAAACTGTACAGGTTTGAAATAATTTTAAGCACCTTTTCATTTGTTAAATTCCTTTAACGCCCTGGGCACTTAATAGGTCAAATATGGTAAATAATAATAAATTATTATTTTTTTGTTTTTTACCATAAAATTAAGTGATAGTCTTATCAACCAAATACAAACACGACAGAGTAATTTCCCTTTAACATCCATTAACCTATGACTTCTATTCTAATATAGAAATACATTGTAGTGTAATCTAAATCACTAGGTAATTCAAGACTTGAATTATGGACCAATTCTTCAAACAAACATTGAAAAACCTTCTCTGAGAATCAACCTCAATTTATTTTTTTATTCAGTTATATTTGTGTAACTATAACTTGCCCATGCAGTCTTATCTTTAACATAGGCATGGCAGAGTTACCTCCCTTTTCCTTCCACAGACCTACAGAGACCACCAACAAAGATGTACAATAATCAATCAGCTAGCTTCTAAGTAAATTACCGCGAGATAACAACTGAAATCTACATTGTGTATAGCGGACACAAAGATAATGACAAAGGTGCTAATCAGAGTATCTAATTATCACCAATACAAGGAACATTTAAATAAATCAAGATAAAGACTGTTTGTCCAGGGATCTAAGGACTCTTTTACACAGGGGAACATACAAAAAATACATTTATACGGTAAATTGAGATATTTTGGCGTCAGAAAATTTTGGCATTTTTGTATCAAAATAGGGTGGTTAAATTTTGGTGTGTTTGAATTTCCTGTTTTGTGATTGATGCACAGCTCTTATCTGTGGCCAAAATTTGATCATTGATGATTCCAATGTACATCTACACCGTACAGATATTAGCTTAATTTGACCACTTTCCTCCCAAATCTCAAGTTCCTTTTAATTTTCCCTTAATTCTATACTAATACAAAAATACCCTGGATACTAAAATATTTAAAATCTAAAATATAACAAATTGGAGCTCGAGGAATACTTGAAATTTGATACAATAGTGAGAAAAGTATGAAATATATAAAACAAGATTTCAAAGAGTGAAGAATAATTAAGATTGGATAGTATTCTCATTAAAACTGGACTTGAACTATCATCTTCTAAAAAATTCTGAAAAAAATGGGGATTCTACAATAACATTTTTAGTGTATTGATGCCACAAACGTTCAGAAAGCGTAGACTGAATCCCAACCTAACTGGTCTGCCCATTATCTATAAACCACTCTATATCATCTTACAGTAACCAGTTTCAAATTAAAGTAAAATATAAATATAACAAGGTCCCTCCTGAGATACAGCCATAAAACTTTATAACATGGCTTCGGCATTAGGATATTGACATTTTATGTATAGATTGACCGAAGGGAGCACTTATTCAGACCGGGTTGCCCTCGTACGTCCTTATCTAGTGACTTTGCCAAACTTCTGTAGTAAACAAACTTCTCCTTGCCTAGACAGTAGGTTCTTACATCCACTTCAACAAAACAATAAAATTTTATTCACCATAGTAGTTTGACATTCTATAATTTTATTTTTTTTTTCATTTTTTTCGTTTTTGTAAAAAAGTAGTTCCAAAGTTGAGTATGAATGATGGGTTTTCAGTAATATCCCCCGCTGGGAGCCCCTCGTGTGAACAGTTAGGTTTCCAGTGGCTGGTTCGGGACAATGACTCTGAACTAGTGTACCTGTGTACAGGTGTGTAAAGGTAACAGCTGGGCCCACTCAACCGTGAACACCTGCAATTGGCCCTATCCTCGTTAAAAGGTACGCCTACAGGTACAGCCGAGTCCCTGATCCACCTGAACCAACATTATGACTATTTGTGTATTGATACAAGACACCAAATTCACAACTCTGTGCGTCGGGGCACTTCAGTCTGAACCACCGCCACAACAGTCATTACAAAATGAAAGTGTAAATTGTAAACTAGACTGCAAGTATTCTATCATCCAGCCCACAGCAGTACTACATTGGTAGACTAAACGTTAAAATTGTACAAAAGAAGCATGCAATATATAGACATTCATATCCATGACTTGAATTTGTGGGGTTAGCAATAAATAGTCAAGATTTTAAAGAAAAGATTCCATCTTGTGAACGAAGAAGAGTTAGGTAGGAAAGTGGCTATTCTATTATTAGCCCTTGACCTCCAACTTTGGATCTGTGACCAGGTGATTAAGGTGTCTTGACATTTAACTAGTCATCCAGAGTTGCAAGTCACAGAGCGACATTGCATGAAATACTCATGCAAATACTATATATAACATTTGTTACCTTTACCTGTCCAAAAATTGTCATGGTTGATTGAACACACTTTGATCCTAGTTTTACCTATACCAGTCCAATATCATTCCAGACTGGTTGCTCATGCATTGTTAGCTTTCAAAATCTATTGAGAGTATTTGGACTCGGCCTACGGCCTCGTCCAATCCATTATTTCAAAGAATAGACAGCTTTCGGACATTCTCCTTTACTTAGCCCTTGACCTCCAATTTTGGATCTGTGACCAGGTGATTAAGGTGTCTTGACATTTAACTAGTCAGCCAGAGTAGCCCAGTGGTCAGACATTCAGCCCCTACTATTCAATTCTGTGTTACTGTGGCTTAGTGGTTAGTTTCCTGACACGGAACCACTATTTTTCAACTCTTGGTCACTGTGGCTTAATGGTTAAGGTGTATGACATTCTACCACTAGCCCTCCATGTCTGGGCCACAGTGGCTGAGTGGTTAAAGTGTCTGACATTCTACCACTAGCCCTCAACTTCTGGGTCACACTGGCTGAGTGGTTAAGGTGTCTGACATTGTATCATTAGCCCTCCACCTCTAGGTCACAGTGGCTGAGTGGTTAAGGTGTCTGACATTCTATCACTAGCCCTCCACCTCTGAGTCACAGTGGCTGAGTGGTTAAAATGTCCGACATTGTATCATTAGCCCTCCACCTCTAGGTCACAGTGGCTGAGTGGTTAAGGTGTCAGACATTCTTCCATTAGCCCCCGACCTCTGGGTAACAGTGGCTGAGTGGTTAAGGAATCTGACAGTCTACCACTAGCCCTCCAACTTTGGACTATTAAATAAAATTCTACCACTAGTCATCCAGGTTTTGGCCTAATGCTAGCGGAGTGCTTTAGCACTGTATAAATAGTCATCCAGATCTTAGCCTAATGCAAGATATTTATATACACAAAAAAATATCAAGAAACTAATCTTGGAGGCAAGACCTACTGAACAAGACATAGAACTCCAACATGCAGTAGCTTTCTGTTAATTTAGTCAAATGTTATCACAAGTTTACAATAATCTCTTACCTTTCTGGACTTTGGTCCATGAGCACCTCGTCGACCTAAAATGAAATAGTAAGGCCCTGAATTACAGTCTAAACCCTAGAACTTGCATTCCTCACATAGAAATAAGGGGCGTTCCATCAAATACATTGTTGTAATGTGTGGGTCTATATAGATCTTTTTTAAATTCAACATTATTATCTAAACAATCAAAATTAATTTTCATAAATTATTTTCAAATAATGCTAAACAAAGAAAAGAAATTCAAATGTCAATGATGCATATGGTGTAGGTAATTCATATTAAATTCTCTGAAGTTAACAGCAAATTCCATCACAACAAATCAAAAACAAGCAAATAATCCACAACAGTTACTTCCCCTTTTCCACATGCCAACCATCTGCATACTACAACAAGCTCAGAAGGCTATCACAAAGAACTGTGTATAAATCATCACCAGAAAAGTTAAATATTGAGACGTAGACGCTCAAAGTTATCGTGAGGAATCAATTTGATTCCCATTGATTGATTTCAAGAGGAAACCAAGTTTTGATTTGCAGGACCTTTTTTATAGTTGAATTAGGACTAAATCTTATCACTTTCTATTGGGGGAAAATGTAAACTGGGAAGGAAATTTTCAGGAGAAAACATGTTTTGTAACAGAAACTTCATTAGAATTAGAAATTTCCAATTTGGACTGGACCAATGACTGTGTTCTTTAACCTGCCGCTATGGAATGCGTTATTTCTCGTATTTGAGGATGTGAATTTGGCTACTGACCTTCAGGTCGTTTGTTGTAATAGGATGGGTACTTGCTCGGCGACATGGCACTTGGTGACATCGGTACGTTAGGACCCATCATGCTCTGTAAAATACATAAATAACCTATAGATACATAATGAAATCGCCTTATCCAAAGACTGGAACAGTTCATAATAGAATTACAGGGGGGAATAGTTCATAATAGAATTCAAGGGGGGGGGGGACAGTTCATAATGGATTACAGGGGGGGGGGGAAGTAATCAGAAGCCTTGAGTAGCGAAGATTGGGGGAACAAGTTGACAAGGATGAAACAGTTCATAATAGAATTACAGGAGGGTACAGTTCATAATGGGTTACAGGGGGGAACAGTTCATAATGGGTTACAGTGGGTAACAAGTTGACAAGGATGGAACAGTTCATAAGAGAATTACAGTGGGTAACAAGTTTGAAACAGTCCATAATGGAATTACAGGGAGGACAAGTTGACATGGCTGGCAAAGTCCATAACGGAATTACAGGGAGGACAAGTTGACATGGCTGGAACAGTCCATAACGGAATTACAGGGAGAACAAGCTGACATGGCTGGAACAGTCCATAACGGAATTACAGGGAGGACAAGTTGACATGGCTGGAACAGTCCATAATGGAATTACAGGGAGGACAAGTTGACATGGCTGGAACAGTTCATAACGGAATTACAGGGATCGAGGACAAGTTGACATGGCTGGAACAGTCCATAATAAAATTACAGGGAGGACAAGTTGACATGGCTGGAACAGACCATAATAAAATTACAGGGAGGACAAGTTGACATGGCTGGAACAGTCCATAATAAAATTACAGGGAGGACAAGTTGACATGGCTGTTGACAAATCTGTGCGATATCATACTGACAATATAACACTTACACAAGATTAGATGTTAATTCCTGTTTAATAACTACTGCTACAGGTAATGCTTAACAGATTCTGAATACATATATAAATCAAAAGGTCATAGGTCAATAGGTTAAACAGCAAACTATTATGTGGGTCATGTAAATAAAGGTCAAAAGGTCATGTCATATGTTAAAGGCCTGACAGAAAATTCAACAATGTAGCCAAAATTATTGACTTGATATTAAAAGAAAATAACAACTTCCAAATATTTTTACAAAAGGAAGAAAATAACAACTCCCAAATATTGTTACAAAGGGAAGAAAATAACTCAAAAATATTGTTACAAAAGAAAGAAAATAACAACTCCAAAATATTGTTACAAAAGAAAGAAAATAACAACTCCAAAATATTGTTACAAATTAAAAGGAAGAAAATAACAACTCCCAAAATATTGTTAAAAAAGGAAGAAAATAACAACTCCCAAAATATTGTTAAAAAAGGAAGAAAATAACAACTCCTAAAATAATGTTACAAAGGGAAGAAAATAACAACTCCCAAATATTGTTATAAAGGGAAGAAAAAATAACAACTCCCAAAATATTGTTACAAAGGGAAGAAAATAAAAACTCAAAAATATTGTTACAAAGGGAAGAAAAAATAACTCCCAAAATATTGTTACAAAAGGAAGAAACTAAAAACTCCTAAAATATTTTTAAAGGAAAACAACAACTCTCAAATAGAAGGCAGAAAACAACTTCCAAATAATATTTTAGAAAATAACAGCTCTCCAATATTGCTATCAAAGGCAGAAAATAACTCCCAAATATTGATATAAATGAAGTAACCTGACGTGGCCTGAAGTACACATTTAGAACATACGAGGTATTATTCCTGCTGTGTCCGTAGTGTGAAGTCTACAGATGAGTCTGCTAACAAGGTGCTCCTGTGTCTTGCACCTGAGCCCACAACAACCCTTGCCATCCCTATCATGTTTAATAGAATAGGCCATTCAATGGACTGAAATACTTAATGGAGCATTCCATATGCATTGGATGGGTAGAGATGATGTCTTCTCATTAAATGGATTTGTTGTCACATATGAGAGTTTTTGTACACAATTAATCCTCTCTCCATGCATCTTTTATATGTTATGGAGAATGTGCATGTCTCTTTTGTGAAAGGGTCATACAAACACAGAATCCCTTTTTCACTTTGAAATAGAAATCATACATGTAAAGTGTCTCCCTAAATTTGTGACACTTTATTTTAAAAGAAAATATCACCAGTTTTCAATATCAACAATAGTATGCCTGCTTGTTTTAGGTAAGGTCAAAGTTCAGTGTAATATGTAATTCAGAGGTTATAATGGAGGTCAAAGTTCAATATTTGAGATTTTACTGGCCCTTACAATCAGATGTAGTATTCCTAACAAGATTGGAAAAGGTCAAAGTGCAGAATCAACTATAACATAATGGTCAATATTGAAGATATCAACTACAAAATGACTAAAGTACTATTGCAGGTCAAAGGTTAGTGTAGCCAGTAGGTTAAAGGTCAAATGTGTCTCACCTGTGAAGAATTCATTGCTCCACCTGCTCTGTAAGGGATCTCAGGTTCTTTGTCTGTAAATAAACAAGGACTTGCTCTGTAACTTACATCTCAGTAACTCAAATGTTCACTCTAAAACTTAATACTCTGTAATACTTCTGGGTTACTCATATTCAAATGGTCACTTACTCAGCAATGAGTTAACATCTGGCTAACTCATATTCAAATGTTCACTTACTCAGTAATGCATTATCATCTGGTTAACTCATATTCAAATGTTCACTTACTCAGTAATGCGTTAACATCTGGGTAACTCATATTCAAATGTTCACTTACTCAGTAATGCATTATCATCTGGGTAACTCTTATTCAAATTCTGGTCACTTACTCAGTAATGCATTAACATCTGGGTAATTTCATATTCAAATGTTCACTTACTCAGTAATGCGTTAACATCTGAGTAACTCATATTCAAATGTTCACTTACTCAGTAATGCATTATCATCTGGGTAACTCATATTCAAATGGTCACTTACTCAGTAATGCATTATCATCTGGGTAACTCATATTCAATTGTTCACTTACTCAGTAATGCGTTAACATCTGGTTAACTCATATTCAAATGTTCACTTACTCAGTAATGCGTTAACATCTGGGTAACTCATATTCAAATCATCTGAGTAACTCATATTCAAATGTTCACTTACTCAGTAATGCGTTAACATCTGGGTAACTCATATTCACATTCTCTCCCTGCTGCTGACCATGCTGCTGACCATGCTGCTGACCATTGAAGTTTTGACCCTCATACATCTAAAACAAACACAGACAAAATATATTAAAGATGGCAAATCTACAATTCAAAATTTAGGAACAAAATGACATTTTAGTCTGTATTAGGTACCAAGCTCAGCAAATCACCATATTTAGATACTTTAAACAACAAGTAAATATTGGTACAGTGTACATGTAACAAAGATGTAAAAAAATTTTTATTTGACATACAAAGTCGCCCATCTCTCTCTTTTTTTTTTACACTCAAAGATGGAGAACATGACTGCAGCAAACAAAAACTCATTTCTTGACGTCTTTGATTCTTTAAATTCTTTTTTTCATTTGCATGGATTTATCTTTATAACAGCTAACTTCTTCAGTCTTCATTTGTAAGCGTTAAACTGTCAATATCTGTGTAAATTAGGTATAGGACATCCGATCTACTTACTCTGTTTTCAAATGAGCCACCTGGTGGATTCGTTGACGACCACGTTCCTTCGTCCATCTCTGAAAAAATTAAAAAACAAAAGTGTTAAAATGACTACATTCCTTGTCTATTTTGAGAAAAATGAAAACAAAAAAAGATGTACCAAAATGTTAGTTTCATTGTTTTTCTGATGAAGAGTTCACCTTTCATCCCTGTAACTTCATAATGAACTGCCCTAGTCTTTGAATGAGAAGAGTTTAAATGTGTTTTAGGGGGTGATAGAGGTAAAGATTCCAATAAATCTTGAAATTCTAGGAGATGGTTTTAAGTCCAATAATGAACTGTTAGTGATTAAAAATTTATGTCAAGGATCAGTTATATTAGGTAAAGTGATATTGGGGAATGATTTTTTTAAGTAGCTGGAGTTTGCCCTCCCCAAATCAATAGATCTATAGACTCATCCTACTATCGATAACAAAAGCCCTCAGACACAATCCCAGTTAAGTAGGCTATACTCAGATGATATCAGAAAAAACTTAATCCTAATACATATGATCAACGGCCAATTTTCACTGATGAATGCTGAATTTATTTCAAATAAAAGGCATTTTTGAAGAAAAAAGAAACATTTTATTTTTTTTTTTGGAGTGAGGGGGTGGGGGGAGGATTTTATAAAACCCTGTATTGGAACTATTCCACTTTTAGCATCAAAGAGTTCAAATTTTCCTATAAGGTGAAATATAAGCTAAATATACCTTAATTATTTGAAACCTTGATGAACATTAAGCCTTCAAGGTTACTGATGTTATAATCTTAGTGTTTCCTATAAAACAAAATTCTGGCAGAAGAAGCCAACCATAGACGGAGAATGACATGGTCGTGACATTCATTACCCAGTATGAAAGCCACGTGTATTCCTTGCCATGTAGAAATA
Source organism: Argopecten irradians (assembly GCF_041381155.1). Classification (NCBI taxonomy): domain Eukaryota; kingdom Metazoa; phylum Mollusca; class Bivalvia; order Pectinida; family Pectinidae; genus Argopecten; species Argopecten irradians. The sequence goes on along the minus strand of NC_091146.1, from coordinate 35,635,320 downwards.
TTGGTGAGAGGACTCGTTTTAGCCCAATCTATATATAAGATAAATGTTGGACACTGCCATCCCTAATGTTACCATAAAACTATTACTGCCAGGCCATTTACAGCCGAGACGAGAAATCGTCACTGCATCTCTCGTTCCCCGACGGCCATCGCTGCTGACAGCTAATCGAAGACGAAATCATACATCTTGCCTCTAAAGCCCGGCGTAGCGGTCACCTAACGCAGCGACAGCGCCAAACTCCTCAAGAAACAATCAGCGATAAAAATTGAAAAATTTGCCACACAATGGCGCGTGGTATTGTTGGCGACAATGTTATGAAGCTGTGAGTGTAATTGACCTGGGGGGAAAGCTAGTCTGCTACCATACAACTACACTACCACTCTCAAAGGGCAGCTTCCAATATACCCTCATACACCATCAGCTTCTCAGTTATCTCCCCTGAAAACCTTCAGAGTTATCCCCCCTGATGCCCCTGAGGTTTTAAGCCTAGTGGGTTATATACTGGTTGTGTAACAGAATGAGAGTTTATACAAATGTAAAGTTGTTAAGCTAACCATACTTGGCTGTTAGGCCCACAGATCAATAGGCTAAAGGCTGTCGCACAGTTAGCGATACCACTGCCACAATTAACCAATAATCTTAAACAAATCTTGTGCCTCCTTGCCTGCCGTCGTAACGGACGTCTGATGCATGGGGCCATCATCACATGTCTAATATCTAATCACCAGATATGACAAATTGGTGTAAATGTGTATCCAGCATACATAACAGCTAACCACTACAGGACCAGATATGACAGATTCAGGACCAGATATGACAGATAGAGGACTAGTTATGACAGGTAAAAGACAAGATTTGACAGATACAACACCAGATATCAGATTCAGGACCAGATATCACAGACAAGAGGACAAGTTATGACAGATAGAACACCAGATATCAGAGATTCAGGACCAGATATGCAGACAGTGGACCAGATATCACAGACAGTGGACCAAATTTAACAGATACAGGACCAAAAATTACAGATACAGGACCAGATATGACAGATACATGACCATATATGACAGATACATGACGTGATATGACAAATACAGGACCAGGTATGACATATACAGGACCAGATATCACAAATACAGTATCAGACATCACAGATACAGGACCAGATATCACAGATATATGACCAGTAATGACAATGCCATATACCGAGTAGTTAAGGTGTCTGACATTCTACCACTCACACTCCATCTATGGGTCACAGTGGCTGAGTGGTTAAGGTGTCTGACATCCTACCACTAGTCCTCCACCTCTGGGTCACAGTGGCTGAATGGATAAGGTGTCTGACAACCTTATCACTAGCCCTCCACCTCTGGGTCACAGTGGCTGAATGGATAAGGTGTCTGACATTCTACCACTAGCCCTCCACCTCTGGGTCACAGTGGCTGAATGGATAAGGTGTCTGACATTCTACCACTAGCCCTCCAAATCTGGGTCAAAGTGGCTGAATGGATAAGATATCCAAAATTCTACCACTTGCCCTAAACCAATCTAGCACAAGTTAGATCAAGGCCTGTACATATACCAAGGCGATAGTTTTTCTATGAGAACTACAGGTCACATATATCATTAAAACTTGTCACCTCCTTCAATAACTACCAATATATACACTGACAAACCAGACAATAGACAACTAGACAGTGTGTAAATACTCAATTGTTAGTCGTTCTCATGTTCAACCAGATATATCAGTTCAAGATCTCTGTCGGCTTATGATGTTTTTTACACAAGTAAACTCTGTTGTAACACAATAGTTTCAATACCGGTCATTGCTGTTATCGCCCAGTTTTTCAATACCTGTCATTGCTGTTTTTCAATACCTGTCATTGCTGTTATCGCCCAGTTTTTCAATACCTGTCATTGCTGTTATCGCCCAGTTTTTCAATACCTGTCATTGCTGTTATCGCCCAGTTTTTCAATACCTGTCATTGCTGTTATCGCCCAGTTTTTCAATACCTGTCATTGCTGTTATCGCCCAGTGTTATCGCCCAGTTTTTCAATACCTGTCATTGCTGTTATCGCCCAGTTTTTCAATACCTGTCATTGCTGTTATCGCCCAGTTTTTCAATACCTGTCATTGCTGTTATCGCCCAGTTTTTCAATACCTGTCATTGCTGTTATCGCCCAGTTTTTCAATACCTGTCATTGCTGTTATCGCCCAGTTTTTCAATACCTGTCATTGCTGTTATCGCCCAGTTTTTCAATGTATGACCCGTTTCATACATTGCTGTTATCGCCCAGTTTAAACACTAATTATCTCTACACAAAACGAGGCGATCCACAGTCATTCAGTCCTCTTTATCATCCTGTCTTTTTAGTTGGTTTTTTTTTTCAAAACTTATGAGAAATAGAGTCTGATTGTTTCCTCTTGATTTTAAACAATGGCATGCCCACCTGTTTAACTCACTTTTTACTAACAAAAATCTGAGACTATAACTCACTTTTTACTAACAGAAATCTGAGACTATAACTCACTTTTTACTAACAGATTGAAATTTACTAACAGAAAATCTGAGACTATAACTCACTTTTTACTAACAGAAATCTGAGACTATAACTCACTTTTTACTAACAGAAATCTGAGAATTTAACTCACTTTTTACTAACAGAAATCTGAGACTATAACTCACTTTTTACTAACAGAAATCTGAGAATTTAACTCACTTTTTACTAACAGAAATCTGAGAATTTAACTCACTTTTTACTAACAGAAATCTGAGAATTTAACTCACTTTTTACTAACAGAAATCTGAGAATTTAACTCACTTTTTACTAACAAAAATCTGAGAATTTTAATCACTTTTTTCCTAACAAAGATCTGAGAATTTTAATCACTTTTTACCAATAGAAATTTTAAAATTAAAACTCACTTATCACCAATTTACGTTTTTTTATGTTAATCTTTTTTTTAATGTAATCTTTTTCCAATACATATCAATGAAAAAATTGTTCACAGCTTGATGTTTCTTACTCTGTATAGATCTGACGGTTCTCAATAAACAGGAGACAATGAAAATAAAGCATGTCAGGTCTTTCCCTCTAGCTATGACTTGGACAATACAATTCTGTTTGATATTTGAGAGTCCCATACTAAAATGTGCAAGTCCATTTTGCTAAAAACAATAAAATTACTGCAGATTTTGTACGTTCATTTATTTTATTTTTATTATTTTATTCTGTAATGACTTTATATAATTTTGTAAAATATCAAAATGAGCTTGCATTTCATTTGACTTTTCATTTTAACTACCTTTTAACATTGAGTCCCTTTATTTAATTAGTCCCTAGCCATTTCTATGTCATTGTTCTAATATATACTTCCCCAGTGTAACCCCCTGCGCCCCCCCCCCCTTACCACCACCATCACACTTACCCCAAACATGTATCTAATTACTATCATAGACACCAGAAATTCCCGACAACTTACAAACATGATATTTCACCACTGTCTGTTTCACCTTTCACTTTTTCAGGTAAAAACTTCATGCCCGATTACATTTCTAAAATTTTGTACATCTCAACCACAAATTTGTTGTCAAATTATCTAGTGAGCGTGACCTATCGCCATCCCTCATTTTCCTGTTGTATGGTTAACAGCCATCCCCTACAAAGTCCAAAAACACTATTGTGATTTCTTGTTTGCAGTGACAGAAACCAAAAACTCTAACCAACTTTTCCGGTGTTTTTGTTAACAATAAAAATTTATTTCTTTTGATACCATATTCACCTTAATTAAAACCCCTCTAGTTATAGATGTGTCAATCCCCCTCCCCCTTGATACCACTCTCTAAGGAGCCCCTTACTTTAGATACCTCCCCCCCCATCCACATACCCTTCCCCTCCCATGATGATCTCTCCCCCGGTACCCCACCCTCTCCCCACACCCAAGATACACCTTCCTTGTTCCCAAACACCCCCTACATACCCCTCTCCTCCCCTCCCCCTGGTGTCCCCCTAGATATCCCTGCCCCCTCCCCCTGATGCCCCCCTAGATACCTTGCCCCCTCCCCCTGGTGCTCCCCTAGATACCCCTGCCCCCTCCCCTTGGTGTCCCCCTAGATACCCCTGCCCCCTCCCCCTGATGCCCCCCTAGATACCTTGCCCCCTCCCCCTGGTGCCCCCTAGATACCCCTGCCCCCTCCCCCTGGTGTCCCCCTAGATACCCCTGTCCCCTCCCCCTGGTGTCCCACTAGAAACCCCTGCCCCCTCCCCCTTGTGTCCCCCTAGATACCCCTGCCCCCTCCCCCTGGTGCCCCCCCCCCCCCCCAGATAATACCCCCTCGTTAGTGTTTATTACAAGGAATACAGTATGTTCCTCTTTCCTGACATGTTTTTCACCACTTGCATTGTTGACATTAGATCTAACTAAAACTGGCAATGTTTACAACTAAATCAGCCACAGTGTTTATAAACAAAACAACACATTAGCCCTGGTAAAATTTAAACATGAATGGGCTACAATAAAAATAATAGAATTAGTTGCCTCTATACAATAAATGTTTAACATGAAGCTCAGATAGGATAGTATTAAATTAGAATGAAGTAGGGTGAATTATATTATATATAATAGACATTTATTCTGGGAATAGGGCAAATATCATCCTATATGAAGTGGTCATAAAAGGCCTTGAAATGCTGCTGAACCAAAAGTCTGGAACAAAGCTAGGCCAATCCTACACAGTGGACGTTTATTGGTATTAGACATCTCGACACGGAGCACAATATCGGGCTATACCGACTAATCCCTACCACACTTCTCACCTCCTGTATACACCAGGTGAAAAACTGACAGGTAAGCTCCACAGGTAGATAAGAAATTCGACCTAAACAACACACGACATCCGAACTTAGACAGCCTGACCTCTGACCCAACTCGGTGAATTGAGTATTTAAATTTCGCTTTTCATTCATGAAGAAGAGGCCCCATTAAGGAAAATCAAACAGGATAGTCGATTTCTAAAAACAGACAGTCTATAACAGTAGTAGTGACATTCACTGATTTTGTAACATTTGATTCCAACCCCCCCCCCCCCCCTCCATTTATTACCAATGTGGAGTGGAACTGAAATCATGGAACAGCCCCTGACAGTGATCTGAAATGTCTCACCCAATGTGGAACTGAAATCATGGAACAGCCCCTGACATTGATCTGAAATGTCTCACCCAATGTGGAACTGAAATCATTGAACAGCCTCTGACATTGGTCTGAAATGTCTCACCCAATGTGGAACTAAAATCATGGAATAGCCCCTGACATGTATCTGAAATGTCTCCCCAATGTTGAAGTGAAATCATGGAACAGTCCCTGACATTGGTCTGAAATGTCTCACCCAATGTGGAACTGAAATCATGGAACAGCCCCTGACATTGGTCTGAAATGTCTCACCCAATGTGGAACTAAAATCATGGAATAGCCCCTGACATGTATCTGAAATGTCTCCCCAATATTGAGTGAAATCATGGAACAGTCCCTAACATTGGCCTGAAATGTCTTACCCAATGTGGAACTAAAATCATGGAACAGTCATTGAGATTTGTCTGAAATGTCTCACTCAATGTGGAACTAAAATCATGGAACAGTCATGGAGATTTGTCTGAAATGTCTCACCAATGTGGAACTGAAATCATGGAATAGCCCCTGACAATGGTCTGAAATGTCTCACCCAATGTGGAACTAAAATCATGGAACAGTCATTGAGATTTGTCTGAAATGTCTCACCAATGTGGAACTGAAATCATGGAATAGCCCCTGACAATGGTCTGAAATGTCTCACCCAATGTGGAACTAAAATCATAGAACAGTCATTGAGATTTGTCTGAAATGTCTCGCCCAATGTTGAACTGAAATCATGGAACAGCCCCTGACATTGGTCTGAAATGTCTCACCCAATGTGGAACTAAAATCATGGAACAGTCAGAAATCATGGAACAGCCCCTGATATTGGTCTGAAATGTCACCTTCCTTGGAAGAGCTGCTGCTTAGTGCAAAGACCTTGGCCAATACCAATGACCCTGTACCCATGTACTTATAGACTAGTAGACGTGACCCTGGACAGTAGACATGACTTTGTACTATAGACTAGTAGACATGACCCTGGACAGTAGACATGACCTTGTACTATAGACTAGTAGACGTGACCCTGGACAGTAGACATGACTTTGTACTATAGACTAGTAGACATGACCCTGGACAGTAGACATGACTTTGTACTATAGACTAGTAGACATGACCCTGGACAGTAGACATGACCTTGTACTATAGACTAGTAGACATGACCCTGGACAGTAGACATGACTTTGTACTATAGACTAGTAGACGTGACCCTGGACAGTAGACATGACTTTGTACTATAGACTAGTAGACGTGACCCTGGACAGTAGACATGACCTTTGTACTATAGACTAGTAGACATGACCCTGGACAGTAGACATGACCTTGTAATTATAGACTAGTAGACATGACCTTGGACAGTAGACATGACTTTGTACTATATAGACTAGTAGACGTGACCCTGGACAGTAGACATGACTTTGTACTATAGACTAGTAGACATGATCTTGTACTATAGACTAGTAGACGTGACCCTGGACAGTAGACATGACTTTGTACTATAGACTAGTAGACATGATCTTGGACAGTAGACATGATCTTGGACAGTAGACATGATCTTTGTACTATAGACTAGACCCTGGGACAGTAGACATGACTTTGTACTATAGACTAGTAGACGTGACCCTGGACAGTAGACATGACCTTGTACTATAGACTAGTAGACATGACCTTGGACAGTAGACATGACTTTGTACTATAGACTGGTAGACATGACCTATCCTTCCTCGAGTGGTACTGCCAGTGACTGTCTGTGGAGGTGTACAGACTGGTGGATATTTATAGATGTGAGGTGTTACTTCAGCATGTGTAATGTAGGCCAGCCCAGGGAGGGGGCCCCACAGATGTAAAACACATCTGTATATATGTGGTACAGCTCTAGACAGATGCTGGAAGGCAGATGTAGAGTTTGAGCAGAGTTGCAAGTCGTACATAGCACAGGGCCTCACAGATGGGAAGCTGGCAGAACCCTGTAGACAGGTGTAGACTTGGTGAATGGAAGAATGGCCCCACATCTGTACACAAAGTTGTAATATTATGGAGGAGGTTGTAGACTGATGTTTTGTCTGAATTATTTTGTCATTATATTGTCTTTATATAGGCTAGTGAGTCTCTCACTGGAGACACTAGCAAGCCACTTGCTTGAGACACTAATGAGTCCATCACTGGAGAATCTAGTAAATCACCCAGTGGAGTCACTTACTGCAGACACTAGCGAGTCACTTGCTGGAGACACTAATGAGTCCATCACTGGAGAATCTAGTAAATCACCCAGTGGAGTCACTTACTGCAGACACTAGCGAGTCACTTGCTGGAGACACTAGAGAGCAACTCACTGACACATTTTTTATAAAGTTCAAACTTAGATTTAGGTTAACACTATTTCTGAGCCAAGTTTTAAAATTTAGGCTACACAATGTTGACCAATCTTATTTGAACAAGTTGAAAATAACCAAATACATTTAACAATAACAAAGGAATCAAATGGATATTCTGAATACTCCATGTAAAGGTCAAACACAAGCATACTTGTTTTTTGGAGCTAAAATTCCTAACTTCTGTCAATTTTACTCTAGACCCACAGAGACTCAAGAGTCTTGTAAACTTAATATAAGATTCCAATACAGGAATTTCCATATTATTTACACAACTAGAATGATTTACTTTCAGACAGGTGTCACACAATATCTGGAAATGAAATCAATGAGGTAGCAGTGTATGCACCTTTACTGTAGGAAACGAATTATGTGTGGACCTCCCATTTTGAGCCTCATTTTTTCCATGTAATACCACTTAGCCAGGTGGCCTATGGATGTCTTCAACATATCACTTCAAACTTTAAACTTTAGCTCCATAAAAGGGGGTAGGAAAGAGGGAGACCACAGAGATAAAATCCCTAGGAGAAATAGGGGAAAAAGGGAGATAATTCCTTCCTCATTTTGAAATTTTAAAGGAGATAAAATCATTATTTGAAATATGTAGGGAAGGGGGTCACATTCATCCATGAAGACACTTTTGAACTGTTCCAATTCTAAGACTGGAACAGTCTATTACGAAATTCAAGGGTGAGGAAGGGTGGTAGGCAGTAACAGAACAGAGGATTACAAATTCAAGTTTGGTGTAGTGCTGGTTCTAATTTGATGATTTAATCATTATGTCAAAAGAGTTATGTCCCCTTGTTCATAGTGCTATTTAGAAGAGTTCTGTGCCCTTGTTAATAGTGTTTTATGAAGAGTTCTTTCCCCTTTTGAAAAGGTTCAAATTGTTGTCAACTTTGGGGGAAACAATAAATTACTTGTGTGAATGTGTCGTGTTTTTCAACTGCAAACTGAACAAGAGATCCCAGAGGGATCTTGGCGCCCACCAAAGAATGATCTATGTCTGACAATAGAAAGACGGATCTTTTCTCTGCTTTTCAACTTTTTACTACATATTACTACATATGAAATTTGAGAAAGATCCTTTCAGTACTTTCTGAGATATACAACACTGACAAACTTCAATAATCAAAATCAAAGATGTTGACCGATCAGTCACAATATGCAATATGCAGGTCCTAGGAGTACCTACATATAAAATTTGAGACAGATCACTTCAGTACTTTCTGAGAAATAGCGGTAACAAACTTCAATTATCAAAATTCAAAATGGTGGCCTGTCGGCCATCTTGTTGACCGTTCGGACCCAAAATGTAATTAGGGACCTAAGGGAACCTGCACATGAAATTTGAGACATATCCCTTCAGTTGTTGACCGATCGGTCCCAAAATTAAATATGCACAACAAGGGCCCTAGGGGAACCTACATGTGAAATTTGGGAGAGATCCCTTCAGTACTTTCTGAGAAATAGCGGTAACAAACTTTAACAATCAAAATCCAAGATGGCGGCCTGGCGGCCATTTTGTTAACCGATCGGTCCTAAAATGCAATATGCACAACTAGGGCCCTAGGGGAACCTACATGTGAAATTTGAGAGAGATCCCTTCAGTACTTTCTGAGAAATAGCGGTAACAAACTTTAACTATCAAAATCCAAGATGGCGGCCTGGCGGCCATCTTGTCAACCGATTGGTCCTAAAATGCAATATGCACAACTAGGTCCCTAGGGGAACCTACATGTGAAATTTGAGAGAGATCCCTTCAGTACTTTCTGAGAAATAGCGGTAACAATCTTTAACAATCAAAATCCAAGATGGCGGCCTGGCGGCCATCTTGTTAACCGATCGGTCCTAAAATGCAATATGCACAACTAGGGCCCTAGGGGAACCTACATGTGAAATTTGAGAGAGATCCCTTCAATACTTTCTGAGAAATAGCGGTAACAAACTTTAACTATCAAAATCCAAGATGGCGGCCTGGCGGCCATCTTGTTAACCGATCGGTCCTAAAATGCAATATGCACAACTAGGGCCCTAGGGGAACCTACATGTGAAATTTGAGAGTGATCCCTTCAGTACTTTCTGAGAAATAACGGTAACAAACTTTAACTATCAAAATCCAAGATGGCGGCCTGGCGGCCATCTTGTTAACCGATCGGTCCTAAAATGCAATATGCACAACTAGGGCCCTAGGGGAACCTACATATGAAATTTGAGAAAGATCCCTTCAGTACTTTCTGAGAAATAGCGGTAACAAGAAATGTTAACGGACGGAAGGACGGACGGACGGAAGGACGGACGACGGACCACGGACAAAAAGCGATTTGAATAGCCCACCATCTGACGATGGTGGGCTAAAAACTGGTAATTAAAAACTTCATCAAAAGGACAAACACCTCAAAAATAAACGGCGCAACTGGTGATTAATATATTCCATCTTAAAATAACTCCCGCTTCTGACACACTCCCTCACTTCATTAAAACATGAACCACAAGTTTTGTCCCCGTGTGTGGATTGTTTTAAGCATATTTTAGCTTAATCAGACGGTTAAAATGTATATATTAAAACTGTCTGCCTATTAAATCACAGCAGAAGTGATAACACTGACATATTTTATTGAAAGTTTGACAGGTGGGGACTAACACACAAAAACTTCCTCTAATTTTGAATTCAGAACAAACTGGTCTCAATTTTCCTAAAGTCATGACATATCACAGTGTTTAAGTCCTTTTCCTAAAAGGATTTAACTTCATTTGTTTACAAAATTTTCTTAAAGAAATTAAATACTGTATAAAGTGAAATTTTGTTGTGTTGAAATATTCTCTGCTTTAGGGTTTACTGTAGAACTATACGAACATAAAACAACAAATAACATTTAATGTATGAAGTTATTGTTCTATTCGCGAACCAATTATTTATGAACATTTTGAATACCCCCCTTGGGGGCCCCCTATTTGCAGAAGGGGGACACCAAGTGCACCTGGCTGAACATGAACAGTCGGTACATGCTTCACCAAACATGCAGGTCTTATTCAGCATTCCTTCAAACACCTGTGTGACACACTTGCAAGGGGCCCAAGAAGGGGAGAAGACAGATATTAATCACTCATCTATCCATTCATTCACAAGATTTGTCAACTTTGCATTACAATTAATTTTTGGGGGAAAAGCACATTTTTTTAAAATTAGAATGTTGACTTTGACAAGAACATTTCTAATATCAGGTTGTTTATGTACACTGGTAAATTTCTTGTCAAATTTTGGAATTAAGTATCATGACAAACTGATCAGATACCAGCTTTACATTTAAAATAGCATTTTTAACAATTCTATGACATTGTTATGAAGTCTAATTGTATAGTGGTGCAGTGATGATGGATTAGGCACAGGACTCAGGACTACGGTAATTTCCACGATGAAATCAAGATAGACAACTCTAGGACAGCTCAGCATCAGAGTTATGTCCCCTACATCATTAAAGGGAGATAAATTGATTTCTCTATTCAAATTGCATACTGCTACAAATTTCTTTTTTCTTACTGACAGGACCATTTTGATTTTCAAATTTTTGATCACTGTAATTACATTAGTAGAACTGTTCAAATGAGGGAGACTTTTTTCACATCAAATCCAATTGTTCATCAGAGCGTCTGGTAACTTTTAATAGCATGAGATAACAAATATGTCGATTGACAATATCTCACACATCTATGATCTTATAATCTTGATTCAGAAATTAAAATATGTCAATTTACTGACTTTGTAACTATAACAGCATTATTTGTCCAGAACGCATAATCTTAATACCACTACCCCAAATTAAAATGTAGGTAACCAGGGCCCATAAAGCATAAGGCTAAATTTGCATGTTCATATTGGAGATTTAAGTTTGTAAACAGTTAATTTATCATATAAACATGTTTTATCATAGATTTCAATTTTGTTTTTTATAACAAAACTTATTCCTGGAGACTTACTACAGTAAACCATGAAATATTCCTTGTGTAGAAACTAAAAAACAACAAAATTTGAATTTTGATATTTTAATATTCCGTCTTTGCATATTACAGAGTTAACTCCCTTGTGGGAAGGTAACCATTGTGATGTCAACATTTTGTAGGTGCAATTCATGTTGTTTCTCTGAAAAGTATGACGTTACGCTCGCAAACACATGACCTCATAATCAATACCTACCCGTAAGGGCAGATAACTCTGTAATATACAAATACAGCATAGCCACTCTTGTTAATTCAAATAATGACCAATTTTTCTATCCAGGAAATTATATCTAAGCTCCAAGCTACGAATGAAATATTACATACGAATATTTTATGTAATACAAAATGGAGGTCAGAAATAAGAGTACTTACGAGAAGCGGACTTGTATCCACCGAACTCCATGTTACTGGCCGCTCCCGACGGGCCGACAGGCGGGCCGTTCTTAGACACAGGGGGAGAAAACATCTACATAACAACAAAACAGAAATTTTCAACTTGCGGAACGATCACAAAATTCTCTGTCCAACACCGTATTCGACCCAATAAGCGCCCAGGGCGTATACAAATTGAAAAGAATGAAAAGGTGTTAATAGGACGAAATTATATTGGAAATCTTTACATTTTTGTGTAGTTTTGGTCTTTTTGCCTGGGCAATTGAAATTGAGGCCTCAAAAAGGGGGAGGGGCGCTTAAAGGGACATGGACGTTTATTAGGTCGAATACGGCATTCACAATAATCATTGGATTGTGTTACCATGTATGAACTTCATATGGCTGCTCATTATCTTTAGTATATAATAAATTTGTTAAGAAAACAATTTTAAATCATTCCGTCTTCTTTTCTTATACAATTTAAATTTATTTTTTTCAGAATTATGTTTCACTTTTATATTTGATAATTTTTTATAACGATAAAACATCTTATATTGAAATAAAGCATAACATAAAGCTGCAAAAAAAAGACATCAAATTTCATGTTCTGTGTTAAGTGGTATCAGAAATCATTACACAATATTTAGTCAAGACAACATCTAATATATTTATTAACTTCTTGGAAGAATATTCAATAAACTTTTATCAAGTTTGATCAATATTTATGTGTAGAAATCTGCAATTGCTAGTTCCCTTCAGAGAAACTGAATTGCACACAAAAGACAATAGGTTTAGTCATAATAAGTCATAAAATAAATACATAATTTGTATGTAATCAGTACAGTTTGCCATGGGTGTTCCCTAAATCGGGTCAGATAAAATAGGAGTCACTTTATGAAATCATGATGAACTTTAAGAAAAAAAGTGAAGTCCCTTTTTCATTTTAGATTTTTAAAAAGCTAAGGATATGAGAACAGTGTTAAATGCAACCCCTGATCAGAAAAAAAAACCTTCATCAATATTGTTTGTCCTGAATTTAAGTGATTGATAAAACATGGTCTGAATTTCTTTAAGTTATCATAATTCATCAGTACACTAGATTTATGTATAACATTTGATCACGTATGTTATCTACAGAACTTCAATAGTAGTTCAACATTTCAGTTATAGGAAGAGAAGTCTGTGGAATAATAGTAATTATATGAGTTCACCAATTAAAATAACAAGAATTTGAATGAGAATATAGTGTACATGTGGGAAAAAAAAACAAAATATTTTAACAGTAAATCTTTAAAATGAGAAATTCAAAAGAACGAACATCCTGCCATTAGTTCATATGTGTGTTGTTCATTTTCTGTTTTAATTTTGTGTTCACTTTTTGAGATTTCATCAAATTTGTCTTCAAATGTTTCAAATATTTCTGCAGATGCTCTGATATACACTAGTACTGCATGCCCTGCAACTCTAGAGTCACAAGTTCGAATCCCATGTGGGGTAATTATTAGATTCCAGGTGCTGACCATTGGTCACTCCCATAATTTACTCCATCAGTACACAAGGCACATCCTTAAATGACCCTGGTCAGTAAACCTAACAAACCAATTAATTGCAGAGACTTACATACAGGGCTTGCACTGGGTGTTCTATAAATAGGGTTCTCTTCAGATAAATGGGGTCCCCAAATGTAATTGGAGATTCAGAAAAAAAGTCGTGTCATTTTGATTTTCTATACTTAAAATGAATATGGGGGATAAAAAATTGTCATTTTTTGTTTTTCTATACTTAAAATGAATATGGGTATGGCATAAACCCAAGCAAACCATGGCCATTGGACTGCAAAGATTCACATATCAAATATTCAAGTACTTATTTAATTCATCTAAATCTCATACAAGATTAAACACGTGTGATCCTATGAAAATGTATCAACATTATGTTATACGATATAAACATAAAGAAAACCTGTACTTAACTCTGGATACGCTATAAATATGCTAGATCATCAATTAGTGAGCCTCGTTAACCTACACATCGCCCATATCCATCCATCATGGCTAATGATGCATTTCTACATTTACATGTATTCTAGTCATTTAAAAATCTACAACCACAGAGACAAAAGCTGTCAATCAATAGCAGAGCTTATGCTTACATCGTCCTCATATTCTTCCTAGAAAATCAAAAGTAACTCCATTTTTTTTCTGAAACTTCATTCTAATACGAGGGTTTCGAGACCCCAAAATGACATGGGTTAAGTACAATTTACCGTTGATTGGTCCCACCTTCCGGTGATTATGACGTCTTATAATTCATGTTAAAATATGATGTCATAATCACCGAAAGGTGGGACTAATCAATGGTAACTTGTACTTTACCCACGTCGTTTTGGGACCTCGAAACCCCTGTATTACATACAGGGGCCACATTTTATCTGAGGAGGACGTCCCCATTTATGAAACACCCAGCACGAACCCTGAATAGAAAATATCACATGTTCATCATGGTTCTAGGCTCACGCTACCCATTCGCATTTTCGTTATTTACGAATCGTTCTGGCTAAATGCTAAAATAAATTCATGCTCATTCCCAAAAAATGCTTAAGTTTTTCTTCACACACCCGATATATATCCAATCACGCGGATACAAGCTTCAAACAAGGCTTTTTTCAGTTGCATTACTTTCATAGAAAAGTCTAAAACAGTTGATAAATTAATCAGTTACTGTACCAAATATATTTTAATGTGGAAGGGATGTAAAGTAACAATACACACGACGGAATATGGATTAATGAATGATCAAGATCTTTTGTATGTGTGTACTTTTCACTTGTTACATAAAATACATTATTTGATGCTTCTTAGTAATTTAATGTTCTTCATTATGGAATGCTGTCAATGCATAATTTGCTAAATGAAATTCTTATTTGCTAACGAGAAAAAAATCACTTTTCGCAACTTTTGCTAAGCAAACTGGAAAGTTAGTGTGAGCCCAGGAGTAACATCCTCGCCCCCCCTCTACCGTTTTTACCTGTCGCCCATGATGATAAATCACATCTTAACGCCCCATTAAAACTGTCATTTGTTTATCAGTATAACCAATTAACCAAGGGCAATTAAAACCACCTTGTAGATCAATCAGATGAAATACAGTTACTGTCAAATATTTTGTTGTCATCCTTTTCTCTACAGAATTATTTTGCTGTCGTCTTTCGGTATGCAAAGTATATATCTGTATGTGACGACCCATATTTTTACTAAGATGACCTTATTGATGTGGACCTAACAACATTATCTTAATTTTTGTAGACATACCCATATGTTTATGACAACCCCCACAATTTATACCTATTTTTGTGACAACCCCTATATACTGTTTGACCCCTATATTTTTTTTTGTAGACCTACCCACACGTTGGTTTGTGACAACCCCTATATACACTAAGTTGACCTTATTTTTTGTAGACCTACCCACACGTTGGTTTGTGACGACCCCTATATATCACTACTATTTTGTAGACCTACCCACACGTGGTTTGTGACCCCCTATATCACTAAGTTGACCTTTTTTGTAGACCTACCCACACGTTGGTTTGTGACACCCCTATATATCACTAAGTTGACCTTATTTTTGTAGACCTACCCACACGTTGGTTTGTGACAACCCCTATATATCACTAAGTTGACCTTATTTTTGTAGACCTACCCACACGTTGGTTTGTGACAACCCCTATATATCACTAAGTTGACCCTATTTTTGTAGACCTACCCACACGTTGGTTTGTGACAACCCCTATATATCACTAAGTTGACCCTATTTTTGTAGACCTACCCACACGTTGGTTTGTGACAACCCCTATATATCACTAAGTTGACCCTATTTTTGTAGACCTACCCACACGTTGGTTTGTGACAACCCCTATATACCACTAAGTTGACCTTATTTTTGTAGACCTACCCACACGTTGGTTTGTGACAACCCCTATATATCACTAAGTTGACCTTATTTTTGTAGACCTACCCACACGTTGGTTTGTGACGACCCCTATATATCACTAAGTTGACCTTATTTTTGTAGACCTACCCACACGTTGGTTTGTGACAACCCCTATATATCACTAAGTTGACCCTATTTTTGTAGACCTACCCACACGTTGGTTTGTGACAACCCCTATATATCACTAAGTTGACCTTATTTTTGTAGACCTACCCACACGTTGGTTTGTGACAACCCCCAATATATCACTAAGTTGACCTTATTTTTGTAGACCTACCCATATGTTTGTGACGACCCCTATATATCACTAAGTTGACCTTATTTTTGTAGACCTACCCACACGTTGGTTTGTGACAGACCCCTATATATCACTAAGTTGACCTTATTTTTGTAGACCTACCCACACGTTGGTTTGTGACGACCCCTATATATCACTAAGTTGACCTTATTTTTGTAGACCTACCCACACGTTGGTTTGTGACGACCCCTATATATCACTAAGTTGACCCTATTTTTGTAGACCTACCCACACGTTGGTTTGTGACAACCCCTATATATCACTAAGTTGACCTTATTTTTGTAGACCTACCCACACGTTGGTTTGTGACACCCCTATATATCACTAAGTTGACCCTTATTTTTGTAGACCTACCCACACGTTGGTTTGTGACGACCCCTATATATCACTAAGTTGACCTTATTTTTGTAGACCTACCCACACGTTGGTTTGTGACACCCCTATATATCACTAAGTTGACCTTATTTTTGTAGACCTACCCACACGTGGTTTGTGACGACCCCTATATATCACTAAGTTGACCTTATTTTTGTAGACCTACCCACACGTTGGTTTGTGACAACCCCTATATATCACTAAGTTGACCTTATTTTTGTAGACCTACCCACACGTTGGTTTGTGACAGCCCCTATATATCACTAAGTTGACCCTATTTTTGTAGTAGACCTACCCACACGTTGGTTTGTGACGACCCCTATATATCACTAAGTTGACCTTATTTTTGTAGACCTACCCACACGTTGGTTTGTGACAACCCCTATATATCACTAAGTTGACCTTATTTTTGTAGACCTACCCACACGTTGGTTTGTGACACCCCTATATATCACTAAGTTGACCTTATTTTTGTAGACCTACCCACACGTTGGTTTGTGACGACCCCTATATATCACTAAGTTGACCTTATTTTTGTAGACCTACCCACACGTTGGTTTGTGACGACCCCTATATATCACTAAGTTGACCCTATTTTTGTAGACCTACCCACACGTTGGTTTGTGACAACCCCTATATATCACTAAGTTGACCTTATTTTTGTAGACCTACCCACACGTTGGTTTGTGACACCCCTATATATCACTAAGTTGACCTTATTTTTGTAGACCTACCCACACGTTGGTTTGTGACAACCCCTATATATCACTAAGTTGACCTTATTTTTGTAGACCTACCCACACGTTGGTTTGTGACAACCCCTATATATCACTAAGTTGACCCTATTTTTGTAGACCTACCCACACGTTGGTTTGTGACAACCCCTATATATCACTAAGTTGACCCTATTTTTGTAGACCTACCCACACGTTGGTTTGTGACAACCCCTATATATCACTAAGTTGACCTTATTTTTGTAGACCTACCCACACGTTGGTTTGTGACACCCCTATATATCACTAAGTTGACCCTATTTTTTTGTAGACCTACCCACACGTTGGTTTGTGACAACCCCTATATATCACTCACTAAGTTGACCTTATTTTTGTAGACCTACCCACACGTTGGTTTGTGACACCCCTATATATCACTAAGTTGACCTTATTTTTGTAGACCTACCCACACGTTGGTTTGTGACGACCCCTATATATCACTAAGTTGACCTTATTTTTGTAGACCTACCCACACGTTGGTTTGTGACAACCCCTATATATCACTAAGTTGACCTATTTTTGTAGACCTACCCACACGTTGGTTTGTGACAGACCCTATATATCACTAAGTTGACCTTATTTTTGTAGACCTACCCACACGTTGGTTTGTGACAACCCCTATATATCACTAAGTTGACCTATTTTTGTAGACCTACCCACACGTTGGTTGTGAACAACCCCTATATATCACTAAGTTGACCCTATATTTTTGTAGACCTACCCACACGTTGGTTTGTGACAACCCCTATATATCACTAAGTTGACCCTATTTTTGTAGACCTACCCACACGTTGGTTTGTGACAACCCCTATATATCACTAAGTTGACCTTATTTTTGTAGACCTACCCACACGTTGGTTTGTGACAGCCCCTATATACCACTAAGTTGACCTTATTTTTGTAGACCTACCCACACGTTGGTTTGTGACAACCCCTATATATCACTAAGTTGACCTTATTTTTGTAGACCTACCCACACGTTGGTTTGTGACAACCCCTATATATCACTAAGTTGACCTTATTTTTGTAGACCTACCCACACGTTGGTTTGTGACAGCCCCTATATACCACTAAGTTGACCTTATTTTTGTAGACCTACCCACACGTTGGTTTGTGACAACCCCTATATATCACTAAGTTGACCTTATTTTTGTAGACCTACCCACACGTTGGTTTGTGACGACCCCTATATATCACTAAGTTGACCTATTTTTGTAGACCTACCCACACGTTGGTTTGTGACAACCCCTATATATCACTAAGTTGACCTATTTTTGTAGACCTACCCACACGTTGGTTTGTGACAACCCCTATATATCACTAAGTTGACCTTATTTTTGTAGACCTACCCACACGTTGGTTTGTGACAACCCCTATATATCACTAAGTTGACCCTATTTTTGTAGACCTACCCACACGTTGGTTTGTGACAACCCCTATATATCACTAAGTTGACCCTATTTTTGTAGACCTACCCACACGTTGGTTTGTGACGACCCCTATATATCACTAAGTTGACCCTATTTTTGTAGACCTACCCACACGTTGGTTTGTGACAACCCCTATATATCACTAAGTTGACCTTATTTTTGTAGACCTACCCACACGTTGGTTTGTGACGACCCCTATATATCACTAAGTTGACCTTATTTTTGTAGACCTACCCACACGTTGGTTTGTGACGACCCCTATATATCACTAAGTTGACCCTATTTTTGTAGACCTACCCACACGTTGGTTTGTGACAGCCCCTATATATCACTAAGTTGACCTTATTTTTGTAGACCTACCCACACGTTGGTTTGTGACAACCCCTATATATCACTAAGTTGACCTTATTTTTGTAGACCTACCCACACGTTGGTTTGTGACGACCCCTATATATCACTAAGTTGACCTTATTTTTGTAGACCTACCCACACGTTGGTTTGTGACACCCCTATATATCACTAAGTTGACCCTATTTTTGTAGACCTACCCACACGTTGGTTTGTGACAACCCCTATATATCACTAAGTTGACCTTATTTTTGTAGACCTACCCACACGTTGGTTTGTGACGACCCCTATATATCACTAAGTTGACCTTATTTTTGTAGACCTACCCACACGTTGGTTTGTGACACACCCCCTATATATCACTAAGTTGACCTATTTTTGTAGACCTACCCACACGTTGGTTTGTGACCCCTATATATCACTAAGTTGACCTTATTTTTGTAGACCTACCCACACGTTGGTTTGTGACACCCCTATATATCACTAAGTTGACCTTATTTTTGTAGACCTACCCACACGTTGGTTTGTGACGACCCCTATATATCACTAAGTTGACCTTATTTTTGTAGACCTACCCACACGTTGGTTTGTGACGACCCCTATATATCACTAAGTTGACCTATTTTTGTAGACCTACCCACACGTTGGTTTGTGACAACCCCTATATATCACTAAGTTGACCTTATTTTTGTAGACCTACCCACACGTTGGTTTGTGACAACCCCTATATATCACTAAGTTGACCTTATTTTTGTAGACCTACCCACACGTTGGTTTGTGACAACCCCTATATATCACTAAGTTGACTTTATTTTTGTAGACCTACCCACACGTTGGTTTGTGACGACCCCTATATATCACTAAGTTGACCTTATTTTTGTAGACCTACCCACACGTTGGTTTGTGACAACCCCTATATATCACTAAGTTGCCTTATTTTTGTAGACCTACCCACACGTTGGTTTGTGACGACCCCTATATATCACTAAGTTGACCCTATTTTTGTAGACCTACCCACACGTTGGTTGTGACGACCCCTATATACACTAAGTTGACCTTTGTGACCTACCCCACGTATATATAATCACTAAGTTGACCCTATTTTTGTAGACCTACCCACACGTTGGTTTGTGACAACCCCTATATATCACTAAGTTGACCTTATTTTTGTAGACCTACCCACACGTTGGTTTGTGACAACCCCTATATATCACTAAGTTGACCTTATTTTTGTAGACCTACCCACACGTTGGTTTGTGACGACCCCTATATATCACTAAGTTGACCCTATTTTTGTAGACCTACCCACACGTTGGTTTGTGACAACCCCTATATATCACTAAGTTGACCTTATTTTTGTAGACCTACCCACACGTTGGTTTGTGACAACCCCTATATATCACTAAGTTGACCTATTTTTGTAGACCTACCCACACGTTGGTTTGTGACACCCCTATATATCACTAAGTTGACCTTATTTTTGTAGACCTACCCACACGTTGGTTTGTGACAACCCCTATATATCACTAAGTTGACCTTATTTTTGTAGACCTACCCACACGTTGGTTTGTGACGACCCCTATATATCACTAAGTTGACCCTATTTTTGTAGACCTACCCACACGTTGGTTTGTGACGACCCCTATATATCACTAAGTTGACCCTATTTTTGTAGACCTACCCACACGTTGGTTTGTGACAACCCCTATATATCACTAAGTTGACCTTATTTTTGTAGACCTACCTACGTGACCACATTCCTGGACGGTAATCTCTCAACTAATGCCTACTAATCCCCTATCACTGTTGTGTGACAAACGTCTCCAAAGGTGTGAACTTCACCGCCGGGCAGATTACTCCTGATCTCCCTATACTACCGCGGCTAATCAGGCGTGACAAGTTAATTATAGTGGGCGAGATAATCTTATGGCATTAACAGTTATCTCCCCTTGTCCGTCAACATTCACACCTTGTACAACTGTTTGTTTGTAAGGTCATTAAGTATCCTGTTGAGGTAAATAAACACAGTGATGTTACGCCATATAAACATATTAACCTAACCTTTTTGTCGGCTTTCGTAAAAAAAATGTTGGCTTTCGCAGTCTACGCATTATTTGACAGGATGTTTGTTTCACATTATACATTGGAGGACAGATTCACTGTATGTATGTATTGTGCCATGTGAATCACATTTAATAAAACTATGGTATATCATTATTAGTGCTGGGTATTGGAAGGTCTAAAACGATACGATACTTATTGAAAATACACTGAAACAATACACGATACGTATTGAGGATATACTGGAACTCTTTTTTCAAATTCAGTTGACCATTGTGTTTTGAATATTGTAACATTCTATAACCTGGTACCAAACATTTGATTTGGTTCACCATCTGTGTTGATTTATTTCTGTCAATTCGTATTCTTTGCTATGAAAAGACATTTTTAATCCATCTAGGTGATACAGATGCTTTAAATACTTCCTTTTGATTGAAATGCTTTTACTTGAATGATGTTTTAAGAATAAATTTTGTTTGGAATTTCCTGTTTCTATAATAAAGAGTAGGTTGAGTTGTTAAAACGATACAGCGATATACAGCATTTTTGCGTATCAATATTTGATGCGCTTATGAAATCCGATACGTATCGGTATATCGATATATTGATCCAGCCCTAATCATTATATTGTGTTTCCTCATGTGTATTCCAAATCCCACCTCATTGAGCTAACTCAATCATTATACATTAAGTATCCCGCCTCATTGAGCTAACTCAATCATTATACATTAAGTATCCCATCTCATTGAGCTAACTCAATCATTATACATTAAGTATCCCATCTCATTGAGCTAACTCAATCATTATACATTAAGTGACATTATGAATCAAATTCAGTTGTATAACCCTTCTTTCTGTGATCTTCAAAAAAAAAATTTTTGCCAATGTTTATTTAATTTGCTCCTCAAAATGTCATTTTACCTAATAAGAATACCTGTGACTGAAAAAAGTATTTTCAAGATGAAAATTGAAATACAAACTTAGTAGAAAAGTTGAATTGTCCCAATCATGTCCTGGTACAGTGCACATTATAGTATATGTGGACTGACCAAACAGTACTGGTCAAAATTTGTGCCCAGATAAAGACAAAAGGATGACTTCATGTGTATTATTAAAAAGTCTAAGGCTAACTTATATTGATCAAAATGTAATACATCAGGACAAAAATTGACCAAGTTTAGAGAAAATCAATAGATTTTATAGAAATACAAACACTATATCACATGGCGCATATGCAACAGCTTGTTGTCAATATGGAGGATCAGTATAGCAAATAAGGAGGGGATGTTTCAAAAACTATTGTTGGGGACCATTTCAAAAGATATTTCATAAAATATCTTTTGAAATGGTTCACATACATGTGAAGGAACATATTCATGGCATTATAATCTAATAAAGAGTGCTTCAAAATCTTTTGCTTCAATGCATTTAGTTCAAAGTGGTTCTAACAATTAAAGCCTTAACACCAAAATAATATTTACAATATTTTCACACATGTATATAATCTATTCTCTATTTGCATATTACAGTTATCTGCCCTTGCATGTAGGTATTGATTGTGACGTCATGTGTTTGGGAGCGTAACGTCATAATTTTTCGGAGAAAATGATGTGAATTGAGCTCACAAAATAATGATGTCACAATGGATACCTACTCACAAGGGAGCTAACTCTGTAATATGCAGAGACGGAATACTTCCTCCTCACACTTTCTTCATTACACTTTGTTTATTTCTGTGATCATGGACAGTTGTGGAATCTCAACATTATTCGTCAGTATAATCAATTTAAACAACATGTAAATGGCTTCATTTAATTTCTGAAAACAAGATTCATTTATTTCCTATTTAACGAAAACAACAGTGTTATGGATAATAGAATGGCACTGGAACCTCCATGCTTAAACTCAACCTAATTTAACAACACAAAATTTAACTTCTTAATGAATTACAATCTGTCACTGTGACATGGCAGCATTAATGCAATTATGATAAATGATAATTTTATGAATGAACACAATGATAATATGTTTAAAATATTCATTTGACATGATGATAGAAAACAGATGGCGACAACCATTTAAGGAAATATAAAATGATTTAAAGAAACTGTATGAACGGGAAACCTTTGATCTTGGTCAACTGATTACAAAATTGAATGGACACCAGCAAAAGCCAGAGATATATATATACATGCACTGACAAAGGAAAAGGGTAGATGCATGCATGTTCAAGGGAGGAAACTCTTCCCAGACTGAAGATGGCGCATACAAACTTAAACAATACATGATGAGAGCAGGAAAGGTAGGAAATAAATGAAAAGCACATGCACAGAGGAAACAATACAAACGCCATGCAGACAACATCAATGTATATGGGTAAAATGAAACTGATAATGTTGGTCAACAGCGACAACAACAATACAGGCAAAACTAAACAAAACTGAAAAAGGAAAATAAAACTTTAATTTTAATGCAACCAAAAAAAGGTGAAGCAAGCAAACGAAATATTGGGATACAGACATGGACAGGTGTCTAAAAAAACGTCCATGGCAACAGTACCGGTAACCATGGAAACTGGCACCGGTAACCATGGAAACGGTACCGGTAACCATAGAAACGTCAAACTCACCGCACTGAAATCAAGTAAGTCATTAAGTTCCTTGTCTGCGTGAGCGCTCACAATTCTTTCGGCGAATCGAGCGTTCCCGGACGCGAATCTGCAATGGGAAAGCAACACACACCTTATTACTGGTAGAATCATGAAATACTGACCGTTACATTTGCGGGCACATGCTGGGAGGCCTGCGGATGGAGACCCATGTGGCCCCGATACGGCATAGGGTGGCCAGGCATGAGGCCGGGGCCCCGAGAATGCATACTGGGTGCAGGTGTTCTGAAATACGGTGGCATCTCATTTCTGAAAATACACATTTTGTTTACCTGTAATGGTACGTACATTTTCTCCCACGGATACTGTTATATCTTATTCTAAATCATAACCCAATTGATAAGAATTCAAATTTTAAATATCAACAATGTATATCCCCTCTCATTGAATTTTTATTCACATTCATTTTGAGTTCAAATTTTTTAAAGCATTTTTTAAACGGATCAACTCCATCAAAAGTGAAACAATATTCTTAAAGGTGGAAAAACTAGTGCATGTTTGTGATATTGATCAGTTAATAATGCTAAAAATTGTTAAAATTCTAAACTTTTTAACAGCAGTTTCAGATGAATTAATTTTAAAAAGAATTATTACAGGTGTCATCAGAATGTAACATATGTTCTTGTTGTCAGATGAGAACAATAGAAAATCATTTTGTTTTAAAGCAGATATTGATTTTAACTAAATTTCAAATGTCATCTTTGAAAATTCAATAGATTAGTCTACCACAAATAAACATTGGAGAGCCTAAATGATCCCTGTTGTTTTTATAGAATCTATTGATTATAAGGATCATATTCAATCTTTTAATTTAATTTTTCTTGAAATAATGATCCTCTGAATTTTTAAAGTTTGGTCAACTTTCTTATCAAAAATAATTTAATTGAGAAATCTTTTTTCAGACATATCCATACCTACTGTGACCAATTTATTGAGGTTTTAATGCCAATGACATAGACTATTTGTAATCTCTTTGATTACATAAACAAGAGACTTATGGTGACATTCCTTCAGAGAAAGTCGACAAAGGGCACAGGTGTATTTTTTAGATTTAATACTTATGTAGATTAGTCACCAAGATGCACCTGGTGTGAACACTGATGGCTCTAAATAATGATTGGGTGTCGCACGTTTATTAACGACAATATCTTGGATTGATTGTTGATGGTGCTCACGGCTCATAAAAGGGTACCATTCTGTACAATGCTATTACTACAGTGGCCAAGGTCTAGATTGGTGTACTGAAACACACATGCAGGGTATAACTAACAATAACGCTTTGTTCCACAGATGTTAATTTCTGGGGTTTATTTAAAGAAATTAAACTTCATAACCCTGATAATAACTACATGAAAAGATTTGGTTTTTTTTACCAATTTCAATTAAGAATGGAGCAATTATAAAAATTTCTTGTGAATAAACATTCAGCCTATCACACGTGTGTGTATTGGAACCGCACGTGTGTATTGGAGATGTGTATTGCAGATGAAGCGACATATTGTCAGATTTTTATTACATATGTTTACGTTATTTTATTTACACATGCTGGCGGTATTAATTACACGTGTGACCGCCATGTCTCCGATTTATCAGTTGTGTGATTGTACAGTTAAATGACATCTGCCGATGGGACCATGTGTTGGAGCCCACGATTTGATCATGGACGTTTCTGACTATAGCAACAGTTGGCGTACATCTGTGTCTCCGCCACTTACTACACATAACACTCGTCGCCAACAGTCGAAGGGAGAAGGGCGAGCTTACCACACGGACCTTCCAAACTTCCATAGGAAACCATTTTCCATGATTATCCAGCTTTCTTACATACGACTGTTCCGACACATTGTGAAACTGGATCTATTCTAAGTGCACGGGACAATAGGATTTGCCGTCCTATTTCAGACCATATGAAAATAACTAGTGATTTTTGTAATAGCAATGACAACATATACACAGTACGTGAGTGAAAGTGAAAAATCGGATCTGTTTCTGGCCTTGCAAGATAAGATTTTTGTGACAATGGGCCCCAAACAACAGTCAAAATGGCGACCATTCGGGGGTCCGACGGCCGCTTGATTTCTACATACCTTGGTCGCCGATCGTTCCATGCTGGTTGCCCGTCACCTATACCGTCCGAATTTAACATCCCTAAATGTCGTTCGGGCCAGCCGGTATACTCGTGGCTAACTTCCTCAAAGTTAACACTACTTTTTTCGCCACTTTGATATCCTCAGTAGCACCGGATCAGTGCTGACATATTCCTTTGCCTTTGTCGCTGACGCTAAACCAACACACAATATATTCCTCCGCGTAGGAGCGAGAATTTGTCGCTGTTCACGGCTTAACCTGGAACTTGTTACTGTCTTTAGAGTCAGTATGATATTAAATATCATTTATACAACCCAACTATATAAAAATATTTACGTATGCTGCATTTCTAAACAAAAATATAAATTTTGAAATGGCCGTTTTTTCTCTGGTAGAATGGCGGACTGATCTTTTATTCGGGTTGTGATACGGCGAGTGTTTTCATCCTTTCACGGTTTGGTGCCTGCTCTGTTTGGTTTAGAACAGGCCGGGCGTATTTATTCAGTTTTTATATCTAAAGTAATCTGAAATAGAAAAACTGAAGAGATTCTTCAAATTATATCAAATAATAGAGATCACGAGGGAATGATTTACACATAAAATGATCCCATTATCAAATGTATATGGAATCTTTTTAGTGCATAAATTACCCCTCTTTAGGCCCCCGGATTTAAGCGATGGAAATGACTATTGATTGACAGAGGGGTTCGGAGATCAACCAATCAGATTAGCGGCCGAACTCCTAGGCGTTTCGTCCACGTGCCAAATATTAATCTGTTGAATGTGTATGTAGATATCCGGAAATGCCCAGGTATGTGTAACATTGTATTATACAAAGAACGAAATGAAACTGATTCACGTAATAGAACGACTCAAGGAGATTTTTTTTCTGTTCTGAGAAAAAAAGGGAATATAAATTTATACTTAAGTCTAGAATATTCGATCGATGTTCTTTTATTTGCTTCCGCGTATTAATTTGACTAAAAATCAGTCATTTTTATTGATATTTTTTTTTTAAATTGAATTTTCATGCCTAGGCCTATATATTTGAGCAAGAGTGGTTTGAACAAATAAAATTGTTAAGACACAACATTTTGTACCTTATTAATTAGTTAATTAGTTTTAATTATCCATGCAGCCTTTTGAACAAATAAAATTGTTAAGACACAACATTTTGTACCTAATTAATAAGTTAACTAGTTTTAATTATCCATGCAGCCTTTTAAACTGGACACAGCTAGTAAACACCATGGCCACAGAACGTCAGGCAACACCAAACAACGTCAATTAACGTCAAACAACGACAAGCAATGCCAAACAACGAGACACTATGCTGAACAACGTCAAGCAACGTTAAACCGCCAAACAATGTCAAGTTATGTCAAATAAAGCCAAACGACGTCAAATACCGACAAACAACACCTAACAACATCAAACAACGTCACGTAATGTCAAATAAAGACAAACAACGTCAAGTAACGTCACACAACTCGAAACAACGTCAAGTTATTTCACACAACGCGAAACAACGTCACACAACGCGAAACAACGTCAAGTAACATCACAAAACGCGAAACACCGTCAAGTAACGTCACACAACGCGGAACAACGTCAAGCGCACAAAAACGCGCTGTCTTTGCCCAAAACTAAGTGTGACTTATCCTTCTCATATACGTCCTTGCTTCCGCGTATTAATTTGACTAAAAATCAGTCATTTTTATTGATCTTTTTTTTTTTTAAATTGAATTTTCATGCTTAGGCCTATATATTTGAGCAAGAGTGGTTTGAACAAATAAAATTGTTAAGACACAACATTTTGTACCTTATTAATTAGTTAATTAGTTTTAATTATCCATGCAGCCTTTTGAACAAATAAAATTGTTAAGACACAACATTTTGTACCTTATTAATAAGTTAACTAGTTTTAATTATCCATGCAGCCTTTTAAACTGGACACAGCTAGTAAACACCATGGCCACAGAACGTCAGGCAACACCAAACAACGTCAATTAACGTCAAACAACGACAAGCAATGCCAAACAACGAGACACTATGCTGAACAACGTCAAGCAACGTTAAACCGCCAAACAATGTCAAGTTATGTCAAATAAAGCCAAACGACGTCAAAATACCGACAAACAACACCAAACAACACCTAACAACATCAAACAACGTCACGTAATGTCAAATAAAGACAAACAACGTCAAGTAACGTCACACAACTCGAAACAACGTCAAGTTATGTCACACAACGCGAAACAACGTCAAGTTATGTCACACAACGCGAAACAACGTCAAGTAACGTCACAAAACGCGAAACACCGTCAAGTAACGTCACACAACTCGAAACAACGTCAAGTAACGTCACAAAACACGAAACAATGTCAAGTAACGTCACAAAACGCGGAACAACGTCAAGTATTGCGGAACAACGTCAAGTAACGTAACACAACGCGGAACAACGTCAAGTAACGTCACAAAACGCGAAACAACGTCAAGTAACGTCACACAACTCGAAATAACGTCAAGTAACGTCACAAAACACGAAACAATGTCAAGTAACGTCACAAAACGCGAAACAATGTCAAGTAACGTCACAAAACGCAAAACAACGTCAAGTGACGTCACACACCGTGAAACAACGTCAATCAACGCCAAGCAGCAATGTCAAGTAATGTCAAGCGGGACGCTAAGCAACACCAAACAACACCAAACGACGTCAAACAACGTCAATATATTGGTTACTAATTCTAATCCCACCTGCGTTATTGGCTATTTACTGACCGTAGGTTATTGATTTTAGACCACCATCATCCAAAACGACTTGCGTCCGTGGTCCGTTGCCCGTCTGTTTGTAATTCTTGTTACCGCTATTTCTTAGAAAGTACTGAAGGGATCTGTTTCAAATATAGACTGGATGTTACGGTTAATTATGTCTTTTTTTATCTGTATAATATATAATTGTGCCTTTACCTCTGACTCTTCAATAACGATATTTGAATTGAATTGAATTTATCATAACAAATACATAGATTGGGGGGGGGATAGGGTCGGTAGACAGGGATTCACTCTAAAGTAATGGCCGGAACCGGGATCCGAGATCGAAATCCGGACTTTTATTTTTGTTTTTCGTAGAAAGTGGAAAAAAATAGGGTCGGGGGGAAAATTAGGGTCATTCGGGTTACCCTAAACAGACATTTTTTGTTTGGCCTAATATTCATTCATGTTGTGTTCTCATCCAAAAGATATAACACACTTTTGTATGGATCGAACTGCAAATATACAATGAATGATGATTGATGATTATTGATGATGACAATGATAATGATGATGACGACAACTGAAGACCTACATCATTTTCCACGACGGATGACCCATATTATTCTGACGGATGACCTATACGTAATAGTTGACCTATATTTACACAGTAGGTGACCTATATTTGCACGATGGTTAACCCATATCTTCCCAACGGATGACCTATATTTACATGATAGTTTACCTATATTTACACAGCAGGTGACCTGTTTTTTACGTTCGATGACTCATATTTACACAGTGGAGCACACGTTTGCGCGTTAATTACTACAATACATGTTTATTTCCACAACTGATAGTTGTATACATACTCTATAGTGAAGTTATGGCCATACCAGTTAGTGTAAGTCTACACTAGTAACCCTTTCCTGGCGGTGCTCTCCTACATAAAAATTGATTACTCATAAACTGTCATCACTGGTATTATCTCTTATACTGCGCGATGGCATTCATTACATCATTAATTTTCATGAATGATTCATGAACATTCAAGACTAGTACTACATTGTGGTTCATGAATATTCATCAAATGACTCTCAGTTACAACTTACGAATGTTTTAATATAATCAACGGATAACATTTAATTATTGCGGACCAAATGGCCAGTTATACGGTATAGATCGGTGACATAAAAACTTAATCCCTAATCTTCATCGGCACGATAATACTACACGGTATATACTGTTTACGTGAAAAAATTCTAATGATTATGTATTCGAAAATAGTAAAATTAAATGAAATGTCTTATGTACTACTCCTTCCGAATGAAGATTTTGGAATGATGTTAAATTTATCTCACCGAATGAAGATTTTGGAATGATGTTAAATTTATCATCACCGAATGAAGATTTTGGAATGATGTTAAATTTATCATCACCGAATGAAGATTTTGGAATGATGTTAAATTTATCATCACGAATGAAGATTTTGGAATGATGTTAAATTTATCATCACCGAATGAAGATTTTGGAATGATGTTAAATTTATCATCACCGAATGAAGATTTTGGAATGATGTTAAATTTATCATCACCGAATGAAGATTTTGGAATGATGTTGAGTTTATCATCACCGAATGAAGATTTTGGAATGATGTTAAATTTATCATCACAGAATGAAGATTTTGGAATGATGTTAAATTTATCATCGCAGAATGAAGATTTTGGAATGATGTTAAATTTATCATCACAGAATGAAGATTTTGGAATGATGTTAAATTTATCATCGCAGAATGAAGATTTTGGAATGATGTTAAATTTATCATCGCAGAATGAAGATTTTGGAATGATGTTAAATTTATCATCACCGAATGAAGATTTTGGAATGATGTTAAATTTATCATCACCGAATGAAGATTTTGGAATGATGTTAAATTTATCATCACCGAATGAAGATTTTGGAATGATGTTAAATTTATCATCACAGAATGAAGATTTTGGAATGATGTTAAATTTATCATCACCGAATGAAGATTTTGGAATGATGTTAAATTTATCATCACCGAATGAAGATTTTGGAATGATGTTAAATTTATCATCACAGAATGAAGATTTTGGAATGATGTTAAATTTATCATCGCAGAATGAAGATTTTGGAATGATGTTAAATTTATCATCGCAGAATGAAGATTTTGGATTCATGTTAAATTTATCATCGCCGAATGAAGATTTTGGATTCATGTTAAATTTATCATCGCCGAATGAAGATTTTGGATTCATGTTAAATTTATCATCGCCGAATGAAGATTTTGGATTCATGTTAAATTTATGATTCATGTTAAATTTATCATCGCCGAATGAAGATTTTGGATTCATGTTAAATTTATCATCACCGAATGAAGATTTTGGAGTGACGTAAACATTATCATCGAAGATTTTTGAATGATGCTGAATTTATCATCACCGAATGAAGATTTTGGATTCATGTTAAATTTATCATCGCCAAATGAAGATTTTGGATTCATGTTAAATTTATCATCGCCGAATGAAGATTTTGGAGTGACGTAAACATTATCATCGAAGATTTTGGAATGATGCTGAATTTATCATCACCGAATGAAGATTTTGGAGTGATGTTAAGAAATTATCATCGCCGAATGAAGATTTTGGAATGATGCTGAATTTATCATCACCGAATGAAGATTTTGGAGTGATGTTAAGAAATTATCATCGCCGAATGAAGATTTTGGAATGATGCTGAATTTATCATCACCGAATGAAGATTTTGGAGTGATGTTAAATTTATCATCGCAGAATGAAGATTTTGGATTGATGTCAACATTATCATCGCCGAATGAAGATTTCGGATTAAAGTTAAAGTGATCGTCGCCGAATCAAGAATCATGCTCAAGACGAAACCGAGATTCATTTTTACATCGTTAATGTACGCGTTAATGTCCTTTTCCGTTGGTTTCTTTCGTAAGCTTTTTTTTTCGTGGATTATTCACAGATTTTGTATTATTTGCGTCATAAAGCCATATCTATTGTTTAAATTGTGACAAAAACATGATTTGCTTCCGAGATGTGAGCAAAGCATGGACTGATGTCCTTGTCATTAATTGGACATTACAGCGTTGTCATGGAAACACTAGCATCAAAAGTCATGTGATAGAAGATAGTTCAACAGTCAAAGTCATATGAAGACAGGTGTATAGGGGGAAAACAACAGCCAGGGTGATATGAGGACAGGTGTATAGGGGGGCATCAACAGTGAGGGTCATATGTGGACAGGTGTATAGAGGGACACCAATAGTCAGGGTCATATGAGGACAGGTGTATAGGGGGCATCAATAGTCAGGGTCATATGTGGACAGGTGTATAGGGGGACACCAACAATTAGGGTCATATGAGGACAGGTGTATAGGGGGCAACAACAGTCAGGGTCATATGAGGACAGGTGTATAGGGGGGCATCAACAGTCAGGTTCATATGAGGACAGGTGGTAAGGGGGGCATCAACAGTCAGGGTCATATTAGGACAGGTGTATAGGGGGCATCAACAGTCAGGTTCATATGAGGACAGGTGGTAAGGGGGGCATCAACAGTCAGGGTCATATTAGGACAGGTGTATAGGGGGCATCAACAGTCAGGTTCATATGAGGACAGGTGTATAGGGGGGCATCAACAGTCAGGGTCATATGAGGACAGGTGTATAGGGGGACACCAACAATCCAGATCATATGAGGACAGGTGTAAAGAGGGGCACCAACAGTCAGGGTCATATGAGGACAGGTGTATAGGGAGACACCAACAAGCAGGTGCATATGAGGACAGTTGTATAGGGAGGGCATCAACAGTCAGGGTCATATGAGGACAGGTGTAAAGCGGACTCCAACATTCAGTCTCATATAAGGACTGGTGTATACGGGGACACCAACAGTCTGGGTCATATGAGGACAGGTGTAAAGGGGGGCATCAACAGTCAGGGTCATATGAGGACAGATGTATAGAGGGGCACCAATAGTTAGGGTCATAAAGGTTTCTTGGATCACCGAAGACAAATAAGATTTCCAAAAAATGTCTATGCATTTCCACAAATTACAATCCATAATTCTTATATATAACGTAAAAGTAGTTGTCATCTTGGGTTTTATCTGTTCATTTTCTTTTAATAATAGCATTCTTTTCTTATGACTTCAAACTATTATCCCAGTTTTATAATGCATGTACAGTGAGACTAAGACATTTAAACAATTATTTTAATTAGTAATTATTGCTTAGGTAATATATATTGTGCTTGTATTTTCAACTGAAGTAGAATACATATCAGAACATGTTTCTGATATATAAATACGATGTTGAAATAATGTCATGTACTGCAATGAAGAAGGAATTAAAAAATTGAATGCAGATGTTCCGAAAAGAGTTAAACTTTTTCATTGTCCTTTTCACCGAGATCTAATTCCGAATTTAGACTTTATCGTTCTGCTAAACGGATTTTGCTATTAGATAATCATTATAAAACGTAGCGAGATGCTTAAAATTATTTTTGATCAGCATCTTCTAAAAATACATGTCTAGCAATTTAGTTTAAAATACATGAACGTGATTGTCTTTTTGGGTCTTAATTTGTGTAATTTGAAGACTGAAAGTGCTGTTACTTTTATTGTTAATCGGGAACCTTCGGCCCTTTCCGTAAACGAAAAAATACTCGTGTACGTAAAGTGTCGAATGTTCCCGACATGGTAAAAAGATTTATTGAAATGGGCCATAACTTGATTTGTAATACATCGACTGTGTTCTCTACCATCTTGCACAAATGTGTTATGTTGTCATTTGTATGCTTATTGTGAAAGTTAATGGAGAAATGAATGCTGTACCTGTGTTTGAACGTTTTTGGGGATATTAAACGATCTGTGCAGCCAAAAAAAATTTTTGGGGTAATACGTCAGGTAATTTGCTTTGGATAAATGAAAAATTAAGTTCCATCCAACGAATCGCCTTGCTTTTAGCGCTATCGGTTGGTTTTGGTCGTGATTTACGGGTAGTGTCCACTACGGTTCAGAGATAATGAGCTAGGTGATCACGTGGTCTTGTGATGTCACAGTAGTCCGCGGCTACACAAGGTAAGCCTAGTCACTATACGTTACATCTACAATTTGAGTTTTTCGAGTAAATGGTTATTCTAGCTTTATGATGTAGATATTTTCGGTTTCAAAACATTCCATTATCACCATTTCAAACATTCAAACAAGCATATATCTAATTTAGATTAGATAATCAGTCAAATTTGATAGCGATATCAAAATGATGCTCGGATCAATCTGGACTGAGATTTAGATAGCATATTATGTAAATTTCTGTGTAGTAAAAAAAAGTATAATGTAACACTATCTTTTCACGAGTAAAATCCCAAAATTTAGCATGAATATATCTAGAATCCGTGTTTTTATTTCAAACTTCTGCCATAACGATGCAAACACGGCACAGTTTTTGAGTAAAAATAAAATGTGGACGGGTATCAGTTATGTGATATTGGAGAAACAGTACCGAACTTATACCGAAAATAATATGTATATCTATATTGTTGTCTTTGAAACTGTATCCATAACGTTTACTAAAAAGCAGAAATACATCAATGATATTTCTGATATATGTTTCTAAATTACAGTATAAGTGTAGATTTAAATTCATTATTTCAAAATTAAACTAAATCATTTAAATAGTATATTCATTGTCGATCCTTTTGTATATCATACCGAGATTTAAATAGTGTGATATATGAACATTTATCGTATGTTCAAATGAAAAATGAAATTACTTATATATACAGGCATTATATATAGATATAATACCTTGTAACTTTTCAAAAATGCTTAGAATTTTTACTAATACCATAGAAATTACGGGAGATTGCTATATGCCACGATTCCGTAATTACAGTACTAGACTGAAATAATTTTTTAAGGTTAAAGCTTTAGTTGAAATAGTTCTTAGAACCATTTTTGTTTCTGAATAAGTCAACTTCCATTATTGTTTTACCTGTGTACGACATATATATGTGTGTGTGTAATATATATTCCTAGATATGATCAGGGATATTTTATTTCCATTTGCTTTTACATCTTCATTTTAAAAACGGAGGTGACAATAAAAAACCTAGAGCATAGATGTTTCCATAATTCAAATCACAATCCAATTAACGGATGTCCTAACCTGATTCACAGTAAGACAATAGCAAATACCCGACATAGTCCACCGAATAGCAAATTGCCCGCGGCCAGGTAATTACAGGTGAATGGCGTTGTGTACAGGTAAACAACATCCTGTTCCAGGTATTACATAACCATAAAACCAAAGGCATGGCTAATTATATATCTATATCGGAGTATCTACTCGTATATCGATTAAAAATTGAAAGCGACCACACGGTCTGAAAAATAGTTTGTTTTGCTTAATATCTCAATATTTAGATCTTTTATAATATCAAAAATAATTCTTTCTACCATATGTTGAAACGTTTTACGGTATTGTAATAAATGTATCTCAATTTATTCGGTTAGCAACACACAACACAATGTTTGTAATGATCAATCATCGGTGTGTATATACACTGTACGTACGCCAATCCTCATATCCTTGATGCTTTAATCAAGGATTTCTTAAATTGTTACGTAAAATTTCGTTTTACAGTCACAAACTTTGCAATTCACAATGTATCAAAGATACAGACTACAGTAAAATATTATCTAATTAAAGCTTATTCGTTGCTGAACTCCTCAACAAAAAACCCGAAACTTTTATTTCTGTGTGGATTTTCTTTCATAATTACACGAAGATACATGTACCTGCTATTAGAGCATAAATTAGAGTATTTGAAACATCGAATTTCACTCTTTTAGTTATTTATATTCGAGCCAAAGTTATTGTACGATTAACTTCACTCAAAAGTAATCATAAAAAATCGTTGATCGCCTTTTCCTGTTACCGTCGATGTAAGTGATAGCACATCAGTTATAGTACAGCTATATATATTTTTCCCCTTATTCGTATACAAAAATCGAAAGACCACTTCTTTGTATCCCTCAATTCTGTATGCTCTCTCATAAAGCAGCAAGCTCTGTTTACTCAAAATGAATAATCAAGAATAAACAACGCAACAAGGATTTTTGGCAGAAAACTGGCTCACCTTTTATGAAGGCGACCGAAAATATTTATTTTTACTTAACCCAAATTATTTATCGAAAAGAATTTTGAGTGAAGGTGCGGCCTAAAGAGCGCCATCACCATAAGATAACAACAACAATTAACACTCTGATAATAATAATTGCAGATGGCACATATGTTTACATAACATATTGAGCAAGGAAGGACAATAATGTAAAAAAGATACTAAGAAACACAAATTCATATGGCTATCAGTAGAACATAGTGTATTGGCACATAACATAATGAGCAAGGATGGACAATAATGCAAAAAAGATACTTTAAAGTTGGCACACATTCAACTGGCTAACAGTAGAACATATTTTATTGGTACATAACATATTGAGCAACAGGGAAGTGGATTAGGGTGGGAAATTCCAAAATTTCTTGTCTTACAAAATGGCGTCTTACAATTTTTTCTGTCAGCGAAGAATGACATATGCGCATGTGCGTTACGTATATGACGATCACATGATATAAACTGACCAATCAAAGAACAAAAACATAAAGCCTAAAGCGGGAAATACGAATTGTGAAAAAAGTCGTCTATTGCATAGACTTTTTATTTTTCCCCTTATTCGTATACAAAAATCGAAAGACCACTTCTTTGTATCCCTCAATTCTGTATGCTCTCTCATAAAGCAGCAAGCTCTGTTTACTCAAAATGAATAATCAAGAATAAACAACGCAACAAGGATTTTTGGCAGAAAACTGGCTCACCTTTTATGAAGGCGGCCGAAAATATTTATTTTTACTTAACCCAAATTATTTATCGAAAAGAATTTTGAGTGAAGGTGCGGCCTAAAGAGCGCCATATATATAAGCCACGGACTATTATGACGTCACACGGTTTATAGCTAAAAAAATATTCATAATCGGGCGGTCAGAATTTTGGACCTCGATATCGACGGCTTAATTATCATTTTTGACTGCACAAATCCTTTAAATATCGCTATTTCTCATTCTCCGCGAGATCTAAATCCACGTGGAAAAAAATTGGTTTAGTGTACAAAACCTGCTATAAAGGACATCACTTTATTGACTTGTCTATAAAGGACACTTGTCTATAAAAAGACATCTCTATATTAAAGACACTTGTCTATAAAGAACACTTCTATAACAAAGACATTTGTCTATAAAACGACACCTTT
This sequence comes from Argopecten irradians, assembly GCF_041381155.1. Taxonomy (NCBI): domain Eukaryota; kingdom Metazoa; phylum Mollusca; class Bivalvia; order Pectinida; family Pectinidae; genus Argopecten; species Argopecten irradians. The sequence goes on along the minus strand of NC_091146.1, from coordinate 35,598,261 downwards.
GTATCAAAGACACTTGTCTATAAAAGACACTTATATATTAAAGACGCTTGTCTATAAAGAACATGCTTATGAATCCATTTGGTAAAATTTACCATAAACAAAGTATTATATAAATGACCTCTGTAGGAAGGACACCTGTCTATAAAGAATATTTTGCTTTGTCCCCTTGGTGTCTTTATAGACAGGTGTCCTGTGTATGTGCTATTAACACCCCTTTAGTAAATTATCTGAGTACCTTATCGTCCACTATATATAGAAATTATATTTCATGCCGAGGATAAGACAATGTTACCATCATGAAGAAAACATATTAAAACAGAATTTAGATCTATTCTATAACCAAAGCACCCCTGATGACACATATGGACCCATCTGATTCCATGGCCGGAACAGTCTATAATGAACTTTCAGGGGTAACCATAACAAATCTTTATATGTAACCTTGAAGGGTGACACTCCTCGCTACTTTATTGACACGTCATCTTTTGTACAGCTGTGTACTGTGGCAAGTCTAGGTCAGGATTTACCTCCAAAAACATCTCTAGATCAGGATTTACCTCCAAAAAAACATCTCTAGATCAGGATTTACATCCAAAAACATCTCTAGATCAAGATCCAAAAACATCTCTAAATCAGGATTTACCCCCAAAAACATCTCTAGACAATTACTAGTACTTGCCTCCAAAAACATCTTTAGATCCGGATTTACCTCCAAAACATCTCTGCCACTCTACCGAATTAGATATTACCCTACTGAATTAGAAGTTACCCTACCGAATTAGAAGTTACCCTACCGAATTAGATATTAACCTACTGAATTAGAAGTTACCCTACCGCATTAGAAGTTACCCTACCGAATTAGATATTACCCTATCGAGTTAGATGTTACCCTACCGAATTAGATATTAACCTACTGAATTAGAAGTTACCCTACCGAATTAGATATTACCCTACCGAATTAGAAGTTACCCTACCGAATTAGATACTACCCTATCGAATTAGATGTTACCCTACCGAATTAGATATTAACCTACTGAATTAGAAGTTACCCTACCGCATTAGAAGTTACCCTACCGAATTAGATATTACCCTATCGAGTTAGATGTTACCCTACCGAATTAGATATTAACCTACTGAATTAGAAGTTACCCTACCGCATTAGAAGTTACCCTACCGAATTAGATATTAACCTACTGAATTAGAAGTTACCCTACCGCATTAAAAGTTACCCTACCGAATTAGAAGTTACCCTACCGCATTAAAAGTTACCCTACCGAATTAGATATTAACCTACTGAATTAGATATTACCCTACCGAATTAGATATTAACCTACTGAATTAGAAGTTACCCTACCGAATTAGATATTAACCTATCGAGTTAGATGTTACCCTACCGAATTAGATATTAACCTACTGAATTAGAAGCTACCCTACCGAATTAGATATTAACCTACTGAATTAGAAGTTACCCTACCGAATTAGATATTAACCTACTGAATTAGAAGTTACCCTACCGAATTAGATATTAACCTACTGAATTAGAAGTTACCCTACCGAATTAGATATTAACCTACTGAATTAGAAGTTACCCTACCGAATTAGATATTAACCTACTGAATTAGAAGTTACCCTACCGAATTAGATATTAGCCTACTGAATTAGAAGTTACCCTACCGAATTAGATATTAACCTACTGAATTAGAAGTTACCCTACCGAATTAGATATTAACCTACTGAATTAGAAGTTACCCTACCGAATAAGATGTCATCCTACCAAGTTATTAGTTACCCTACCTGGTTATATGGGACCCTACTTAATTAGATGTTACCCTACCGAAATAGATGTTGCCCTACTTCAAAAACATCTCTAGATCAGGATTACCTCCAAAAACATCTCTAGTTCAGGATTTACCTCCAAAAAAACATCTCTAGATCAGGATTTACCTCCAAAAACATCTCAAGATCAGGATTTACCTCCAAAAACATCTCTAGATCAAGATTTATCTCCAAAAACATCTCTAGATCAGGATTTACCTCCAAAAACATCTCTAGATCAGGATTTACCTCCAAAAACATCTCTAGATCAAGATTTATCTCCAAAAACATCTCTAAATCAGGATTTACCTCCAACACATCTCTAGATCAGGATTTATCTCCAAAAACATCTCTAGATCAGGATTTACCTTCAAAACATTTCTAGATCAGGATTTACCTCCAAAAACATCTCAAGATCAGGATTTACCTCCAAAAACATCTCAAGATCAGGACTTACCTCCAAAAACATCTCTAGATCAAGATTTATCTCCAAAAACATCTCTAGATCAAGATTTATCTCCAAAAACATCTCTAGATCAGGACTTACCTCCAAAAACATCTCAAGATCAGGATTTACCTCCAAAAACATCTCTAGATCAAGATTTATCTCCAAAAACATCTCTAGATCAGGACTTACCTCCAAAAACATCTCAAGATCAGGATTTACCTCCAAAAACATCTCTAGATCAAGATTTATCTCCAAAAACATCTCTAGATCAGGACTTACCTCCAAAAACATCTCAAGATCAGGATTTACCTCCAAAAAACATCTCTAGATCAAGATTTATCTCCAAAAACATCTCTAGATCAGGATTTACCTCCAACACATCTCTAGATCATTACTAGTACTTGCCCCCAAAAACTTCTTTAGATCAGGATTTACCTTCAAAACATTTCTTGATCAAGATTTATCTCCAAAAACATCTCTAGATCAGAATTTACCTTCAAAACATTTCTAGATCAGGATTTACCTCCAAAAACATCTCAAGATCAGGACTTACCTCCAAAAACATCTCTAGATCAGGACTTACCTCCAAAAACATCTCTAGATCAGGACTTACCTCCAAAAACATCTCTAGATCAGGATTTACCTCCAAAAACATCTCAAGATCAGGATTTATCTCCAAAAACATCTCTAGATCAGGATTTACCTCCAAAACATCTCTAGAACAGGATTTACCTCCAAAAACATCTCAAGATCAGGATTTACCTCCAAAAACATCTCTAGATCAGGATTTACCTTCAAAACATCTCTAGATCATTACTAGTACTTGCCCCCAAAACATCTCAAGATCAGGATTTACCTCCAAAAACATCTCAAGATCAGGACTTACCTCCAAAAACATCTCTAGAACAGGACTTACCTCCAAAAACATCTCAAGATCAGGACTTACCTCCAAAAACATCTCAAGATCAGGATTTACCTCCAAAACATCTCTAGAACAGGATTTACCTCCAAAAACATCTCAAGATCAGGATTTACCTCCAAAAACATCTCTAGAACAGGATTTACCTCCAAAAACATCTCTAGGTCAGGATTTACCTTCAAAACATCTCTAGATCAGGATTTACCTCCAAAAAAATCTCAAGATCAGGATTTACCTTCAAAACATCTCTAGATCAGGATTTATCTCCAAAAACATCTCTAGATCAGGATTTATCTCCAAAAACATCTCTAGATCAGGATTTACCTCCAAAAACATCTCAAGATCAGGATTTACCTCCAAAAACATCTCTAGATCAGGATTTACCTCCAAAAACATCTCAAGATCAGGATTTACCTCCAAAACATCTCTAGAACAGGATTTACCTCCAAAAACATCTCTAGATCAGGACTTACCTCCAAAAACATCTCTAGGTCAGGATTTACCTCCAAAAACATCTCAAGATCAGGATTTACCTCCAAAAACATCTCTAGATCAGGATTTACCTTCAAAACATCTCAAGATCAGGATTTACCTCCAAAAACATCTCTAGATCAGGATTTACCTTCAAAACATCTCTAGATCAGGATTTACCTCCAAAAACATCTCTAGATCAGGATTTACCTCCAAAAACATCTCTAGATCAGGATTTACCTCCAAAAACATCTCTAGATCAGGATTTACCTCCAAAAAACATCTCTAGATCAGGATTTATCTCCAAAACCATCTCTAGATCAGGATTTACCTCCAAAAAACATCTCTAGATCAGGATTTACCTCCAAAAACATCTCTAGATCAGGATTTACCTCCAAAAACATCTCAAGATCAGGATTTACCTCCAAAAACATCTCTAGATCAGGATTTACCTCCAAAAACATCTCAAGATCAGGATTTACCTCCAAAACCATCTCTAGATCAGGATTTATCTCCAAAAACATCTCTAAATCAGGATTTATCTCCAAAAACATCTCTAAATCAGAATTTACCCCAAAAAACATCTCTAGACCATTACTAGTACTTGCCTCCAAAAATATCTTTAGATCAGGATTTACCTCCAAAACATCTCTGCCACTCTACCGAATTAGATATTACCCTACCGAATTAGAAGTTACCCTACCGAATTAGATATTACCCAATCGAATTAGATGTTACCCTACCGAATTAGATATTAACCTACTGAATTATAAGTTACCCTACCGCATTAGAAGTTACCCTACCGAATTAGATATTACCCTGTCGAGTTAGATGTTACCCTACCGAATTAGATATTAATCTACTGAATTATAAGTTACCCTACCGCATTAGAAGTTACCCTACCGAATTAGATATTACCCTATCGAGTTAGATGTTACCCTACCGAATTAGATATTAACCTACTGAATTATAAGTTACTCTACCGCATTAGAAGTTACCCTACCGAATTAGATATTAACCTACTGAATTAGAAGTTACCCTACCGAATTAGATCTTAACCTACTGAATTATAAGTTACCCTACCGCATTAGAAGTTACCCTACCGAATTAGATATTAACCTACTGAATTAGAAGTTACCCTACCGAATTAGATATTAACCTACTGAATTAGAAGTTACCCTACCGAATTAGATATTAACCTACTGAATTAGAAGTTACCCTACCGAATTAGATATTAACTTACTGAATTAGAAGTTACCCTACCGAATTAGATATTAACCTACTGAATTAGAAGTTACCCTACCGAATTAGATATTAACCTACTGAATTAGAAGTTACCCTACCGAATTAGATATTAACCTACTGAATTAGAAGTTACCCTACCGAATAAGATGTCATCCTACCAAGTTATTAGTTACCCTACCTGGTTATATGGGACCCTACTTAATTAGATGTTACCCTACCGAAATAGATGTTGCCCTACCGAATTAGATGTCACCCTACCGAATATGATGTTGTCGTACCGAATTAGATATCACCCAAACAATTTAGATGTTACTTTATCGAATTAGATGTTGCCCTACAGAATTAAATGTTACCCTACCGAAATAGAAGTTACCCTACCGAATTAGATGTTACCCTACCGAATTAGATGTTACCCTACCGAATTAGATGTTATCCTATAAATTAGATGTTATCCTACTTAATTAGATGTGTTTCCTTCCGAATGAGATGCCACTCTACGGAATTAGATACCACTCTACCGAATTAGATACCACTCTACCGAATTAGATACCACTCTACCGAATTAGATGCCACTCTACCGAATTATATGTTACCCTACTTAATTAGATGTGTTTCCTTCCGAATGAGATGCCACTCTACCGAATTAGATGCCACTCTACCGAATTAGATACCACTCTACCGAATTAGATGCCACTCTACCGAATTAGATGCCACTCTACTTAATTAGATGTGTTTCCTTCCGAATGAGATGCCACTCTACCGAATTAGATGCCACTCTACCGAATTAGATGCCACTCTACCGAATTAGATGCTACCCTACTTTACCCTCATGAATTAGATATTAGCCTCCCGATTTGAATTTTACCCTATCAATGCTTACGGACTTGGCCAAAAATGTAAACACAGTGATGAGAAGTTTTGAGAAGATTTTAACTTGATTTGACAAAAGTTAGCATACTCGAAAGAAAATGTTGGTGTTTTAACGGTAGCGGGAAATCAAAGTACAGTTTACGGATCTGTTCTCCCATCTCCCTCCCAAACTCTCAGTAGGCAGCTCAGTACCGTTATTATATATCAAATGTGTGCTACACTAGACTAATACAAACATCGCTAGGTGGGCAGTAATAAAATAATAAATATCTACAATCTCCTGACGTATACGCCGTTAAGTCATATAATTGATTAATTTTGTTCAAATTTAACATGACATCGTCCGGATATTTTGTCTGAATTAGAAGATTATTAGTTAGGACATGCGATGTCTGCCGAACTTTACCGATTTTTGACGAATATCAGACTTGACCTTCTCAGATATTGAAGGCGCAGGTGCCAGGACGGCGTATTAACGGGATGCGACATAGCAACCACCTAAACAAGCCATAAGTTGTCACATCAGAAGTGTACGCAATATATCTTGACTTGTCTATAAAAAAACCCCGTGATATGCCGATAAGGCAACCACAAAGTGTGATTTTAGCAAAAACTCTTCAGCCGCCGTGACTGAAAAAAATAAAATGGAGGCTGTAATACTCAGAGCAAATTAAAGAGAGAAAAAATATCAAAGATAAATAAATATAGCATGCAAATGTCAAAATATAGGTCACACTGTCTACGTAATACACTCATCTAGGTGAACACAAATTCACATGTAGTTCCAGGCCGAGCAAAAACAAAAGAGCAAAAAACATATTCAAGTTTTGGATCCGGGTATACCTGTTTATGTCACAGGAATATATTAGAGAAAAACACTGAAGGACGGACGGACGGACGGAAAGACGCATGGAAAGACATGGCAAATCTGTAGTTCGTAGACCCATATCAAATCCACAGGGATATGAGAAAGTTTATAGAGTTATCAGAGTGCCCATAGACCATTTTAGGCGTTTTACTGGTCTAGATAAAAATCGGTAAAAATCATACTCTACATAAAACTTATAACCCACCTAACTTTAGCGGCAAGCACGTCTTCACAAAAACGGTCACTAGTTGGAAAAAAGCGATAATTTTCCGCTCAAAATCATCCTACACAACTATACAAAGTGCTGCCATTCAGACAAAAGCAGCCCCGTTTCTTCAAAAATACCAAGTCTGAATTCTCTATCGGGCAATGGAAAATGATCATGCAAATTTTGTCACGGATTATGCATGGGCGACACTTCTGCTGCAATCTCATTGGCTGACTGAAATAAAAAATTTGTTTTGCTCCGTTCGGGACACCTCGTAATTTGCCGTTGGCATAACCCACACATCAGAAACACCCGAAGAGAAAATGTTATGATGATTTTCTATTGCCAATTTCCATTCACACACAGTCTGCCACCTGTGACAAACATCCAACCGACATAGTCACGATATGACGTCATACTAAAACATGACAGTCTTATCCTGTTTTGAAAAGTTGTTGTTTTGTTCTTAAAGGTCACACATAATTCTCGATCTTGTGCAAAGATGACAATTGAAATATGAAAGGGCTTAGTAAATAAGTCACGCTATTGATCTTTGATACGGAAATGACGTCAATTTACTAGTTATGGGTTATCAAGGTTTCATATGTAGCACTTTGGTTTCGACTGCAAAAATAAGTGTTATTCATGCTTGCAATAAAAACATTCTTACGATGATGATGATATGATGATGATGATGATGATGATGCAATGATGATGATGATGATGGTGATTGAATGAATGAATGGTGATGATGATGATGATATGATGATGATGATGATGATGATGATGATGATGATGATGAATGATATTGAAATTGAGTATTTTGGTATATTGTACATAAAAATGGAAATTAATAATTCAAAATGAAAAAAAAACCTAAAAAAACCACACACACACACACCATAAAAATGTAGCCAAAACGACGCTGTTCTTGGTGTATAAACTTGTTTCCCTGTTTTGAATCAAAGAGTTCGTCAGTATTCTCTGATGTTGGTGATCACGTTCGGACACAATGCGCTCACAACAGGAGCATAAGGGGACCGTAATATTCAGTAAACATGCATTGACACCTGCCTTAGCGACCACCCCTGTATAAAGACCACCTGCTTATTAAGACCACTTTCTCATGGTCCAAATGGCTATTAACGCAGCCTGACGCCATTGACGCAGCCTGACCCGTGTGACCACTTGGCTACAGAGACCACTTTTCCAATATCCTTTTTCTAGTCTTTATAGACAGGTTGGACTGTGATAAGATACTCAGCCAGGAATGGCTTCTCAAACACGAATTTATAAATATGTGCATTTTAACAGTATTTATAAACGTGTACATTGTAATAGTAAAATCAATCAAATGATCAGACACGGATTTATAAATATATAAACGTGTAAATTGTAATAGTAAAAGCAATCAAATGATCAATCACGGATTTATAAACGTGTACATTGTAATAGTAAAACCAATCAAATAATCAATCACGGATTTATAAACGTGTACATTGTATTAGTAAAACCAATCAAATAATCAATCACGGATTTATAAACGTGTACATTGTATTAGTAAAACCAATCAAATGATCAATCACGGATTTATAAACGTGTACATTGTATTAGTAAAACCAATCAAATAATCAATCACGGATTTATAAACGTGTACATTGTATTAGTAAAACCAATCAGATGATCAATCACGGATTTATAAACGTGTACATTGTATTAGTAAAACCAATCAAATAATCAATCACGGATTTATAAACGTGTACATTGTAATTGTAAAACCAATCAAATAATCAATCACGGATTTATAAACGTGTACATTGTAATTGTAAAACCGTTCATATGATCAGACACGGATTTATAAACGTGTACATTGTAATAGGAAAACCGATCATATACAGTACTGTAAACGCAGTTTAGCGGGGACTTAATTTCATTTTTATAATATTTTTATTTTATATTCAATTTCACGATCTGTTTTATTTGTTTTTGAAATGTTTCCGCTTGGAGCTCTCTGTCTCTTTCATTCTTTACCTAATATTCCTTCATTTTTTCCCCTTTTCCCTTCTCCCCCTTTTTCCTTTCTCCTCTTTTTCTTTTCCCTTTTTATTTTTTGTTTTCCTTCCTCCTGCTCATTGGAATTCAATTTCGTGATCTGTTTCACTTGTATTTGAAATGCTAACGCGGAGATCTATTTTCGCGATTTTTACGCCATCCCTGAAACACACAAAATAAAATCGCATGCAAAAATAGGTTGATTAACAATTCTAATAAAATGCGGTTCTTAATATCGTGAGATTGTGGCGTGAGACGATAATATCGTGAGTCTTCCTTTAAAATCGTGAGAACTGGCAATACTGGTCATATGCGGAGTATATATTTGTAGCCTAAGAGGTTTTGAGTTCCAGCCAACGCCCGTCAAAACGTTCAATAGCAAATGCTTTCCCAAACCACTAACGTGATAAAGCCCTGTCGTAAATCGGAGGAATAAAACTAGGCGAGAGCAGAGAGAAAAAAATAGCGATCAAAAAATATAAAGCAAGCGTTTATGTGACCCTGGCCCGTCATAAAAGGGTACGTACTAAAGTGAGGTCCGGACTCTGAGAATTTAATTCTGTCTGGATCCGGCGACAAAGGAATACACGCCATGGTTATGATTTTTTTTATAGGTTCGTTCGGAAGCTTTCGGGGGCTTTCGGGGGCAATCATATATGTAAAGTCTAATTTTATATCTTTTTAATCTAATGCTAAATATCAGATTTCACATGACCGGAGAAATCAACAAAAAGGGGAGAAACGTTTGAAAATGAATATGTACATTGACAAGCAGAGTAGGTATTAAAATAATAATCAGTTTATTTCATATTATCATGTAGAAAAATACCTACTTTTACAGTGTGTATTGTTTATCACGCATATGTCAATAATACCTACTGGAGCACTATGTAATCATCACAGGCACATGTTTTACTGGAAAGAAATGTACGTAACATGACAAATGTCTCTTCTCATTGTCACATATTATTGCCAAGACAGCTGTCTGTTTAGGGTTACCCGACCAACCCTAATTTTTTACCACCAACCCTAATTTTTTCCACTTTTCTGCGAAAAAATGAAAAAGTCGGGATTTCGATCTCAGACTCCGGTTCCGGCCATTATTTTAGAGTGAAGACACTTAAAAAAAAAAGAAAAAAAAAATCCTTCCGACCGACCAACCCTATTTTTTTTGCCAATGTAACTTAAACAGACCAATTTTTTTGACATAATATCCTTATACACAAGGACCTGACACAAATTTCCAACTAACACTATATCTACTATTATCATTGGCTAAATCATGGTCACGTGACGTTCAATATAAAAAAAATATCGACTCGATGTTTCCATTTTTAAAGGGACAATTCAGTCTAAGAGTACATTAAAATTTGCATATATATCGGAAACAAACCAGTTCAAATGGAAATTAGATTAGTTGTTTTTACTATGATAAATGTTAGAAAAGCCCACTGTAGTGAAGTGTATGTGAAATGTTCAAACTCGCTGACTGTCCGCCATTACACATTGTGGTCGGACGTCTTGTATGCCGAACCCGGGCCCTTGCCAGTGTAATGAAGGCGTATTTGTCTAGAACTACTCAAATCGCTCTTACAGAAGTGTGTTTACGTTATTAGGTGCATGTTTTTGTCTAAATATAATTTCATCAATTCCTCAGTGGTTATGTATCGCATTTTTTCAATGTACGTGACTTTGGCTCGGGAATAGGTACAACATACATTTTACATGTTATACCTGCTTAATCTTATTGATTAACGATTTGGAATGTCAGCGGTATCAATCAAAATATAAAAAAAAAATGTCGTGGAATTTGTCAATGTTTCTTGTTATATGTTTCATAAAGAATGTAGAACAATACATTTATGTCATATTTTGCTTCGTGGTTATGTAACAGAATTTAACACCGACTAATATTATCTTGTGAACCTTATTGCCCAAACGCTGCATTCTTCAAGGTGGCGTCCTATAGCCAACGTTTTTCTTTTCATTAGCATGCACATTATTAAATGTTTTTGACATTTGAAAAAGAAACTACCCTCGGTTATTATTTATTCTACCCGGGCGGTAAAACACCATATGGACCTCAATAAAGGTACATATTTTTTTTTGTACAAAAAGGTCCATATGTGTCCTAATGGAGCACTGCCTCAGAAAATCACTCGAGCACAATTTTATAAACTTTTTTGTAGGTTTTCAATTTTTTTTTTGCGTATACAAGTATACAAGCATTTACAAATAATATTGTCCAAAACAAAATAACTACCATTCTTAATATCTACCGAACCGCTCACAAGACGTCAAATTCATAATTTGTAGTATAAATTCTCTTCATAAAGCATATATGTATATGTAAACAAATAATGTCTCGCTGAGAATTTGATATTTTATACGGTTTAGTTTTATTGCCTTGTAGGTAAGCGATATAAAACAAGTAAGATAAAATACATGCAAACGTTTTAATAATGGTTTGCATAACCATTAATTTGCTCCACTAGCAGTAACAGCTCCAAAGAGGACGCCATTTTCTGTCTAAAAGTCTTTTGGGCTACATTATTGCAGCTACGAAGACATATATTCATCGTTCTTCGTTCATCGTAGTCCGCCGTCCATGCCTTTTTTTCATCCAAACAGCTTCTTCTCAATAATCGATAGGCCCAGCACGAATACCGATATTGGGCATGTGGCATGCTGTGATGAAGCCCTACAAAGTTTGTTCAAATGAATGACTTTAGCCTTCATTCAAGGTCACAGAGGTCAAATATGCTAAAATCTGTTAACAACTTCTTGTGAGTAACTATTAGGCCAAGACACCTAATATAGGGTCTGTAGCATCCATTGCTGCATCCTCGCTACTCCAGGGGTTCCGATCACATACGATATATCACTCCTGGACTAGCTCATAGTAAAATTAGAGGCTACAGAACAGAATAGGTAATTTATTCATTTGATGTACATTAAAAGAGCCGTATAACGGTACACTGTGATTGACTATTTGGCTTTGAATTAGGTAGCAGAAAACAGTAGCTTTGGACAATCTATGAAAATAAGGCCTTAGAAATATAGATATAGTCATTTAACTGTAAAAAAATACCTGTACAAAAGTATATATATATAATTAATCTGCACAACTTTTGCAATTAAAATGTGATATTTTGATAAAGATTTGGTCATATTCTGCGCTTATGCGTGCATGTGAATACCTAGTCCGCTAAACCTGCCTATATTATTAGGCTTTTTTTTATTTTATTTTTTTTTGCCTAATATATATTAAAAAATAAAAAAGCCTAATAATATAGGCAGGTTTAGCGGACTAGTGAATACCATGGTAACAACAAAAAGAAATACCTGAAAAATTGCAAAATATCGTGATTTTTAGCCCAAACTTGCAAAAAATTGTACACAAGTTTTTTCTTAAGACCTGCCTTAAATTGAGCAATTCTATCACAATGCCAAAATAAGTTAATTCATTTCGTATATCAATTGTGTGGATTTTTCAATATTTTTGCCTATACCCGCGACATGGATTTTCCTTCAAGTAAAGCTAGCATTTCCGGTCAAGACGCACTTCCGGAGGAGCCCAGAATCGTAATCTCTAACCCATTAAAGTTATGTTTGTTTTATAAAAAAAAGAAACTTAAATCAAACCCTCCATATTGGATGTACCAATTTCAGAATAAATTTGATTTTTATTTTTTTATGCATGGTTCAAAACAGGGGCTCCCCACTTAATAGAAATATATAATCTCTGGTCTGCTACTTTAGGGCGTTGCTCTCCCTATAGTCTTTAACGAAAATGTTTTCCAGTTCCGTGATTGGTTCAGATTTGATCCCCTGAGCTGTCACTGAGATATTCCAGGGGTGTAGAGATCGTATGTGATCGGAACCCCTGGAATATCGAGGATGATATGGCGTGGACTACTATAGTTGTATTGCACTAACACTCAAATGACCGATACGGCCCATTGGACCTCTTGCATCATTATTTTAGTTAAATCCTCCTTGTACATTTGTATGCCCACGCTCCTTACATTTTTGGCCCTTCTTAATACTTTATTAGGACTTTTCACTCAATGATGGAAAGAACAATTGTTTTTGTTAAGTTTCGTATTCTTATTAGGACCTTTCACCCAATGGTAAAAATCCTTATTAGGACTTTTCAGACCTATCATTTTTAATAAGTTTCTTATTCGTATTAGGGGGTTTCAGCCAATGGTACGATCCTCTCCCTGAAATTTAGCAAGCCAAGGGTATTAAGCAGGATACTGTCCCTGAAACTTCGCTAGCCAAGGGTATTCAGCACGATACTGTCCCTGAAACTTCGCTAGCCAAGGGTATTCAGAACGATCCTCTCCCTGAAACTTCGCTAGCCAAGGGTATTCAGCACGATACTATCCCAGAAACTTTGCTAGCCAAGGGTATTCAGCACGATACTGTCCCCGAAACTTCGCTAGCCAAGGGTATTCAGCACGATACTGTCCCTGAAACTTCGCTAGCCAAGGGTATTCAGCACGAAACTGTCCCTGAAACTTCGCTAGCCAAGGGTATTCAGCACGAAACTGTCCCCGAAACTTCGCTAGCCAAGGGTATTCAGCACGATACTGTCACTGAAACTTCGCTAGCCAAGACTCTCCCTGAAACTTCGCTAACCAAGGGTATTCAGTACGATACTCTCTCTGAAATTTTGCTAGCCAAGGGTATTCAGTACGATATTGTCCCTGAAACTTTACTAGCCAAGGGTGTACAGTACGATACTGTCCCTGAAACTTTACTAGCCAAGGGTGTACAGCACGATACTGTCCCTGAAACTTCGCTAGCCAAGGGTATTCAGTACGATACTGTCCCTGAAACTTCGCTAGCCAAGGGTATTCAGCACGAAACTGTCCCCGAAACTTTGCTAGCCAAGGGTATTCAGCACGATACTGTCCCCGAAACTTCGCTAGCCAAGGGTATTCAGTACGATACTGTCCCTGAAACTTCGCTAGCCAAGGGTATTCAGCACGATACTGTCCCCGAAACTTCGCTAGCCAAGGGTATTCAGCACGATACTGTCCCCGAAACTTCGCTAGCCAAGGGTATTCAGCACGATACTGTCCCCGAAACTTCGCTAGCCAAGGGTATTCAGCACGATACTGTCCCTGAAACTTCGCTAGCCAAGACTCTCCCTGAAACTTCGCTAACCAAGGGTATTCAGTACGATACTCTCTCTGAAATTTTGCTAGCCAAGGGTATTCAGTACAATACTGTCCCTGAAACTTTACTAGCCAAGGGTGTACAGTACGATACTGTCCCTGAAACTTTACTAGCCAAGGGTGTACAGCACGATACTGTCCCTGAAACTTTACTAGCCAAGGGTGTACAGTACGATACTGTCCCTGAAACTTCGCTAGCCAAGGGTATTCAGCACGATACTGTCCCTGAAACTTCGCTAGCCAAGGGTATTCAGCACGATACTGTCCCCGAAACTTCGCTAGCCAAGGGTATTCAGCACGATACTGTCCCCGAAACTTCGCTAGCCAAGGGTATTCAGTACGATACTGTCCCTGAAACTTCGCTAGCCAAGGGTATTCAGCACGATACTGTCCCCGAAACTTCGCTAGCCAAGGGTATTCAGCACGATACTGTCCCCGAAACTTCGCTAGCCAAGGGTATTCAGCACGATACTGTCCCCGAAACTTCGCTAGCCAAGGGTATTCAGCACGATACTGTCCCTGAAACTTCGCTAGCCAAGGGTATTCAGCACGATACTGTCCCCCGAAACTTCGCTAGCCAAGGGTATTCAGCACGATACTGTCCCTGAAACTTCGCTAGCCAAGAGTATTCAGCACGATACTGTCCCTAAAACTTCGCTCGCCAAGGGTATTCAGCACGAAACTGTCCCCGAAACTTCGCTAGCCAAGGGTATTCAGCACGATACTGTCCCTGAAACTTCGCTAGCCAAGGGTATTCAGCACGAAACTGTCCCCGAAACTTCGCTAGCCAAGGGTATTCAGCACGATACTGTCCCTGAAACTTCGCTAGCCAAGGGTATTCAGCACGAAACTGTCCCTGAAACTTTGCTAGCCAAGGGTATTCAGCACGATACTGTCCCTAAAACTTCGCTCGCCAAGGGTATTCAGTACGTACTATACTGTCCCCGAAACTTCGCTAGCCAAGGGTATTCAGCACGAAACTGTCCCCGAAACTTCGCTAGCCAAGGGTATTCAGCACGATACTGTCCCTGAAACTTCGCTAGCCAAGGGTATTCAGTACGATACTGTCCCTGAAACTTCGCTAGCCAAGGGTATTCAGCACGAAACTGTCCCCGAAACTTTGCTAGCCAAGAGTATTCAGCACGATACTGTCTCTAAAACTTCGCTCGCCAAGGGTATTCAGCACGAAACTGTCCCCGAAACTTCGCTAGCCAAGGGTATTCAGCACGATACTGTCCCTGAAACTTCGCTAGCCAAGGGTATTCAGCACGAAACTGTCCCCGAAACTTCGCTAGCCAAGGGTATTCAGCACGATACTGTCCCTGAAACTTCGCTAGCCAAGGGTATTCAGCACGAAACTGTCCCTGAAACTTTGCTAGCCAAGGGTATTCAGCACGATACTGTCCCTAAAACATCGCTCGCCAAGGGTATTCAGTACGTACTATACTGTCCCCGAAACTTTGCTAGCCAGGGGTATTCAGCACGATACTCTCCCTGAAACTTCGCTAACCAAGGGTATTCAGTACGATACTCTCCCTGAAACTTCGCTAACCAAGGGTATTCAGTACGATACTCTCCCTGATGTTATATCGTAGCTAAAACCCGTTTCTAGTAGCTTACAACACAACGTGACATCATCATGGAGGTTTCCATCTTGTATTCAGTTTATTACAATGCGCATGCTCAGACATACAAGCGTGTAGTGATACAGATTAACAGACTTACTAAAGTCCGAGTTATACAAATAACACTGTGTACCGTATTTACTACATTCCTCCCCTCTATTTAAAAAGTCAGTCTTTAAATGTCTATAATTTCACCATTAATTATTATAGGGGATATTTAGAGTATTTTTCTTTAAAGATACACAGTAAATTATAGACTTTAAATTTACTCATTTCTTTTAAATCATAAATGTCAATGTCAGTTTCTCAATTATACGACACTGTAGATGGATTTTTAAAACACTCATTTTTAACTTTATGAAATGAAATAAAACACTTAACAGTATAACATTGTCATTTTGTCAATAGAAAAATTAAACAAAACTTAAACATTATAGAACCCAGGGGTTCTTAAGAGTCTGCACGGGGAGTTATTATGTCCCCAGAGCACAGTGCGGCTCTGACCTATACCTAGCTACAAATCTAAACGCTTAACGCGATGGAGCTCTCCTTCGTCGAGCTGGGTTTCGTCTCGGAGATGGTGCTGACACAGTCTTGCCCGAGGACACAGCCACAGGATTTTCCAACGGTGGAGGAGGCGTCGCGACATCGGATGGAGGTTGGATAGGGACTGTTTCTGGGGCCTTCGGTGTGATTGGTATTGGTAATTTGGGTGGTAAGTCAACAACGAGTTCAGGGATGGGTAATTTCCCTTTGATGATTTGATCGGTATGTCTCCGCCACACCGCTCCATTACCAACATTTACTCGGTACGAAAGTGGACCTGTTTTCGATTCGATAGTTCCTGGGATCCACTTTTCTCCGCTTTGTCGATAATCACGTACATTTACCGTTTCTCCTTCGCTGAATTGTCGAGACGACTGATTTTCGTTTATTATCTTCTCCTGATTATTACGAACTGTACGACTCGTGCTCGGTCGGATAAGACTCAGGCGTGTTTGTAACGATCTTCCCATGAACAAATGCGCCGGGGTTTCGTTCGTTGTCGCATGTGGTGTCGATCTGTAGGCTAGTAGGAAATTACATAGTCTTTTATTTAACGTTCCTCCGTCCTTTCGCGATGCTTTCATGGCCTGTTTGAAGGTTTGAAATAGTCGTTCCGCTAAACCGTTGGTACGGGGGTGGTATGGTGCGGACGTAGTGTGACGTATACCGTTGTATTTCATGAAGTGTTGAAATTTGTCAGATACAAATTGTGGGCCGTTGTCCGAAACTATACATTCGGGTAAGCCGTTCCTGGAGAACACTTCACGCATAACTTCGATCGTTTTCGAAGCCGTCGTCGTTGACATTGGTATTATTTCCGGCCATTTAGAATGAGCGTCCACCATGAGGAGGAACATGGATCCTTCGAAAGGTCCGGCGAAGTCGACATGGACTCGCATCCATGGTAGTTGTGGCCATTCCCATGGGTGCACAGGTGCGGCGTTCGAGCTACTTTTGTGCATCACACACCCATGACACTTTTTAGCTTGTGTTTCTAAGTCACTGTCTATTCCTGGCCACCAGACGTAGCTCCTGGCTAGCGCCTTCATCTTGCTCGCACCAAGATGACCTTCATGTATTTGATCCATGACCTTGAGATGGAGATTTTCGGGAATTATTACACGTATCCCCCACATCAAACATCCGTCGTGTAACGATAGTTCCGTTTTACGGTTAGCATAGGCAGCTATGTCGGGGTCTGCCTTCACATCATTATTCCAACCGTTTAATGTCATTTCATAGACTTTCGACAATACTGGGTCTCTCCTTGTACTTTGGTGCACTTCCTTGATCGATACCGGTAGTGTGTCAAATTGAGTCGTCATGAACACATAGTCGACATCCGGCTCGTCGGTTTCTCGTTCCTTCACGATCGGTAAGCGCGATAGACCGTCAGCGTTTCCATGACTTTTCGTACCTTTGAATTCAATCTTGTACTGAAAACCGGACAAATACAACGCGTATCGCTGAAGACGTGCGGCTGTCGTAGCAGGAATACCTTTCAATGGGTGGAAAATAGACACCAGGGGTTGATGGTCCGTTATTAGTGTGAACTCACGACCGTAGAGATAGGCGTAGAACTTTTTCACACCCCATACAATTCCCAGAGCTTCCTTGTCTATTTGCGAGTAGTTTTTTTCAGCAGCAGTAAGGCTTCGCGAGGCATATGCTATTGGCTTTTCGTCGCCGTTCTCGAGACGATGAGACAATACAGCACCGATACCAAACGGAGACGCGTCGCACGAGAGTACCACGGGTAATCGCCGGTCGTAATGCGTCAGAACTTCGTCCGATGTCATCATTTCCTTCACACGGTCGACGGCATTCTGACATTCCTCGGTCCATTCCCATTCAGCATCCTTTTCCAGAAGTTTGTGTAGCGGGCTAAGTACGGTAGCAAGGTTTGGGAGAAACCTCGCATAATAGTTCACTAACCCTAACAGAGCTCGGAGCTCACTCACGGTTTTCGGAATCGGAGCGTTGACTACAGAGTTGACCTTGTCGTCGGTTTTGTGAATACCGTCCTTGTCGATTACATGACCGCAGAATTCGATCTTGTCGAGCATAAACGCACATTTCTCCTTGTTCAGGCGTAGACCAAATTTATCTAGGCGCTGAAGCACGGTTTCGAGGTTTCGCATATGTTCTTCCTCCGTTTCGCCGGTTATAATCATATCATCAAGAATACATTGGACACGACCTATCCCTTGAAGCACTTGGTCCATGGCACGTTGCCAAATGGCAGGTGCCGAGGCTATACCAAACACGAGCCTCTGATATTGGAAAAGGCCAAGATGGGTGTTTATAGTTAGGAATTTCCGATCCTCTGGTCTCACCTCCATTTGCAGGTACGCCTGCTTTAAGTCCAACTTTGTAAATTTCACACCTCCGGCTAACGAAGCGAATATGTCCTCAAACTTTCGGTAACGGATACTGGTCCACGTCGAGTACCGGGTTGATTGTGACCTTGAAATCTCCACATATTCTCACGGAATTGTCTTTCTTAGGGATTGGCACAATCGGTGTGGCCCATTCACTCGTTTCGACCTTCTTTAGGATACCAGCACCCATTAATCGTGTTATCTCAGTTTCAACTTTTGGTTTAATGGCGTATGCCACAGTTCTCGCCTTACAAAATTTCGGATTGGCCCCGGGGCGTACTTTGATCTGAGCGGAAATGTCCCTTAACGTACCCAACTCATCCTTGTACACGGCGGCATATTTCAGTTTGAGACCTTGTACTGTCATGTTTTCACATTTCTCATGAAAGTTGAGTCGCCGAGCTTCCTTGATTGCCGTCCAATCAAGTGTCAACACATCGAGTCAGTTCCTTCCGAGTAATGGCGGACCTCTGCACTCCTCACTAACAACGTGTATCGGTAGCACTGCTTTTTGTCCGTTTAGGTTGACCTTCACCTTAATTTGACCTAGTGCCTTTATTTTCTCACCGACTAGAGTACGAAGTTTTAAATCTGTCGTTTCCAGTTTACAGTCACTGAAATGTCTCTTATAGACGGACACAGGAACGATGGTAGCTGGAGAACCGGTGTCCAGTTCCATAGCGATTACTTTACCGTTCACTTCCGGTTTTACCCATATGACGTCACTGTCGAGGTTCTTTACCGTGAATGTTAAACTTCCAAGTAGACTGTCATCATCACTGTCATCGTGATCTAGAGAGTACACCTTCCCCTTTTTATTTCCAGAATTAGACTTCTTTTCTGTGCTTCGGCAGGCTCTCTGTATGTGTCCTTTTTCTTTACAAGCGTTGCACGAGTAGTCCTTGTAGAAACATTCCTCCGCACTATGATTTTTTCCGTTGCACCGAAAACATGGTTTCTGTGATTTCTTTTCATTCTTTAAGACGCTTTGTTGAGTTTATTTCTTCATTTTCTTGTTTGGGTTAACCTTGTTTATTTTGTTTACAATGTTTCCTGACTTTTCCCTCTGAAGTTCCACAGCATCTCGGGATGCAGTTTCCATTGCAATTGCAATATCTAACGCGTTTTTATAGGTCAGATTATCTTCAGACAGCAGTTTCTTTTGTATATTGTCATTACGTAGACCACACACTAATCTGTCTCTCAAAGTTTCATCCAAAGACTGTCCAAACCCACAATGCTCACTTAATTTTCGTATGGCTGCATTGAATTCTCTGATCGACTCACCCGACTTCTGGTCTCTCTTGTGAAACCTAAAACGCTCGGCTATCTGTAGCGGTTGAGGGTTAAAATGTCCATTTAAGACGCCGACCAAATCTACATACGATTTATCACCCGGTAAATCTGGTGCAACCAAGTCATGCAGGATGGAATACGGTTTCCCGCCAATAACACTCAACAACACCGGAACTTTTTTTCCATTTGGCACCTCATTTGCCTTAAAAAATTGTTCCAGACGTTCCTGATAACACTTCCACGACTCGACGGAATCGTCAAAGTTGTCGATTTTCCCCATGCGTCCAGCCATCCTCGTCGCCAGAATGTTATATCGTAGCTAAAACCCGTTTCTAGTAGCTTACAACACAACGTGACATCATCATGGAGGTTTCCATCTTGTATTCAGTTTATTACAATGCGCATGCTCAGACATACAAGCGTGTAGTGATACAGATTAACAGACTTACTAAAGTCCGAGTTATACAAATAACACTGTGTACCGTATTTACTACACCTGAAACTTCGCCAGCCAAGGGTATTCAGTACGAAACTCTCTCTGAAATTTTGCTAGCCAAGGGTATTCAGTACGATACTCTCCCTGAAACTTTACTAGCCAAGGGCGTACAGCACGATACTGTCCCTGAAACTTTACTAGCCAAGGGTATTCAGTACGATACTGTCCCCGAAACTTTGCTAGCCAAGGGTATTCAGCACGATACTGTCCCTAAAACTTCGCTCGCCAAGGGTATTCAGCACGAAACTGTCCCCGAAACTTCGCTAGCCAAGGGTATTCAGCACGATACTGTCCCTGAAACTTCGCTAGCCAAGGGTATTCAGCACGAAACTGTCCCCGAAACTTCGCTAGCCAAGGGTATTCAGCACGATACTGTCCCTGAAACTTCGCTAGCCAAGACTCTCCCTGAAACTTCGCTAACCAAGGGTATTCAGTACGATACTCTCTCTGAAATTTTGCTAGCCAAGGGTATTCAGTACGATACTCTCCCTGAAACTTTACTAGCCAAGGGTGTACAGTACGATACTGTCCCTGAAACTTTACTAGCCAAGGGTGTACAGCACGATACTGTCCCTGAAACTTCGCTAGCCAAGGGTATTCAGTACGATACTGTCCCTGAAACTTTGCTAGCCAAGGGTATTCAGCACGATACTGTCCCTGAAACTTCACTAGCCAAGGGTATTCAGTACGATACTCTCCCTGAAACTTAACTAGCCAAGGGTATTCAGTACGATACTGTCCCTGAAACTTTGCTAGCCAAGGGTATTGAACACGATACTCCCTCCCTGAAATCTCAATACCCATGACACCCTTGACTAGTGAAGTTACATGCATCTATATCTAGAGATTTTGAATTATTGAGCTCAATAATTCAACAAGTGAGAGACATCAATGTTTTATAACATCCTTATTTATTATGTATTACAAGTTTGTCTACTTATTACGCATTTTTCAGAATCCCTAATTTGTAGTGTTCAACAATTGCGTATGGTAACCGTAGGTCGGTCCTATTATTTCCTTGACGTTTAGCCATTGAAGTGAAAGCCTTCACTTAATGTATAAAGGCTTAAGCATTGGCCGTGAGAGCGAGAACCTTCTCCTAACGTATAAAGCATTGGCCGTGAGAAAGAGAACCTTCTCCTAACGTATAAAGGATTGGCCATGAGAGTGAGAACCTTCTCCTAACGTATAAAGGATTGGCCATGAGAGTGAGAACCTTCTCCTAACGTATAAATTATTGGCCGTGAGAACGAGAACCTTCTAACGTATAAAGTATTGGCCGTGAGAACGAGAACCTTCTCCTAACGTATAAATTATTGGCCGTGAGAGCATTGGCCGTGAGAACGAGAACCTTCTCCTAACGTATAAAGGATTGGCCATGAGAGTGAGAACCTTCTCCTAACGTATAAATTATTGGCCGTGAGAACGAGAACCTTCTCCTAACGTATAAAGCATTGGCCGTGAGAGTGAGAACCTTCTCCTAACGTATAAAGCATTGGCCGTGAGAACGAGAACCTTCTCCTAACGTATAAAGCATTGGCCGTGAGAGTGAGAAACCTTCTCCTAACGTATAAAGATTGGCCATGAGAGTGAGAACCTTCTCCTAACGTATAAAGTATTGGCCGTGAGAGTGAGAACCTTCTCCTAACGTATAAAGGATTGGCCATGAGAGTGAGAACCTTCTCCTAACGTATAAAGGATTGGCCGTGAGAGTGAGAAAAACCTTCTCCTAACGTATAAAGTATTGGCCATGAGAGTGAGAACCTTCTCCTAACGTATAAAGGATTGGCCATGAGAGTGAGAACCTTCTCCTAACGTATAAAGTATTGGCCGTGAGAGCGAGAACCTTCTCCTAACGTATAAAGGATTGGCCATGAGAGTGAGAACCTTCTCCTAACGTATAAAGGATTGGCCGTGAGAGTGAGAACCTTCTCCTAACGTATAAAGTATTGGCCGTGAGAGTGAGAACCTTCTCCTAACGTATAAAGGATTGGCCGTGAGAGTGAGAACCTTCTCCTAACGTATAAAGGATTGGCCGTGAGAGTGAGAACCTTCTCCTAACGTATAAAGCATTGGCCGTGAGAGCGAGAACCTTCTCCTAACGTATAAAGGATTGGCCATGAGAGTGAGAACCTTCTCCTAACGTATAAAGTATTGGCCATGAGAGCGAGAACCTTCTCCTAACGTATAAAGTATTGGCCATGAGAGTGAGAACCTTCTCCTAACGTATAAAGGATTGGCCATGAGAGTGAGAACCTTCTCCTAACGTATAAAGTATTGGCCGTGAGAGCGAGAACCTTCTCCTAACGTATAAAGTATTGGCCGTGAGAGTGAGAACCTTCTCCTAACGTATAAAGTATTGGCCATGAGAGTGAGAACCTTCTCCTAACGTATAAAGTATTGGCCGTGAGAGTGAGAACCTTCTCCTAACGTATAAAGTATTGGCCATGAGAGCGAGAACCTTCTCCTAACGTATAAAGTATTGGCCATGAGAGTGAGAACCTTCTCCTAACGTATAAAGTATTGGCCGTGAGAGTGAGAACCTTCTCCTAACGTATAAAGTATTGGCCGTGAGAGGAGAACCTTCTCCTAACGTATAAAGATTGGCCATGAGAGTGAGAACCTTCTCCTAACGTATAAAGTATTGGCCGTGAGAGGAGAACCTTCTCCTAACGTATAAAGTATTGGCCGTGAGAGTGAGAACCTTCTCCTAACGTATAAAGTATTGGCCATGAGAGCGAGAACCTTCTCCTAACGTATAAAGTATTGGCCATGAGAGTGAGAACCTTCTCCTAACGTATAAAGGATTGGCCATGAGAGTGAGAACCTTCTCCTAACGTATAAAGTATTGGCCGTGAGAGTGAGAACCTTCTCCTAACGTATAAAGTATTGGCCGTGAGAGCGAGAACCTTCTCCTAACGTATAAAGTATTGGCCATGAGAGCGAGAACCTTCTCCTAACGTATAAAGGATTGGCCATGAGAGTGAGAACCTTCTCCTAACGTATAAAGTATTGGCCATGAGAGCGAGAACCTTCTCCTAACGTATAAAGGATTGGCCATGAGAGTGAGAACCTTCTCCTAACGTATAAAGATTGGCCATGAGAGTGAGAACCTTCTCCTAACGTATAAAGATTGGCCTGAGAGGAGAACCTTCTCCTAACGTATAAAGTATTGGCCGTGAGAGTGAGAACCTTCTCCTAACGTATAAAGTATTGGCCGAGGAGAACCTTCTCCTAACGTATAAAGATTGGCCATGAGAGGAGAACCTTCTCCTAACGTATAAAGGATTGGCCGTGAGAGTGAGAACCTTCTCCTAACGTATAAAGGATTGGCCGTGAGAGTGAGAACCTTCTCCTAACGTATAAAGCATTGGCCGTGAGAGCGAGAACCTTCTCCTAACGTATAAATTATTTGGCCATGAGAGCGAGAACCTTCTCCTAACGTATAAAGTATTGGCCATGAGAGGAAACCTTCTCCTAACGTATAAAGGATTGGCCGTGAGAGTGAGAACCTTCTCCTAACGTATAAAGGATTGGCCGTGAGAGTGAGAACCTTCTCCTAACGTATAAAGTATTGGCCGTGAGAGTGAGAACCTTCTCCTAACGTATAAATTATTGGCCGTGAGAGCGAGAACCTTCTCCTAACGTATAAATTATTGGCCGTGAGAGCGAGAACCTTCTCCTAACGTATAAAGTATTGGCCGTGAGAGCGAGAACCTTCTCCTAACGTATAAAGGATTGGCCATGAGAGTGAGAACCTTCTCCTAACGTATAAAGTATTGGCCATGAGAGTGAGAACCTTCTCCTAACGTATAAAGTATTGGCCGTGAGAGTGAGAACCTTCTCCTAACGTATAAAGTATTGGCCGTGAGAGTGAGAACCTTCTCCTAACGTATAAAGTATTGGCCATGAGAGTGAGAACCTTCTCCTAACGTATAAATTATTGGCCGTGAGAGTGAGAACCTTCTCCTAACGTATAAAGTATTGGCCGTGAGAGTGAGAACCTTCTCCTAACGTATAAAGTATTGGCCATGAGAGTGAGAACCTTCTCCTAACGTATAAAGTATTGGCCATGAGAGCGAGAACCTTCTCCTGAGAGTGAGAACCTTCTCCTAACGTATAAAGTATTGGCCGTGAGAGTGAGAACCTTCTCCTAACGTATAAAGGATTGGCCGTGAGAGTGAGAACCTTCTCCTAACGTATAAAGTATTGGCCGTGAGAGTGAGAACCTTCTCCTAACGTATAAAGGATTGGCCGTGAGAGTGAGAACCTTCTCCTAACGTATAAAGTATTGGCCGTGAGAACTAGAACCTTCTCCTAACGTATAAAGTATTGGCCGTGAGAGTGAGAACCTTCTCCTAACGTATAAAGTATTGGCCATGAGAGTGAGAACCTTCTCCTAACGTATAAAGTATTGGCCATGAGAGTGAGAACCTTCTCCTAACGTATAAAGTATTGGCCGTGAGAGTGAGAACCTTCTCCTAACGTATAAAGTATTGGCCATGAGAGTGAGAACCTTCTCCTAACGTATAAAGTATTGGCCGTGAGAGTGAGAACCTTCTCCTAACGTATAAAGTATTGGCCATGAGAGTGAGAACCTTCTCCTAACGTATAAAGTATTGGCCGTGAGAGTGAGAACCTTCTCCTAACGTATAAAGTATTGGCCGTGAGAGTGAGAACCTTCTCCTAACGTATAAAGATTGGCCGTGAGAGTGAGAACCTTCTCCTAACGTATAAAAGTATTGGCCGTGAGAGACGAGAACCTTCTCCTAACGTATAAAGTATTGGCCATGAGAGTGAGAACCTTCTCCTAACGTATAAAGTATTGGCCATGAGAGTGAGAACCTTCTCCTAACGTATAAAGTATTGGCCGTGAGAGTGAGAACCTTCTCCTAACGTATAAAGTATTGGCCATGAGAGTGAGAACCTTCTCCTAACGTATAAATTATTGGCCATGAGAGTGAGAACCTTCTCCTAACGTATAAAGTATTGGCCGTGAGAGTGAGAACCTTCTCCTAACGTATAAAGATTGGCTGATGAGACCGTGAGAGTGAGAACCTTCTCCTAACGTATAAAGTATTGGCCATGAGAGTGAGAACCTTCTCCTAACGTATAAAGTATTGGCCGTGAGAGTGAGAACCTTCTCCTAACGTATAAAGTATTGGCCGTGAGAGTGAGAACCTTCTCCTAACGTATAAAGTATTGGCCATGAGAGTGAGAACCTTCTCCTAACGTATAAAGTATTGGCCGTGAGAGTGAGAACCTTCTCCTAACGTATAAAGTATTGGCCGTGAGAGTGTGAGAACCTTCTCCTAACGTATAAAGTATTGGCCGTGAGAGTGAGAACCTTCTCCTAACGTATAAAGGATTGGCCGTGAGAGTGAGAACCTTCTCCTAACGTATAAAAGATTGGCCGTGAGAGTGAGAACCTTCTCCTAACGTATAAAGTATTGGCCGTGAGAGTGAGAACCTTCTCCTAACGTATAAAGATTGGCCATAGAGAGGAGAACCTTCTCCTAACGTATAAAGTATTGGCCGTGAGAGTGAGAACCTTCTCCTAACGTATAAACGATTGGCCGTGAGAGTGAGAACCTTCTCCTAACGTATAAAGTATTGGCCGTGAGAGTGAGAACCTTCTCCTAACGTATAAAGTATTGGCCGTGAGAGTGAGAACCTTCTCCTAACGTATAAAGTATTGGCCATGAGAGTGAGAACCTTCTCCTAACGTATAAAGTATTGGCCGTGAGAGTGAGAACCTTCTCCTAATGTATAAAGTATTGGCCATGAGAGTGAGAACCTTCTCCTAACGTATAAAGTATTGGCCGTGAGAGTGAGAAACCTTCTCCTAACGTATAAAGTATTGGCCTGAGAGTGAGAACCTTCTCCTAACGTATAAAGAGTATTGGCCTCAGTGAGAGAGTGAGAACCTTCTCCTAATGTATAAAGTATTGGCCGTGAGAGTGAGAACCTTCTCCTAACGTATAAAGTATTGGCCGTGAGAGTGAGAACCTTCTCCTAACGTATAAAGTATTGGCCGTGAGAGTGAGAACCTTCTCCTAACGTATAAAGTATTGGCCGTGAGAGTGAGAACCTTCTCCTAATGTATAAAGTATTGGCCGTGAGAGTGAGAACCTTCTCCTAATGTATAAAGGATTGGCCGTGAGAGTGAGAACCTTCTCCTAATGTATAAAGGATTGGCCGTGAGAGTGAGAACCTTCTCCTAACGTATAAAGTATTGGCCGTGAGAGTGAGAACCTTCTCCTAACGTATAAAGTATTGGCCGTGAGAGTGAGAACCTTCTCCTAACGTATAAAGTATTGGCCATGAGAGTGAGAACCTTCTCCTAATGTATAAAGTATTGGCCATGAGAGTGAGAACCTTCTCCTAACGTATAAAGCATTGGCCGTGAGAACGAGAACCTTCTCCTAACGTATAAAGTATTGGCGGTGAGAGTGAGAACCTTCTATTGGCGGTGAGAGTGAGAACCTTCTCCTAACGTATAAATCATTGGCCGTGAGAACGAGAACCTTCTCCTAACTTATAAAGCATTGGCCGTGAGAGTGAGAACCTTCTCCTAATGTATAAATTATTGGCCGTGAGAACGAGAACCTTTTCCTAACGTATAAAGTATTGGCCATGAGAGTGAGAACCTTCTCCTAACGTATAAAGGATTGGCCATGAGAGTGAGAACCTTCTCCTAACGTATAAATTATTGGCTGTGAGAGTGAGAACGCGTGTGGCGCAGTGGTAGAAGGCCCATATATGTTCGGCTAGGCGATTGGGTGCCGCAGATCGTGAGTTCGAGGCCCGGATAGGGCAGGAGTCAATAAATTGTCATGCTTTGTTAAATTGTGTTTCTTTGATATTTAAACCTATAGTCACTGTACACTCGCTTCGTCTACCTGCTTGCCCCGTTCATAAGCTTTTCATTCAAACACATTCTTCTCAATAACCAATAGGCTCAGGGGATTGATATTGGGACAGTAGCTAACTGTTCAACACTTGGCCATCTTATCATACAAAAAGAAAAAAAAGACGGGTATATTCTTGTATATAAATAATTTATTAAGACAAGATAATAAACTAAAAAATCAATATAATTAAACAATATCTTGAATATTTTCTAGCATTACTAATGATTAGAACAATCTTTTTCACAAACAGAATACAAAAATCAGAAATATGTGCATGAGCTAGATTTAAGAGTAAAATTTACCCTTAAGAGTCTATTGGTGAAGAAATTTTGGACATGAATAGTAAAGAAGAAAAATCTGAGAAGGTGACGTGTAATCACATTACAATGTACTGTAAATGAGGCTTGTTTCTGTGGATTCTAAATTTTGCAATATCTATTTCAAGTTTGCCAAGATTAACTTTCACATACTTTAAACCTACTTTTTTCACATGATTAAATTTGGCAGATAATGCGAGCGATAAGAAATAGCGAAACTAAATTGCTATGAAACTGTTTAAGTAAGGTAAGGTAGAATTCCAGATTATGAAATTATATCTTTGTGAAAACATCCTTTAAAAAAAACAAGTGAAAATAAGTACCCACTAAAATGAGTTGATTTACAGTAACTTTTTGATGTTATTACATATTGAATTGGAAATCTCTAAATTATGTTTATATGAATCGGCGCAGATAAACATTCCTGAAATTACTTCAGATTGTGAAATTCCCAAAAGTACATGTGAACTTATGTTTGTTTACAGTATATCTGGCACCAAGGGAGATAACTCTGTTTAACAAAACCAACTGCAACCAAAGGCAGATAATTATATATAACTTAAAAATAACTGCAACTAAGGGCAGATAACTTTATTTAACTTACAAATAACTGCAACCAAGGGCAGTTAACTTTATTTAACTTACAAATAACTGCAATCAAGGGCAGTTAACTCTGTTCAACTTAAAGATACACTCAAAAGTCTGGCTCACAAATTATATGGAATAGGTTCATTACATTTATATCTACTTTTTACTCACTATAAAATACATGAGCAAAATAATACAACACAATTCTGGAAAGACACCTGAGTTTATTTTCAAAATAATTCAATGATTTATCTCCATCTTTAAACTCTCTCTCTTACTTTCTTTCATTTTTTTCTTCAAAAGTTATTTATTTTAAATAACTGGTGACACTTGTGCATTTTTCCATATCTGTATAAAATATATTATCACATTCACATTGTCTTTCACACTTATATAAATGTTTCATATACAACAACAACATTCAACCTAAGACATATTTCCGGTGCCTCAATTTTGCACAGAATTTTATATAAAACAGCATGAAAGCATTGTCTAATTATCATGTGCAGGATTATTTTTATTATAAATAACATAGACTCATTCAGTGCATGGTGTCATTATCAATTCTGAAAAACAAAATCTTTTTTTTAGATAAATTTGAAAGAAAAATTATAAAATGTCAGTATGTAAAAGGTAATATCTGGACAAGGGGAGATAACTCTTCAGGTTACATTGGAACCAAGGGAGATTTCAATTTCACAGGTAACATCAGGACAAGGGGAATTAACTCATCATAGGTAACATTGTAACCAAGGGAGATAACTACTTCACAGGTAACATAGGGGAAAGTGGTGGTAACTACTTCACAGGTAACATCCAGACAAGGGGAGCTTAGATAATATTGGAACCAGAGGAGATAACTACTTTACTTCGGGGCCAGAGGAGATATAGGGGCCAGGGAAGAGAAGTTAACCATGGTCAGAGTGATAATTTCTTCATTGGTGTCCATGGAATGAGGGGAGGTAATTACTACAATAATGATATCTGAATCAGGGGAGGTAATTACTACAATGTTGATATCTGGATCAGGGGAGGTAATTACTACAATGTTGATATCTGGATCAGGGGAGGTAATTACTACAATGTTGATATCTGGATCAGGGGAGGTAATTACTACAATGTTGATATCTGGATCAGGGGAGGTAATTACTACAATGTTGATATCTAAATCAGGGGAGGTAATTACTACAATGTTGATATCTGGATCAGGGGAGGTAATTAGTACAATGTTGATATCTGAATCAGGGGAGGTAATTACTACAATGTTGATATCTGAATCAGGGGAGGTAATTACTACAATGTTGATATCTGGATCAGGGGAGGTAATTAGTACAATGTTGATATCTGAACCAGGGGAGGTAATTTCTACAATGTCGATATCTGAATCAGGGGAGGTAATTTCTACAATGTTGATATCTGAATCAAGGGGAGGTAATAACTACAATGTTGATATCTGAATCAGGGGAGGTAATTACCACAATGTTGATATCTGGATCAGGGGAGGTTATTACTACAATGTTGATATCAGGGGAGGTAACTATTTAATAAGTGACATCAGTGCTACAGGAGATAAAATCATGTGTTTGTAATACATAATGACCCTGGGGAGTAAAAGTGTCAGTGGTGTCATTGATGTTGGAGGAGATTACCACATTTTTTCAAAAACATTTTTTCAAAAACAGAAATTCTAAAAATAAAGCCCCTATTTAAATCCGTGATCACCAGTTGACATTTTCCTTGTGGTCCTCCTTAAGACTAAGATGTTTGATGGTGGAGTAGGAGGTCATGATGAGGAAGCTGAAGGGTGCCACATGTATCATACGCGCTGTTAGACCTTTAGTGAAGATACCTAGTCGTTCATCTCTCCACGCCCTTCGCACCGTCTCTTTAAACCCTGTACGACCTACCTACAAAACACAGTCAGTTTACACAGTTTAAAATAGGTAAAGGCATGGAGGTGGTTTCATTATCTAATTAGTTTACACGGACAAAAAAATGACAATTGTGAAAATGTGCAAGCAACACAACAATCTAGGAGTCAACAGTAATACCTAAGGTTATGCCTGATGTGTACACACTTTTTATCAACTTAGCTAAGTTAGCTAAGCAGTGACCTTAAAGATGCTACATCTCCGACAAGTAGTATTTTTTTCTCCATCAAAAACAGGAGCAGACAAATAAGTATTTGTCTTCAGTCACAAAAGTAACTTACTTGACATCATTACCACCATTGAAAAGTTTGAGCTTCTAATTTTACTTCCGGATAAAATTAAAAAATATTAAAAATAATTAATTGTGTCTTGAAAAATTCCTTGTTACTATGTCCTATATGGAATAAAGTAATGATTGAGCATGCACCAAAAGCAAAATAATTTATTTAATATCATATTTTGTGTTCATTGGACATATATATACACTACCGGTAACTACTTTTTAAATGACGATGTTGGAGCATCTTTAACATAAAATAACCTAAAATAAGACACTGGAAGCATATGTGACATGTTGTATCCAGTTTCAGTTAATATATGTATAGGGATCGATGAAGTCTGCAGAATCCAGTAGTATACTTGGCCTTAACTACTTACCTGCATTCGGACACGGACCAGTTCCATCGAGTTGGTTATCGTAACAGTAGTCAAACCGGACAGGAATGCGGATACTCCATCCAACAGGATTCTGGGAACCCATTGGGGAAAGACCGGGACAACCAAATCTGTTATAATAGAATTAAGCCTATGAGAAAGGTCTGAACAACCAAATCTGTTATATTGAATAGAATTAAGCCTATGAGAAAGGTCGGAACAACCAAATCTGTTATAATAGAATTAAGCCTATGAGAAAGGTCGGAACAACCAAATCTGTTATAATAGAATTAAGCCTTTGAGAAAGGTCGGAACAACCAAATCTGTTATAATATTAGAACTAAGCCTTTGAGAAAGGTCGGAACAACCAAATCTGTTATGATAGATATAAAGTTATGAGAAACATCAAAACATTTTTATGACATCACAGATATCTATATATGGCGTCATTTAAAATAAAATAAATGATGTCAAATGATTGTGTCGGTTGAAGGAAATATTACATTCCATATCAGCCGAATTCTTCTGTTTTCTAAAGATAGAATTAAAATTTTTGCTTATAGTTTCATTGATAAAAGTTATTTGATCAATATAAGTCTTACACTTATGTCTATGTAATATGAAATTTATTAACTTGTGAAATTATTTGATATATGCAACTTGCCTAAAGCCTTGTGACATATGAAATTATTGACCTTGTTTGAGAAATTCTATAAATTTTACATCATATAGTCACAAGTGTAAGGTTCTATTTATCACAGTCTAGAAATTATTTATATGCACTACTATGATTATTGTTATTTACACTTAAACACTATTCTTATCACTAAGGGATGGTGCGGTGGTCGAGTGGTTAAAATGTCTCAACATATTAATTACCACAAGCCCTACACCTCTGGGTTTCGAGTTTGAATCAAATATGGCGCAGTTGTTGGTGATTTTTCTCCGAGTATTCTGACTTTCTTCCACCAGCAAACCTGGCACGTCTTTAAATAACTATTCATAGGACGTTAAACTAATAAAACCAACAACATTATCACTATATCTACACTTGAAAACTTACAACTATAAAATTCCTGAAAAGGCCACCAGAGGGCGCTACCAAGGCCATATACTGCCATGGAGATGAAGTAGCCACGATAAAATCCACTGGCTCCTTCCTTCCTGTGTACTTCGGAGATAATCGCTTTAACTACATCTATCTTCTTAGCTTTTTTCTGAAACACAAAGCATCATCTATTACTGCATAGCAGGTTAATTTCATGAATAGCTTACTTTTGTGTATAGTTCAATTTCGTGGATAGATTAATTTTGGGGATAGATGAATTTTGTGAATGGTTTATTTTGCTATATTCTCAATTTCACTAAACACTGGCTTAATAATCAGTATTTCATTGTAAATAAGTACAAACAATTACTATGAATTTGTAAACCAAACCTCCATCTGAGAACAATAGTTTTAATGAATTATAGGAGTAAGTGAACCGTGAAATTGTACCTGCAAGAATTTGCTCTCTATAGGAAACCGCGAAATATTGACCCACAAAATTAAAGCACGATATACAGTATATCAAAGTAGTAATATTATATCGTACATTGTATTTGTAATAATTATAAGAAAATGGGAACAGACACATGGCCGGTTTGTTTTAACTCTGCCAATGAGATTATAGGCTGAACATAACTTTCAAGAAAGTGGCAAAATGGCCGTCAAGCTGACACGGATAACTAATAGCGCTGAAAAACGACATAAGGATCATGAGAGGGGGATTTGAATGAAGCGTCAAACAAGTAAATACGTTTGTTTTCACCTGATGTTTGTTTATGTCAAAGCCTGTTATTGTAGGCTGCCGTGTTTTCAGTGTAGACATTTTCCTTTGCAAAAAAAGTTCTCGGTCGTGTCTGACTAAGGGAAATTCACTGTCAATTTCTCAAGTTTCGAGGCTGTTTGTGAAAAAAGTAGACTAGTTCAGTATGACTTCTTGTTATCATCATGAAGTTTAACATCTTAACTTTTAATGAAGACTGAAACTGTTGAGATATCTGGTCTGGATATTTTTTTTCCCAGCAATTTGAACTAAATTACCCAATTTTGCGTCACGGAGAAGTTCCATACCTTTCTCTATATATTAGTCTATATATAGTGGGTCTTTGACTTACATGTACCAGCGTGCTAAATACCTATAGACTAATTGACGGTGAATTGTACTTTACCCACGTCGTTTTGGGAGCTCGAAACCCCCGTATTACAGAATAGGCTCTGGATAATAGTCAATACCTCATCTGGTATGTGGATTCCCTGTAGACGCTCTAGTTTCACTTTCACTTTAGACGGCACATCTTCCTTTCGTTGTTTACTCTGCCCTAACAACATCATATGTTGGGACACAATATCAATTGGTACTGCGATTGTCTGGGATATCAAACTCGCAGAAAAGCCTCCAACGAAACTACTCAGGTAACTTTTATATTTAAATGTCTGAAGGTCCTCTTTATTCATCATCACCTGCCTCACGTTTTCATAAATTGTGATGTATATAAGAGAATTACAAGCTTGTATGGCATGAACTCCGAATCCTTGATATAGACCCCGAATTCCTTCAGTTTTACGGATTTTGACCAGTGCGTCAAATGTCCCTTTATACACATCCTTCCCACGCTGCACCTGTAGTCTCGTTCTGACTAAGGTCAGTGGGTACTGGACAAATCGAACAAACAGACCACTTCCTAGAGCGAGAGGATAGTACTTTCTCTTGTCCATCATATCCAATTGGATAATCTGCGGCTTCTGTCGTACCTCTTGGTTCGACATTTTCTGAATCTATCGGTATGATAAAGTTCTAATGCAGTTTCTAGTTTTGTCAATTTATGAGTATGTCATTTATTATCTATTTGCTTTAAAGTCGCTCATTCAGACACAGTCAGGCTTGTGAAACATCATTTAAGTAAAGTTCCATCCATAGATTTGTGTTGCTTTAAAATCATCCAGAGAGTTAATAATTAATTTGTATGATGTCCGTGACCATCACATGATATGTATACAAAGATACTGATTACTGAACAAATGTGATATGGTCCATTGAACCAACATATTTATAAGTAATCTGCAAGTCTCTATTTCACTCGAAACTGATTTACTTTACATCTAAATCATCGCACTGAGCAATCTTGGGTGACTTCAGTGTCTCAGTCGTTGCAAAAAGTCTAATTTGACCGGTGACAACTTGACAAAGGTTACAGGTGTCATGTCTCTCTACGACTTGACAGTTGATCAGCTGATCGAACAGCTGCTAACGATTTCATTTCAAGAATAATCTGTCGCTGTTGATATCAGATCAGTACTGAATTCGATTTTGTATCATGAAATTTCCACACCAGGACAAGACAGTAAAAACTACGGCTTAAAATTCAGCGTTCTTGAACAGTCGAACTAGGTCTTAATCCGTCCAAATGGCTTTCACCGGTGAACCGGAAGTTTACTTTCAGCGGATTTGAAAAATTGATCCGCAGTAAAATTATGTAAACTGCTAAGAAAAAAATACAATTCTTATTTTTTATTGAAACAAGGATACGAATGAATACGAGTGGATTTTTATATTGTTGTTTTCGTAACGAATTATTTTATTTGATTTCTTTGTTTTAGTTTTCAGTCACACGTGACAGGGCCACAGATAAAAATGGCGGAACAAGGTTTGTTATGATTCGTTGTAGAAATATTGTGTTGCGTTATGTTGGTTTATCATCTTTTAAGTGCATAATGTATGCTGGAACGGTTCCTTAGAGTTTAAACCGTTACGAATGACTGTTTTCGATGAAGTTCATCTTCTGTAATGGCGTTGCTATATAGATACGTGTCTTGGGTCAAAGTACAGTGCTTTTTTGGTCATGTCGACCCAGTGGGGAAAACTATGTTGTAGATTAAACTTTATTTTGAATTTCATCTGGAATAGGATTGCTTTAAAAAAAAGTGGTTCTAAGTATCTGTGTTATGCTTGACTAGGATTGCTTTAAAAAAAAGTGGTTCTAAGTATCTGTGTTATGCTTGACTTTCGTTTTTACTCCGTCTTGCTATATGTTACCTATGGTCGAATTGGTCTAAACGACTGACCAAGGCTAGAGGGTCGCAAGTTCGAACCTCCGCGATAATGTCGGAGCTATTTTTAAATTCATATTAAAATGAAAATGTGATAAAGATTTCTGACCATAACTATCAAATATGCTGAATGTTGATTTGTTTCATATTAATGGGTACATCTGTTGTCATAATTTCCTCCATATCTAAAATTTAAAAACTCGAGCACCCCTGACCAGCATGTAGCAGTCAAGATCTAGATCGTTCATACAAGTTATTAATGACAAGAGATTAAATAGGCATAAAAGCTGCTGACAACACAAGACATGTTGTTCAATAGGTATACAAAATATTTCTACAAAGTTGGTTCGGGCCAAAAAAAATAATATGCATGTTTCAGGTTACATGGCTGAAAAAAATAGGGTAGGTCGGTCAGGAATTTATTTTATTTTAGTTTTTTTGGGAGAGGTGGGGGAGGGGTTGAGTTGCTTTATTACTACATTACAAAGTAATTTGTCTTTTAGGCTTTAGGCTGGCTAGAAGTCTTTTATTTTTCATTACCATAATTGTACTTTATCTGGATAAACTTAAAGCAAAAAGTGTTATAAAATAGGTAGGGTCGGAGGTAAAAACTAGGGTAGGTAGGGGTACCTGAAACATACATATTTTTTTTTGGTCTCAAAAATAAAGAAATTAGAGTTCTGAAAATTGGTTCAAAAATAAAGAAATTAGAGTGAGTTGAAGACATCATTTCAGAGTTCATTCTTCTCAAGTCAGTTGAGGTTTTTGACAATAATGGAAGTTGATGATTTCAATAAAAAAAAATTCATATTTCGCCAGAAAGGGTGAAAAAATGTATATGTTGCGGCCAGATCTGGTCTCAAACCTGGGACCTCATAAGTCAAGCCGGATGCTCTATAGCTACCAATTATGCAGGCATGGCTACTGATGATTAGCGAAGTCTAATTCTACTACAATAATGAGGCTAAATACTCAATCTTTTCTCAAAGTCTTTGAGCATATACTTGAACCTGTAACAAAACAGCGAAGGAGAAAATGTAGGGACCAGATGAGACAAGGACTTGAATCTAGGACCTCCAGACACTAACTAGATTATTTGTTCTACTGATCTTGATCAAAATACTTGGTCGCTTCAGTTCCACGGCTAGCTCTGGGTAAAAAATCAGATTCACCAACTTTTCTCGGCGTACCATGTGACATCTTCAAATGTGTTTAAATCTTATGTCTCTGGAATAGAAACTGTCTCTCAGACCATCTTTTTATGTGATTAAGTAACTAGGTACAGGATGTACTTAAAATGTCTGCAAACAAAACACAATACCAAAGATCAGTTCAATAAATAATTCATTCAACATTAACAATATCACATCATATCATTCAAAACAACAAGAACTAAAATATAAACAGGCACAGCATACTGTGATACACACTAAATGTCTCTCTGAATATCTATTACAGTAAATATGATATACATTGACAATGATTGTTCATTTAGCATTCAGCAATGGTCACTTCAGTTGTTGTTGGAGTAAATATGATATACATTGACAATGATTGTTCATTTAGCATTCAGCAATGGTCACTTCATGATCAGTTGTTGTTGGACCCAGTCCAGCCCTAGGACATGAAACCATATAGCATATGGGCTTTCTGAGTCTTGTGCACCAAAGTTTCATACTTTGTATAGACTATGCTGGACGGAACCTGGCAGAATGTTAAGCTGTGTTATATATAAACAAATACACAATTATTGTTGTATTTAAAGACTACCAGGGATGTGATTCTTCTCTTTTTGAGATTTCTCTGATTGAAACAATATTTACGAGAAACAAATAATGTCAGATGTAATCTGAAACATCATAAAATGACTTTAAATACTAACAAAGGGGAGAATTCCCTTATAATGGTCAAGAGATTTCCTCCCTTTACTGATAAGATGAATATTAATCACATTCCTTGACTACCAAAGCAAAACTAAATGATAAGCACTCATGATAACATCATCATATTTTCAGGTTTCAGTCAGATTAAGGAGAGCATATCCATAGACGGAAAAGATTTCTCATTCTTCAATCTGACGGCTCTCAATGACAGCCGCTATGGTAAGTCTACATATCTCTGTGGTAATTAAGTCTACACATCACTATGGTAAGTCTACATATCGCTATGGTAAGTCTACATATCTCTGTGGTAATTAAGTCTACACATCACTATGGTAAGTCTACATATCGCTATGGTAAGTCTACATATCTCTGTGGTAATTAAGTCTATACATCACTATGGTAAGTCCACACATCACTGTGGTAAGTCTACATATCACTATGGTAAGTTTACATATCACTATGGTAAGTCTACATATCGCTATGGTAAGTCTACACATCACTATGGTAAGTCTACATATCTCTGTGGTAAGTCTACATATCACTATGGTAAGTCTACATATCGCTATGGTAAGTCTACATATCACTATGGTAAGTCTACATATCTCTGTGGTAAGTCTACATATCACTATGGTAAGTCTACATATCACTATGGTAAGTCTACATATCACTATGGTAAGTCTATATATCACTATGGTAAGTCTACACATCACTATGGTAAGTCTACATATCACTATGGTAAGTCTATATATCGCTATGGTAAGTCTACACATCACTATGGTAAGTCTACATATCACTATGGTAAGTCTATATATCGCTATGGTAAGTCTACACATCACTATGGTAAGTCTACACATCACTATGGTAAGTCTACACATCACTATGGTAAGTCTACACATCACTATGGTAAGTCTACACATCACTATGGTAAGTCTACACATCACTATGGTAAGTCTACACATCACTATGGTAAGTCAACACATCACTATGGTAAGTCTACATATCACTATGGTAAGTCTACATATCGCTATGATAAATTAATATCTTGGGTAAGTCTACACATCACTATGGTAAGTCTACATATCACTATGGTAAGTCTACATATCACTATGGTAAGTCTACACATCACTATGGTAAGTCTACATATCACTATGGTAAGTCTACACATCACTATGGTAAGTCTACACATCACTATGGTAAGTCTACACATCACTATGGTAAGTCTACACATCACTATGGTAAGTCTACATATCACTATGGTAAGTCTACACATCACTATGGTAAGTCTACACATCACTATGGTAAGTCTACATATCACTATGGTAAGTCTACACATCACTATGGTAAGTCTACACATCACTATGGTAAGTCTACACATCACTATGGTAAGTCTACACATCACTATGTAAGTCTACACATCACTATGGTAAGTCTACACATCACTATGGTAATCTACATCACTATGGTAAGTCTACACATCACTATGGTAAGTCTACACATCACTATGGTAAGTCTACACATCACTATGGTAAGTCTACACATCACTATGGTAAGTCTACATATCACTATGGTAAGTCTACATATCACTATGGTAAGTCTACATATCACTATGGTAAGTCTACATATCACTATGGTAAGTCTACACATCACTATGGTAAGTCTACAAATCACTATGGTAAGTCTACACATCACTATGATAAGTCTACATATCGCTATGATAAGTCTACATATCGCTATGATAAGTCTACATATCGCTATGATAAGTCTACATATCGCTATAATAAGTCTACATATCGCTATAATAAGTCTACATATCGCTATGTTAAGTCATATCCATAGACAGATAATGGATATTATTATACCTCATGTTTATAACAGTGTCTGTGATTAGTTGAAACGCATTACATGATATAGTGAAATAAAATGTCGTATTTCCCGCGGGGGAAATAAAACATCGCATTTCCCTGGGACATGTGCCCATATGCTGACCACCCATCTTTCACACGGAGTTATCTTCCCTTCAGATTGTACAACAATGACGGACGAAGCGTAAACACTAATTTTTTTACTCATCGCAAATCTAAGTAATATTAAACCCAACGTATCGAATCGTGAATTTTCGGTGCAATAAAAAATTAATGTCGCCCGAGGGAAATATTACATATGAGGGGAAATAAACCTTCATATCACACTGACATCGGGGACATAAATGCCTAATATACCCTTCTAACAAATAACTCTGTAAGTTGTAACTCTGTAATACAAAAGTTCAATAATTCTGTGGGGAATGTTGCATCAAGTTATGTAATGAGTTCAATGAATTTCATTTTCCATTGCTACAATAGTAAGATTCTCCTGTCTCAAAAACAGTATTTTTGAGGAGATTGGCAGTTGCTTAATTATAGCTTCAAACCTAATAAACAACTCTGGTACAACATTACAAACTACTGAGAAGCTAAGGCACGTATCATATTATCTGATGTGGTTTGTTAAGTTATTACATCCAGGGTCATTTAAGGACGTGCTAGGTTTAATTTGATGGTGGATGAAAACTTTTTTAAAAGTGTCCAGAGAAAAATTATTGACCAGTACCTGGCAACTGCCCTACATGGGCTTCAAACTGGCAACCCAGAAGGGGGGGGGGGGATTACGGTAATATGTCTAGACATCCTATAACCACTCGGCCACCACGGCCCCTCATACCATAAGTGCCCCTTTCCTTATTTAGGGACATGTTGGCCAAGCGGTTAAGATGTCCAGACCTTATACCACAAGCTCTCTATTTTCTAGTCATAATTTTTAATCACATGTGGGGCAGTTGTCAGGTACTGACCTCTGGTGGGTGTTTTTTCTCTGGGTACTGTGGCTTTTCTTCTCCACCTAAACCTGGCAATCCAGTGAGTGCCCCCTACCATTCCAGGTGACAAGTTCATTCACATTATCTTTATTAAGTGCAAATACAAAAATGAAAACATGAAATATGATTTTATTTAATGCATTTAAAAACAATATTGGAAAATCTGAATTGAAATTAATGTTATATTTATATTATTAAATATTTAGTTTTTTCTCTTGTGCTAATTTTACTGGATAATGTTTACAGACAAACTGCCCTTTTCTATACGAGTGTTGCTGGAATCGGCTGTCAGAAACTGTGATGGCTTCCAGGTCAAACGTGCCGACGTAGACAATATTCTTGGCTGGGAGGAAAATCAGGCCAAAAGTGTGGAAATACCCTTCAAACCGTCCAGGGTAATACTACAGGATTTCACGTAAGTGGTTTAGATCCAAATATTGTCAAAGTACTGAAAGAACTGAAGGGGTTGGATAACATCTACAGGATTTCACGTAAGTGGGTTAGATCCAAATAAGGAAATGAAAAATGATGAAATTTCATTTGTTTAGTAACATTTGTATCACATTGTCACAATGATGTTGACTAGGGTGCTGCATATATTGATAACATTGTTGAGGTCATGACGACATCCTTGCTTGGAAAAGTGACACATTATTATAAGAGACACAAAGTGGTGCACAGGGTAAGAGAAAAAGAAGCATTCACCCTCTTAGGGGTAAGACAGAAGATCTTAACCATCAGGATAGATTAAATTGTCGACCACTCCTCAAAACCTCACGTTTGACAACTTGGATTTGAATATGTAGTAGGTATATGCAAATTACACATTAATACAAAATTAATTTGAATATGTAGTACTGTATTTTTGCGCGTATACTGCGCACCCGCGTATAGTGCGCAGGTACGTTTTTTAGTTTCATTTTGGAAAAAAAAAATATTTGCAAAAAAAAAATCTCAGTTTTTGTATCTTCGATCACAACATTTTGCATTGCCTCCAAACACTTTTAAAGAACAAAATATCAAACGGTTCTTATTGTTTATCAGTGCTTAAAACAACCTTCTGTTCATTAAAATTAACTGGCGAGAGGAGTTTGACACGATGATTGACACTTTGTTTACACAACGGCAGGCCTAGTTAGCTTGTGAATTGCCGGTGACACTATAATGAGGATATCAGCAACGATGTACATGTTTTTACAATCAAATAATTAACCATACCTTGTGTAATTCCAAGTGGTATCAATCAAGTCTATTGTGTATCTGATAGGCATTTAGATTTAATCATTGTCCAAGATATTAGCTGGAAAGCTGACTGAGTAGGCTAATCAACCACAGGTGGCCGCCATATTTGATTACTGACTGCACGCTTCCGTATTCTCAATTATTTCAATTAGTATTGAAATCAGGATGATATCTTACAGAACCATTTCAAAAGATAGTAATAAGAGTAAATTTTACAGTCATACCATCATTTATAGTGCCGATTGGTCAGTGTTAAAGTAGGAAGGTTTTAGTTTCGTATTTAATTTGCTGGCTCTGCATGTGGGATTACACTCACTTCCGTAAACATTTGCAAGTTCAAAAGTTTTCACATGCTGGAGAAACTTATTTATAAGGTAATCTGTCTAGTGTGACGAATTAATTACACACTTATACATCGTTTCAAGCTCCAGGCTATATTCATTTAGCCATTTAGATTTGGAGATACCTTACTGAATATTCACGATCGTAACATGAATCCGGTCATGAACACACGTGCTCTTAAAACGAACTTTCAAGGAATTAAAGATAAAAATTTCAAGAAATGTTTTCCTTTTATATTGAATATATGCATTGACCACTGACTTAAAGATCCAAGTATTTAATCATAATTATTTCACGACAACGTGTACAAAATGTTACTGCATAGCTCGCGGGACCTGCCGGTCGGTGATCATAACCCAGGACCTGGCCATGCCTTGTACCTGCGTATAGTGCGCACCCCCAACTTTTCACTTGATAAATTATGAAAAAAAGTGCGCACTATATGCGCAAAAAATACGGTAGGTATATGCAAATTACACATTAATACAAAATTAATTTGAATATGTAGTAGGTATATGCAAATTACACATTAATACAAAATTAATTTGAATATGTAGTAGGTATATGCAAATTACACATTAATACAAAATTAATTTGAATATGTAGTAGGTATATGCAAATTATGCATAATGTTACAGAGGTGTTCCTGCAGTAGTGGACTTCGCTGCGATGCGTGATGCGGTCAAGCGACTAGAAGGTGACCCCAACAAAATTAACCCTGTTTGTCCGGTCGACCTTGTCATTGACCACTCAATACAGGTGGACGTAGCTCGTAGGTGAGTAAACCCTAAACTATACTCTAGAGCCTTTTTAGGGGTCGGTAACTGACCTTTTTCTCAATCTAAAATTTCTTCAAAGTCCCATTTTACTTGGAGAAATTGCATTTTTTTTTTCTTTTTCTAAAATATGAAGTTTAACTTCTTTTGTGAAAAGGAAAAGGTTTTCTTTGTTACTTTGTTTTCAAGTTTCAGTGATAACTTTGGAATGTTTATAAGACTTTATGGTTTTCCGGTTTTGTATAAAGTTTTAGGGCGTCATGTCTATAATTGCAGTATTTACATTATCTTGAATATAGTGAACCAATAAAAACGCTTCATAGAAATTAGAAATCCAAAAGGAGGTTTATGTTACAGCGAATACAAATATAAATTTGGCATCTAAGTTATTACTCAGCACTATGTGTTACCGAGAAATTTTCTTTTGATCATTCCTAAAGTTCGAAACATTTCTTAATTTCATGAACTTTGATGGATTCAAACACAGCCATAAATG
The DNA here is from genome assembly GCF_041381155.1 of Argopecten irradians. NCBI lineage: Eukaryota > Metazoa > Mollusca > Bivalvia > Pectinida > Pectinidae > Argopecten > Argopecten irradians. Next base: position 35,555,742 of record NC_091146.1, on the reverse strand, counting down.
AACAGAAATACTGTCAACCAAATTTCTTTCGCAGATACTAAATTTTGCATTTCCATTTCAAAAACGAGTTGGCAAAGATTAATATTTGCAGATTTAAAACTTCAATGGAAATTTCTTTCATTAAGCATTGATGTGATCACTATATTTTAATTTCATCAGGGTATAAAAAAAAATTGTTTGCAAACTGTGTGAATCCGCATTGCAGATTCTCACAAAAGTTTGCAAACAATTTTTTTTTTCATTACCCGATAAAATTAAAAAAATAGTGACATCAATACTTAAAATTGATTTTATACACTAATTGATAAAATGAAGTATTTTTAAATGTAACATGATAGTGGTTGTTCAAGGGATTTTTTTTTCTGAATCAATACGCAAAGTCAAAGTCTCTATTGTGGCGTCACGATAACGTTGGGGTTTCACGCCATTCTTGGATTTTTTTTCATAGTGGTATGCAAAAAAAATGTTGGCCAATCAGAAAACCAGATTTGGTATGAAAACAAAGAAAAATTAATTATATATATATATGGTGTAGATATTAATTTGCGGAGATAAACTTTCATAGATTAACTCTGATAGTATAATTTTTGAATAGATTGCAATAGTTTAATAGGTTAATAGTGGTACAAAAAAATGGCAACGTGAGTTAATATCACATCCTCAAGTGCCTAAAGAACTGACAATAACTCTACATACTGGTACGTTTTTCCTTCCCTACCACAGAACATTTGTAGGAGTGCAGTGGCTGAGTGGTTAAGATGCCTCCACATATTACCACAAGCCCTCAAGCTCCACCTCTAGGTCGCGAGTTTGAATCCCATCGAGGGTAGTTACCAGGTATTGATTGCTGGTCGGGGGTTTTTCTCAAAGTGCTCCGGTTTTGCTCCCGTCATCAAAACTGGCATGTCCTTACTTGACCCGGGCAGTTAATAGAACGTCAATCCAAACCCCGGAATACTTTATAAAAATTGATAGATTGTGATAACAAATTAAATCCGACTTTGTGAAATGTGGAGTTCACTGTACTATATAAACTTCTTCATTCTTCTAGAACTCCGTACATTCTCATATAAAACAATTTTAACAATCTGCTTGTCCAATTTGAAAGGATGCTAATGAATCATAAGTGTACCAATGTAGGACTGATGACAATCAACCGGCATGGACTTACAGTAACAGGTGCCCTGGAATATTTTGAATATATATGGGAACAGCTTGGGTCAGTACCAATTCTTAGATGAAATAGGGCCATCAAGTTTTATAATTTTGAGTTAATCAAGGTAAAGTTTTCCAGGTTATTCTTGAACTAATGAGGGTCAAGTTTGACATTGTAAAAATATGATCATCCTAATTGAATTTAAAATTTACTATACAACCCTTCCACCCCTAGAGACACTCTTGAACTTTCCCAACTCTTGAACAGGAACAGTTCATTATGGCATTCCAGGGGTGAATGGGTCATGTTAATAAGTAGGTTGTGTGTTTGGCCCTTTGAATGTAATCTTAAGTCTGGTTTCTCTTGTAGTTTGTTGAACTCTCCCAACCCTGGTGGAGGTCAAAGGTCATGTCAAAGGTTAGGGTCAACCTCTTGCTCGCAGTGTTCCCTGCAAAAAAAGCAGCCGTATATTTGCCCGCAACAGCAGCAGGCAGGGTTAGTACAGATTTCTATCTCCAAAGATAGGAGAGCTAAAAAACTTGCGTTCAATATTTGATTTTGATGGCTTAATTTTCGATTGTGTAAATTTTTGTTGTTTTATTCTTGTTTTAATTTCGTTTTGTTTTTTGTGTAAGCGTATACATATTTTTTTTTTGGGGGGGGGGGATTTTGAGCATTCAAGGTTTTAATATACAAAACCATGCACATAAAAAGATTTTAATCTCTCTGGCTGAAGAGCTAATGCTTTAGTTATACTTAAAAAAAACATTGCAGTTTCTATTTCTGAAAAGTAATCAAAGTTACAGAGTTATGCCCCTTTGTAAAACTGTTATTCATCTATAAAGTGTTCACCTACAACATGTTAGGACATATTGTTTGTTTCTACATCAACATGTGAAGGCCAAATTCATCAATAACTAACAATTTAATTAAGCATTGAAGTCACTATTTTTTAATTTCATCGGGGTATGAAAGACAGGGATTCTCACAAAAGTTTGCAAACAAAATTCATTTCATACCCCGATGAAATTAAAAAATAGTGACTTCAATGCTTATAATTAATTTTCCAGGCATCTTTATAAAATGAAATAAGTTTACACGTACGATTCCATTGATTTTTTCCAAGTTTTTTTTGTTTCCAAATCAATACGCCTTGTCAATGTTTCTATTGTGACGTCACGATAACGTCGGGATTCGGCGCCATTCTCGTTTTTTTTTTATCGTGGAATGAAAAAATTAATTGGCCAATCAGAAAGCCAGAAACAAAGAGAAAAATAATTATTTATATATGTAATCAAAATTCAAACTTTATGATCATTCGTTTAGTAACATTGAGCATATCAGTCATTAGCTTGTGAATAAGTATCAATGCTTTACGCTGACGGGGGCAATTTTATATTATCTGTTGGCATTTTCAGGGGTGATATTCATGCCCAGTGTTTTAAGCTGACCTTCCTGATGTTGTCCTTTGACCTTTGACCTTCCTCATTACATCATTGTCGCCATTGTTATCATCATCTGTATGAAGGGGGCCGTGGTGGCCGGGTGGTTAAGATGTACTGACATATTACCACATGCCCTCCACCTCTGGGTCGCGAGTTCGAATCCCATGTGGGGCAGTTGCCAGGTACTAACTGCTGGTTGGTGGTTTTTCTCCGGGTACTCCGGCTTTCCTCCACCAACAAATATGGCACGTCCTTAAATGACCCTGGCTGTTAATAGGACGTTAAACTTTACAAACCAAAATCTGTATGAATGCTATAGAGAATACATGGCCATTGTCTTAAAACTTAAGTTGTATTTCAGAGAGGGTTAAGAAAGACAAAGTGGTGAGACACCTTATTCTTTCTGACCTGAGTCAAAAACACAGCTTGATTTTTTAAGACACTGACAATTTATACCTTTTATCCTACAACATTCAATCAAAACACAAACATTTAAGCTGAAAGATGCCAATCTTGTCGCAATTACGTCCGTCTTTCAAACAAGATTTTGTCTCGGATGTAGGTCAGTGGAATCGGCCCATGTGTTGAAATTCTAATAAAAATTGTTTCGTATTGTACTGAATACACACCAATGTTGGTTTCAGGATAAATATTTTTATTTATAATAATCCCGGGTGTCCTCTTTATTATTCCCTCAGCAACAAAATAAGTTAAGGAAGGGGGGTGGGGGGGGGGTATACTGGAAATCGGGTTGTCCGTCCTGTCTGTCTGTCTGTCTGTAGTCCACAACTTTGTCAGGCAAACTCCTCCTAAACTACTTGACAGATTTTTGATAAAATTTGGTACACAGAACCCTGACATAAAGGGAAGTTGATTAAACTATATAGGGTTCTGCAATGTCCCCTATTAATGGAGTTATTACTAAAATTTGTGCAGCAGGGGGTATTAGTTGTCCACTCTGGTGACAGTTCTAGTAATTAGAATGGACTTAAGAAATAATTTTGGTTCTCTTCCTTGAGCTCATCAGAAGGACATGTAAATACAGAGCTGATGTGTTAACAGAAGCTGATTCATGTTTGATTTTTCAGATCAATTATAATTCTCTATCTTACTACTGATAATGTACTGTATCAGTTATAAATTTTGATGTGATTGAATGTTTGGACATTTTATTTTATTGTAGAGAATCATCTTTGTAGCATTTGAAAACATTAGAGTGGGTGATATATATATATATATATAGAAGAAGTAGTAAATTCATGCAAGGTATAAAATTTCTCGAATCTTGAATCGGGGTGATCTTAAAGCGATCATAAGCACCTCTACAGCAGTATATGACTTCTAATTTACACTGCTAATTTACTGCCCTCTCCAGCTGTATATGACTTCTAATTTATACTTGCTAATTTACTGCCCTCTCCAGCAGTATATGACTTCTAATTTACACTGCTAATTCACTGCCCTCTCCCAGCAGTATTTGACTTCTAATTTATACTGCTAATTTTACTGCCCTCTCCAGCAGTATATTGACTTCTAATTTATACTGCTAATTTACTGCCCTCTCCAGCAGTATACTGACTTCTAATTTACCTGCTAATTCTGCCCTCTCAGCAGTATTTGACTTCTAATTTATTACTGCTAATTTACTGCCCCTCCAGCAGTATATGACTTCTAATTTATACTGCTAATTTACTGCCTCTCCAGCAGTATACTTCTAATTTACACTGCTAATTCACTGCCTCTCCAGCAGTAATTTACTAGTATTTGACTTCTAATTTATACTGACTTCTAATTTATACTGCTAATTTACTGGTTTTGGGGGGACTGATATTTAAGCTTGGCTCCATTAAATCACAGATTCATTTTATCACATAACTGGCTCTTCCAGCCATGTCATACGGCCATGTCATAAATATCGTAAGACACACGTGTAATAACACTAGTATGACGTCACATATAGTTTTGACGTTATAATCTATATATGACGTCTTATGATTTTCTAAGTAGACGGAAAGGTCACATCCGAGCTTGATTTCTACTGTTGCATATATAGAGACGAAATTAAATATTTCACTTATATTTCTATTAGTAAAGTTATGTGATAAATAGAATTTTGCTCTCATGGCTATGAAATATGAAATTTATCAAACTCATGAAACAGTTTTATGCTTAAAGGCTTGTGGCATACAAAATTATTGAACTCGTTTGATAGATTTTATGTTACATAACCACTCATGTAATATCCTCTATTTACGAAATAAACTTTAAGTGATATTATCATTTAATATTGTATATATATTGCAGTGTCGATGCATTAGAGAAAAATCAGGAACTGGAATTTGAGAGGAACAAGGAACGTTTTGTGTTCCTCAAGGTAAGCATGGGTTTGAGAGGTACAAGGAACGCTTTGTGTTTCTCAAGGTAAGCATGGGTTTGAGAGGAACAAGGAATGCTTTGTGTTCCTCAAGGTAAGCATGGGTTTGAGAGGAGGTGAAGTGAGTTTAAGAGGAACACAGCATTGTTTTTGTTCCTCGAGCTCGAGGTAAACTTTTACAGATAATAACAGGATTAATTATATCAAGATGTCATGTGATTGTGTTAGTGTGTTAGTTACATCGTGATATTCTGCGAAAATCAATTAAATCATGTAATTTTCTTACCCAAATCTAAGAAAGATAAATCAAGTAATATAAAACCAGTGCAAAGATTCCTCAATATTCAAGAAAATGTCTCATCCTTGTACAGACGTATTAGAAAGCAATAAATAGTAGCAAATAAAGATTTTAACTGAATTTTCTTACAGTGGGGAGCTAAAGCCTTACAGAACATGATGATTGTCCCCCCTGGCTCTGGAATCGTCCACCAGGTGAACCTCGAGTATCTGGCCAAGGTTGTGTTTGACTCTGGTAACATCCTCTACCCAGACAGTCTGGTTGGTACTGATTCTCACACCACGATGATCAACGGTCTCGGCGTCGTCGGCTGGGGTATGTATGACTTATAAAATCTTACATTTTGGTCCTTCAAATGGACTATTAGAATCTTACATAGGTCTGTCAATTGGACAGAGATATCTCAAGTGAAAGATTTTGGCTTGTCAATCCGAGGCTTGCTGAGGGTTGACGGCCAAAAATCTTTCACAAGGGTAGAGATATCCCTGTCCAATTGACAGATCCATAGTTGATTCTTTTTCTCTCATACTTAGAAGAAAAAATATGGAATTTCCATTGCTTTTCAGCTTTTTCATCGTGCCATTATCACAGGAACATTTTTATGCGTCAAAATTGATGACTTCATTGAAATGCACGCTGCAATTATGTCGCATGTATTGATGACGTCACGTATTGCGTGTGAGATGTCTTACACCCCCTTGTGTAAGATAGAGTAATCTTTTCCCAAGCAACCAAGGGATATCTTAGGCAAGGAAAAGCTTTTTGCTGGTTAACTTGAGTCTTGCTGAGTGTTGACAGTGTTTTCCAAGGTTTGAGATCTCTCTGTCCACCTGACAGACTCATATCTGATTATTAGTACGGAGGGGACTATCATGTTTGTCTCTGTGTGATAGTCTGTTGGTTTCCTGATGATAACTTGTGAACAGATTTATTGATTTTGTTGAAATTTCACAGGTGTGTGTGTTTGGAGAGGGAGGGGGTATAGAGGCTGATGTGGTCATGTTTATATAGATTTGTCTAATTTACTTGATTACAGGTGTGGGAGGTATAGAAGCTGAGGCGGTCATGTTGGGACAGGCTATCAGCATGGTACTACCACAAGTTGTTGGATACAAACTGACCGGAGTGGTCAATCCTTTGGTTACTTCCACAGACGTTGTACTGACCATCACCAAGGTAACGCCAGCAGCTACAAAATGATAGACTTGTAGACAGGTGTCCTCACCCATCTGACATCTTACCTCATTGGTTTTTTTTTGTACTTGTGACACATTAATCTGTTATAGAAACATGTTTTCATATACTTCATGACACATTCACATCCCTCCGCTATTCTTCCACTCTTTAGGAAAATGAAGGAGATGAAAGTTTATAAACCCGCCTCCCATCCCATTGATTTAATGATGTTCTTATAACATCGACATGGTATCCTGTATTATCTTCACTTAGGAGATTTTCACGTGTGAATCATGACATAATAAGGAAAGAAAGCATATGTATGTTTACTCAGACAGATTAATATGAAATGAAGTTAAGATATAACTGACTTTTTTTCTTCAACAACTTATATTTTGGTTCATTGATAAGTGTCCCTCTTTATAACACTTTTTATGCAGCCTGGATGTTAATGTACAATGAATACGGGAAGTGTTTTATTATTATGTCTCCGAACTAATAAAAAATACATTAAATGTGTCCTTTCAGAATCTACGACAGATTGGCGTTGTTGGTAAATTTGTTGAATTTTTCGGCTCTGGTGTAGAGCACCTGTCCATCGCTGACCGTGCCACGATCTCCAACATGTGTCCAGAGTATGGAGCCACGATCGGGTTTTTCCCTGTGGACGGGAAAAGTCTGGAATATCTTCGTCAGACAGGTTAGACCAATATACATAGAATTTGAACTTAATACTGCAAACCAACTTTCTTTTGCGTGTGATTTATTTTCGCGAATTTCACGATCCAAGTAAATTCACTAAAGTTTATCTCTGCAAATTAATATCTACATCATTTATATTGATAGGAATTATCATTTAATTGTTAAATCCGCAAATATTTTTCTTTCATACCTACGAGTGTAATACTGGCTGGTCCAGGGCAATACACTCATGTCTCCTGAGGCTGTATTGCATTGCTACCCAATCAATAAAGCCTCATGACGTCACGGCGTCAACTAATCTCTATTTCCCCGGTAAAAGTTTTAACTTTTTTTCACAAATATGACTGGTTTTACTATAAAGGATGCAAACAACGGAATTTGTTATGAAAATTTCACGTAATTTTTCATGTATGGAAAATGACTTCCAGTCATCGATTTCTTCGAATTTATTTCAAAATGGCAGGATATTATATCTGTAAAAATTGCAATATAACATCGAGGTATGAAAGAAAAATAAGTGGCAAGCCTCGGGTTTTACTACATTTTGTGACCCTCGGGTAGAATATCCCTATCCTTCATATCCACTAATGAAAGAGTCTTATAATCTTCGCCACCTTGTTTTGAAATGGAAATCATCCAATTTTATAGAGCTCTACGAAAGAATGTTGGTTAACAGTTTTGTAGTGAATATATATGAAAAGAAAATTCATACAATATACATACAGAAATTTAACTAATCATTAGTTTAGGTTTCGTAGTAATATACATACAGAAATTTAACTAATTATTGGTTTTTGGTTTCGTAGTAATATACATACAGAAATTTAACTAATCATAGTTAGTTTAGGTTTCGTAGTAATATACATACAGAAAATTTAACTAATTATTAGTTTAGGTTTCGTAGTAATAAACATACAGTAGTATATTCATACAGAAATTTAACTAATTATTAGTTTAGGTTTCGTAGTGTAAACCACTTAAAGATGCTCCACCGCTGAAAAAAATGATATTTTTTCACTATTAAAACCAGGAGCAGACAATTTAGTATTATTCTTTAGTTACAAAAGTTACTTAATTTACACCATTACCAACATTGAAAAGTTTGAGCTTCTAATTTTACTTCAAGTTGAAAATGTAAAAAATAATGAATTGCATCCCGAAAAAATTCCGTGGCACTATATCCTATATAGAATGTAGTACTGATTGCTCATGCATCAAAGGCAAAATAAGTTATTTTGTATTATTTTTGTGTTAATTAGACATATATATACATTATTAAACACCAAGTGTTGTTCAAATGATGAATATCATTTATGCTCTGTCGGCGGTGGAGCATCTTTAAGTTTAACTAAACGTAATATGTACCACTGTGGAGTTAGTAAAAGTGTTGAAGACAAGATCATGATTCTGATTGGGTAGACACACTACTGTAAGAGTGATATAAGTAGTTCTAGACAAAAGTCGCTTTACTCTTGCTGGTTTGGGTTAATAAAAGTAACTATACAGTTATAAGTTGGAGGCCTTTATGGCCCAAACATTATACTACACACAGCTTAACGAGGATGTATTCTGAAAAAAAGTATACTAGATTGTTTTTCCTTGCTTTATAAATCTGTATTAATCTTGTCAATGTTTAATCTTGGTATTAATCTGTGTTACAGGTCGTCATGACGACAAGATACAACAAATAGAGAAATACCTCAATGCTGTTCACATGTTCCGTAACTATGGTGACCCCTCACAGGATCCTGTTTTCTCACAGGTATTACCTTTTATCATTAGTTACAATGTCCTGGTAGACAAAAGATGGTCTTCAACCTCGACCAACCAATGATAAAAATGTATCAGCAATATCAAGATATAGTAAAAGATCAAAGTCACTTAAAAAAAAGAATAAAAACACAAGATGAAAATATTTGTGCAATAAGTGTAGATTAGGATAATTGTTTGACTTTTATGTTTAACTTTAACAGATTGTGGAGCTTGACCTTTCCACCATTGTGTCCTGTTGTTCTGGCCCCAAGCGACCCCATGATAAGGTGGCGGTGACGGACATGAAGACAGACTTCCAGGCTTGTCTTAACAACAAGGTCGGCTTCAAGGTAAGGTCATAGGTCACAGAGAAGGTCGGCTGAAGGTAAGGTCATAGGTCACCAACCAGGGTAGACTTTACAATAAGTTATATGTTCCAGAGAAAGTCGACTTCAAGGTAAGGTCATAGGTCACAGAGGTCGGCTTCAAGGTAAGGTCATAGGTCATAGAGGTCGACTTCAAGGTAAAGTCATAAGTCACCAACCAGGATCGACTTAACAGTAAAGTCATGGGTCACAGAGAAGGTCGACTTCAAGGTAAGGTCATAGGTCACAGATAAGGTAGACTTAGGTAAGGTCATAGTTCACCAACAAAAATAAACTTTACACTAAGGTCATAGAGAAGGTTGACAGTAAGGTCATAAGTCACCAGCAAAATTAAGACATAGTAGGAGGTTACCAGAAAAGGAAGATTTAAAAGGTAAGGTCATAAATCACAGAAAAGGTCAGCTTCAGGGTGCAAAGGTCAAGACTTACAGGTCACCAACAACAAGTTTGACAAGCTTAAAAGACTGCCTGATCACTTGACTTAACAAAATCAGACCAAACCCATCATTACAGTTCAAATTGATAAGGATGGGTAAGAAGGTCAGATTTATTATATAACTATCCATTGAAACATCCAATTGTTAAAATATCAAAGAAATTTGAAAAAGACATTTTTGACTTAAATTTGGAAATATAGTATTATCTGTGTATAATTTAAGGGCAAAAGTGTCCCGCGTTATAGAGAGGGTGGGCCTTTAAAAAGGTCAGTATTTTTGATTGAGTTTTACAGCGGTTCAACCCACGAAAACATATATATACCATTTACCATTTGTTCATGTAAAATAGTAAAATTTTATTTAAAGCAATATGCGTTCACCTTTTCATTTGTTAGGATGATTAAACAATTAAATTGCACCTACAATACATATCTGTATTTTTCCAGGTACGAAATATTATTCGGGGACCAAGCAATTATGATTAACAAGCTTTCAAAAGGTTGGAACAAGCCATAATATCGTCTTCAAACAATTAAAAGTGGGCACAAAATGAGAAAATAATTTTCAGAAAATTTACATGGAGGTTGACATATATCCTTGGAAGATTCATCTTTTCGCCACCACGCCTTTCATCTGGTCCGTAAGATTGATTACATGTAATTGTTTCGAAAATAATTGATTGAGTATATCCACGCTGTCTTGACTCTATCAATGTGACACGATAACACATTGTTTAGTCGTTGGACACAAAAAGTCTGTATAAAAACACTGGCTTCTAGTTACCGACTCTAGATTCAAACACAGATAAATGCTTAGTAGCGTAAGGTGAAATAACTTGACTAACGAGATCAACCATTGCAATACAGGTGACATGCACAGGTTTCAAATAAGACTGTGTATTTTAAAATATATTACGTTTTCAGTAATAAGTGAGGTCTTCATAGAAAGTGTCTGCACACATTCATTTGTAAGTGATTTGCATTAACGAAAATGTAAAATTTTAGAATCCACGTAAACTCTAATTGAGCCACAACGAAAATAAACGTGAAGAATTCACAGTATAACTATCCATTGAAACATTTAGTGTCCGGCTGACCCCGCTATTAGAGTGTGTGCTAATAAAATACATTTAAATAAGAAATCTGAAAAAGACATTTTTGACTTAAATTTGGAAATATATATTATCAGTATTAAACTGAACAAGCAAGAAGTCCTTATGGTTTTAATGCAGTAGGAATAAAATTTTGTTGTACAAACTAATTTACATTCCATTATTTCTTTATAGTAACTCTCTATTGACTTTGCAGGGGTTCGCCATTCCGTCCGACCGCCAGTCAGTCAAAGCTCCAATTGTTTTCGATAACCAAGAATACCTATTGTCACACGGCTCTGTTGTCATAGCAGCCATCACCAGCTGTACCAATACCAGTAACCCGTCAGTCATGTTGGGGGCGGGGCTTCTAGCCAAGAAGGCTGTGGAGGCGGGGCTTAGCGTCAATCCATACATCAAGACGAGTTTGTCGCCCGGCAGCGGGGTCGTGACCTATTACCTGCGGGAAAGTGGAGTGACACCTTTCCTACAGAAACTGGGGTAAGACTGTTAAGGAAGGATGTTTGTCGTCTTCAGAGATCTAATATATTAATTTTGTTGACTAATGTCACTAGGTAATGCTGTGAATTAGATTAATTTTGGAGTTGGTACTGTGGACGTGGATATTTACTCGAGGGGGAAATTTAGGCTGTGAATTCCATGAAGGTCATTTGATTGCGAAAACCCCTCCTTCGTGCGTAATACTTTATTCATGTATGAACTTTGTTGTTAAAAGTCTTGAGAGTGTGTCCATTGCAAAAAATAATAACACTGTGAAAGTTGTATGGATTCAAATCGTGAAAATAAGCCTACAGCTCTATTGTGAGTATCTGACATTGATATTTTCTTAATATTTAAAAGAACACAAATAATAGCTCACAAAAATCCAGAAAGATATCTCCATAATGTTTAATTTGATTACTATGCAGATTCACACGGTTTGCAAACAAAATTTCTTTCATATCCCAATGAAATTAAAAAATAGTGACATCAATTCTTAAATACGAAACGTTAAGTAAGCACCTATTAAAGTATTTAATTAATTAGAAAAAAAAAATTTGTTAATTGTATGATAGATGAATTTTGATGGTTTGGAGTTCATAGTTACCTGTCAGAATTGTGATGTATATTCAACTTTACTTGCAGATTTGATATTGTGGGTTATGGCTGCATGACATGTATAGGTAACAGCGGCCCACTTCCCGAGGCTGTGTCAGAGGCCATAGAAAAGGTGAGTCACTCTCTATATTAGGTAACAGTGACCTAGTTCCCGAGTCTGTGTCAGAGGCCATAGAAAAGGTGAGTCACTGTCTATATTAGGTAACAGTGACCTAGTTCCTGGGTCTCTGTCAGAGGCCATAGAAAAGGTGAGTCACTATCTATATTAGGTAACAGTGAACTAGTTCCTGAGTTTGTGCCGGAGGCCATAGAATAAGTGAGTCACTGTCTATATGAGGTAACAGTGACCCACTTACCGAGTCGTGTGTCGGAGGCCATAGAAATGATGAGTCACTGTCTATATTAGGTAACAGTGACCCACTTTCCAATCCAGTTTTGAATGCAGTAGAAAGGTGATTCACTATCTATAAGGAAACAGAAAATTTATAAATTTTCTTGAGTCGAATCTGAAGTCATAGAAAAGTCTACACAATATCTGGCATGTTGTTCGGGACCTTAACAGTTATTGAATGTTTATTGGAATGCATAAGTATTAGAAATTATTAAAGTTTTATTAAACCTTTGTGAACAGTGAATATCCATTGTACAGAGGACTCCACATAATTGAATAACGGTTATTTGAATATTTCTGTTATTTGCATAAAATTTTTTCCTTCTTTATCTTTGTTTTTCAACTCCGTGTATTTGAATAGACTTTTACATGACCTCCGGTTATTTGAATAAAATATTTGGGAAATTCTGAAAATAAAATAGAATATTTTTCAATTTTGCAATATATTTTTAGCGAAATTCGCCGATATATGTTTCAAGATACTTCGCTTTTACTAGAAATCATCATGGTGACAGATTAACGTTATCGTATGGCTTGTTATTTTATGCATGAATCTGCAAAGGTATTCGACGCTGTTACGATTTACATCAGCAGCGGTTGATCATTACTTTAGTATAATCACTGACTCAAACATCTAATTAAAGCATTTGCACTTTCAAATATGTTTATTTATTAACGTAACGTACCTTAGTTCACGATCGGTTGGAGAAACCATGCTTCCTTACAACAATCGCCATTCTCGTTGTCTCATTCAACCAGAGTCTTGTTGACTACGACAGACATGTGCGTATCAAGCGTCTCGTTGAACGAGACGTAAAAGCATGCAAAGTCGGTGTGCAATGACTACCGCAAGTTTCGTACAGTATGTAGGATACAAAAGATACTTGCTACATTGTTTCATTGCTACTTGAATATGCATTAATTTCTGAAATGTTATCAGTTATCAAGCTATTCGCCGTATCGATCAACAATACAGGAAGAATTCTCAAAACACATTTAGGTCCAGTGAACGCATGGCTTCATCACCTGCCGCCATTTTCGAATTCATACACATGTGTAAAAACAACACTACTAGATCTAGTTGATCGGCACTTTGAAGTTTAATCACGATCGTAAGATCATTTTGCCAGGTTTTTTCAAACGTAAATTATTATATGTACGTAAATTTATTTATTATTCATGTTCAGAATTGCAGACACAAATTCAATCCTGTTTAGTTATTGCATTTGACATCGATCGTTAAGCTGTTTCTCAAAGATTCACATGTCGATCTAACGTAACCAAGAATCTAATTTTGGAATATTTTTTGTTATTTAACAATTAAAATCGATTAAGAACTACTTGTTTATTATTTTAAGTGTAAATAATTTACGTATTTGTCAAGTGAACGAAATGATATCTATTTGCCTGTTCACATACATATGTGTGGGGTCAAACGAAGATGCAAAATGTTATCTCCGCCTATTCGAATACTCCGGTTATTTGCATATTTTCTTCTGGAAAATGACTTATTCAAATAAGCGGAATCCTCTGTATTTCCAACAGAATGACTTAGTAGCATGTGGTGTGCTGTCTGGGAATCGCAACTTTGAAGGTCGAATCCATCCACTGACTCGAGCAAACTACCTCGCGTCCCCACCGCTGGTTATAGCCTACGCTCTGGCAGGAACTGTGCTGATTGATTTTGAAACACAGGCTCTAGGTGGGTACAGTGTGTAACAGGGCCAGATGGTTAAAAGATGGTTACAAGAGAGTTGATTTATAGGCCTAGAAACCTAGATATAGGGCCTGTATTATGCTTAGCTGAATAACTATAATGTTCATACAAATGATTGACCTTGACCTTCATTAAAGTTCAAAGGAGTAAAATATTAAGCAAAAAAACATCTTGTCCTAAAATAATTGACCCAAGTACATTATATTAGGCCTGTAGCATGTTCATTTCTTTTTGGGTTTTAGTCCGATATGAAATAAGTTTCTCATATGTTAATTCTCTTGTATATTTAGGAACTAATAGTGAAGGAAAGGACGTGTTTCTCAGGGATATTTGGCCGACGCGAGAAGAAATCCAGGTAAGTCTGCATAGGTCAAATCTCAAGATCACAGGTTCTATAAATAGATCCTCAGTTCCTGCGATCTGATAAAATGATAAAAAAATCTGAACCTTGATCTGGCCAAGATTTGCTTCCTAGGTTTCATGTATGTGCTCCACTATATCTATAGCTTGCCTGAAGACAAAAGCTATAAGTAAGATGTAAAGCAGAATTTTCAGAAATTGATCAGAAAATGTCTGTTAATGTAAAGCGTTTGTTTGTTCGAGGTAGAGCAACAGGGTGTCTTTACTGCCATCAGCTATGTTTTAGTGTTTAATATTATAGTACTTTCAGTACTTTGATTGTTTGTACCATCCTTGATACTCAAGGGGTTCCGATCTCTATACCCCTGGACTATCTTATAGTAAAACTGAAGGCAGCTCAGAGGAAAAAGTCTGAACCAATCACAGACCAGGTGACTCCCAAATTCAAAGCTACAGTCAACCACAGTGTACTGTTATATGGCTCTTTTGATGTGCATCAAAGGATTAAATTACCAGTTTTGTTCTGTTACCTCCAGTTTTGCTATGAGATAGTCCAGGCTAGTAGGGATCGTAAGTGATAGGAACCCCTGGAGTATTGAGGATATGTTTGTACCTGCCATGTGTTATCTTACGGTACTTTCAGTACTTTGATTGTTTGTACCTGCCATGTGTTATCTTACAGTACTTTCAGTACTTTGATTGTTTGTACCTGTCATGTGTTATCTTACGGTACTTTCAGTACTTTGATTGTTTGTACCTGCCATGTGTTATCTTACAGTACTTTCAGTACTTTGATTTTTTGTAGGAGGTAGAGAAGCAGTTTGTTGTTCCTGCCATGTTCACAGACGTGTACTCTAGAATCACAGTAAGTACCCCGGGACAGGAGTTATAAAATTGTCATATATATAATTATAAAAACTCTATATTTCAACTTTCTTTGTACCATAATTCAGGACCAGGTATTTGATCAAATGTCCTTTGTTGGCTCACAAAATATTGCTGTACCCTTGACTGTATGATAAACAGAATATTATACTAGTGGCTGTATGATAAACAGAATATAATACTTGTGACTGTATGATAAACAGAATATAATACTAGTGACTGTATGATAAACAGAATATAATACTAGTGACTGTATGATAAACAGAATATAATACTAGTGACTATATGATAAACAGAATATAATACTAGTGACTGTATGATAAACAGAATATAATACTAGTGACTGTATGATAAACAGAATATTATATAAAACAGAATATAATACTAGTGACTGTATGATAAACAGAATATAATACTAGTGACTGTATGATAAACAGAATATAATACTAGTGACTGTATGATAAACAGAATATAATACTAGTGACTCTATGATAAACAGAATATAATACTAGTGGCTGTATGATAAACAGAATATAATACTAGTGACTATGATAAACAGAATATAATACTAGTGACTGTATGATAAACAGAATATAATACTAGTGACTGTATGATAAACAGAATATAATACTAGTGACTGTATGATAAACAGAATATAATACTAGTGACTGTATGATAAACAGAATATAATACTAGTGACTGTATGATAAACAGAATATAATACTAGTGACTGTATGATAAACAGAATATAATACTAGTGACTGTATGATAAACAGAATATAATACTAGTGACTGTATGATAAACAGAATATAATACTAGTGACTGTATGATAAACAGAATATAATACTAGTGGCTGTATGATAAACAGAATATATACTAGTACTGTATGATAAACAGAAATAATACTAGTGACTGTGTATAAACAGAATATAATACTAGTGTCTGTATGATAAACAGAATATAATACTAGTAACTGTATGATAAACAGAATATTATACTAGTGACTGTATGATAAACAGAATATAATACTAGTGACTGTGATAAACAGAATATAATACTAGTGTCTGTATGATAAACAGAATATAATACTAGTAACTGTATGATAAACAGAATATAATACTAGTGACTGTATGATAAACAGAATATAATACTAGTAACTGTATGATAAACAGAATATAATACTAGTGACTGTATGATAAACAGAATATTGTACTACTGGCTGTATGATAAACAGAATATAATTCTAGTGACTGTATGATAAACAGAATATAATACCAGTGGCTGTATGATAAACAGAATATGATACTAGTGACTGTATGATAAACATAATATAATACTAGTGACTGTATGATAAATAGAATATAAAACTAGTGACTGTATGATAAACAGAATATAATACTAGTGACTGTATGATAAACAGAATATAATACTAGTGACTGTATGATAAACAGAATATAATAATAGTGTCTGTATGATAAACAGAATATAATACTATTGTCGATATGATAAACAGATGTTATGTAGCATTGTATTTTAGTACATATTCCGAAATAGTTGAATCATATACACTGTATAAACTTATATATAGTATTTGACCAATCTTGCTCAAATTCTGTATTCACTCTTAAAGGAATATGATAATCTTAAATTACTGCAACAATCTTGATGTCTTCTGTTGGTCAGGGGTGAAAAGGTCAGGAGAGACAAGGTCAGGGGTGACAAGGTCAATGAGATGTTAATATATTATTAATAAACTTGTGAAACAAGTTATATAACTTATACAAATCTTTTTGATGGTCCTGATGGATTCGAAATGTGCAAGAGGTCTTAGAGTGGGAGGAAACCGGAGTGCTTAGAGAAAACCAACATGGTCGGGCAGGTGCCCCTGAAAAGCGAGTGGCTTAATCCAATGGCTCCATTTATGCAATAACTAGATTTGTCATTGGTCTTGTTTGATGTTGAAAAATCATCTAAATGTCCTTTCCATACCTAACCATTGAGCTTATTTCAATGACACAGAAATTTCTTTTCAGGCTGGTAACAAACGCTGGAATGCCTTAGAAGCTCCATCAGATATCCTATACCCATGGGACTCAAAGTCCACCTACATCAAATCACCACCCTTCTTTGAGACTATGGTAAGTGGGTTTGTGTGTCTATGTTAAGTGGGTCGGTATATCTCCCGTAGTGGATGTATTTCTCTCTTCTCAGACAAAAGAGTTATAAATCGAACAGATTATAATGTTAGATTTCTTCCTCCTCAGACAAAAGAGTTACCAACCCAGACAGATTATTATGTTACATTTCTCCCTCCTCATACAAAAAGAGTTACTAACCCACACAGATTATAATGTAACATTTCTCCCTCCTCATACAAAAGAGTTACCAACCCAGACAGATTATAATGTTATATTTCTCCCTCCTCAGACAAAAGAGTTACCGACCCAGACAGATTATAATGTAACATTTCTCCCTCCTCATACAAAAGAGTTACAAACCAGACAGATTATAACATTATAATTCATTTTTGTTTGTTACGAGCATTTTCATTGGCTATTCTAAAAATTTACTTTATCAGCCCATAAAGGAAAAAATGGCGTCGCCGTTTGTAACGTCGCTTCTGATTGGCTGAGATGACGGCGTAATAATTTTATAGACAAAGAGTCCCAAAATAAATTTTAAATGTTGAAGAGATTATCTTTAGTAAATTGAATTATAAGGATTAATTTGAATAGATTTTTTATGTTATGGAGATATAACACAAAAATCTGAGTGTACTCTCATCATAAACCGCTTCGCGGTTTATTTAGAGTACACTCAGATTTTTGTGTTATATCTCCATAACATAAAAAATCTATTCAAGTTAATAAATATTTCTCCCTCCTCAGACAAAAGAGTTACCAACCCAGACAGATTATAATGTAACATTTCTCCCTCCTCATACAAAAGAGTTACAAACCAGACAGATTATAATGTTATATTTCTCCCTCCTCAGACAAAAGAGTTACCAACCCAGACAGATTATTATGTTACATTTCTCCCTCCTCATACAAAAGAGTTACAAACCAGACAGATTATAATGTTATATTTCTCCCTCCTCAGACAAAAGAGTTACTGTCAGACCCACACAGATTATAATGTAACATTTCTCCCTCCTCAGACAAAAGAGTTACCAACCCAGACAGGATTAAAAGATGCCTGTGTGCTGCTGAACCTTGGTGACTCTGTGACTACTGATCATATATCTCCTGCGGGGAGCATCGCCCGAAACAGCTCCGCCGCCCGCTACCTAGCCACTCGTGGGTAAGTACTATAAGACTCTTTTATTGAAGGATAGGGAAATTCTACCAGAGGGTCACAAAATGTTGTAAAACCTGAGGATTGCCAAGAGTTTAACAACATTTTGTGATCCCGAGGATAGAATACCCCTATCCTTCATATCATGTATGAAAGAGTATTTTCTCTCATACTCCAACGTTTTATTGCAATTTTACTTCTATGATTTTCCACCGTTTTAAAATATATTAGAAAAAAAATGCAACTGCAACTCTATTCTCCATGCATGATAATTGTGTGATATTTTCAATGCAAATATGGTTGTTTGTATCTTTTAAAAGTAAACCCAGCATAGTTTCTGGGGGAAAAAAAAGTTAAAATTGTACTGAGAAAATAGTAATTTTGTTGACGCTGTGATGTCACGAGGCTTTATTGCATATGTAGGTATACAACACAGCTTCAGGCGACATGAGTGTAATGCCCGAGACCAGCCAGTATTACACGTGTAGGTTTGAGAGAAAGTTAGTTCTATAACAGAGTAAACACAATCTGTGATGAGATATACTTCAATCTGGAGATAGGAATTCGGCTGGTCAGGTGGGAAATTTTACCGGGACTGGTCAACCCAACCTGTACTTAAATTTAGAATTTTTTGTCTATTTCCTATGTTTCATCTCTAGTATTGGTGACATACTTCAACACTGACAGATAACTGAACGCTGTCTACTTTCCACAAAATTGTCCATGTCAAAGTTAAGATTTGCTTTCCACTTCATCTGGCCTTACCAGACATGCACACCAGAACTCCTTGCAAACAATTACATTTAGAACAAAACCACAACTATCATTTTTCAAAGAACTATCTACAATTGGAACAGCCTGCCTCCATGGCCCAGTTTGTGAACATTAACATGGTAATAGGAGAGTAGAATATATGAGTTGTGGCAAGATCGGGATTCGAACCCGGAACCCTCCAAACACTAGCCGATTGCTCTACAGACTGAGCTACCTGGTCACCGATGATCGACCCAATCCAATCCCACGGTACTATTAAGGAATTTCTTAACTTAAAATTCCCCTTAAGAAAGCATTACAGAAGTTAAGGAAAAAATCTTACGTTAAGGAGCCTTCCTTAAAAAATGTAATGCTTTCCTATGAAGAGATTTAAGTTAAGGGATTCCTTAGGAAAGTTCATGAAACTTGATCAGTACCATTTATAAAAGGGACAATTAAGTGAGGCTTATGCTGTTACATAAGCATGAAGGGAAATACGGCATAAATTTATAAAATTCCGTAACCGAATATAATCTGATTTGCATATATATTAGAAGCGATACTGAAGTGGATAAACATTTACCGCTATTGTGATAAAACATGTTTGCTAATTTTATATTTTTTGTTTTATAAACATAATGGTATATGTACATTTACATTGTATTTTGTGCTCGTATGACTGAATTGTCCCTTTAAGTTGATATTTTATATAAAATCTGTCATCTCTGTCATGTTTTGTGCTTTTCTTCAGGTTGACTCCGAGGCAGTTCAACTCGTACGGTTCTCGACGCGGCAACGATGCAGTGATGACCCGCGGAACATTCGCAAACATCCGATTGGTCAATAAGTTTGTCTCTAAGGCAGGGCCAAGAACTGTGTATCTACCCAATGGAGAAGAGGTATACATTGTTAATTTATTCACCCCTGGAAATTCATAGTGGCCTGTTCCATCATTTGAATGGGAAGAGTTTAAGTGTGTCTTCAAGGGTGAATGAGTTACTGTAAACCAACTTTCTTTCACACATGGATTACTTTCGTGAATTTTAAGTAAAAGAGTGAGTCCAACACAGCAGTTCCTTCCAGTAAGCTGATTTTTTAATCAGATAGTTGTTGACATGTTTCAACTCAAGGGAGCCGTCCTCAGAACGAGAGAACCAGAGGGTTCTGAGGACGGCTCCTTTGAGTCGAAACATGTCAACAACTATCTGATTAAAAAATCAGCTTACTGGAAGGAACTGCCGTGTTGGACTCGCTCTTTTACTTATTTACCTGGATTATAAGTGAGGCCTCTGTATTCTTTTGGATCCATGGCCGGTTCCATCAAGAATTTCTACATTTTCAACAACCTAGGACGTTGCGCTTCCACCCCCTGTAGTGATTATTTCTTGAATTTTGCGATCACAGAAAATTTGCAAATATCATGTCCACGAATGCATATAAACCTCGCTTATGTTAATAGATATTAAAATTTTAAAATTCGTTAATCTTCACAAACTTATTCTTCGCAAACTTATTATAAATATTGGGAAAGTTAAGTTGGTTTACAGTAATCAATCTTGTACGATGATTGAAAATTCTTAAATTTCGTGATTTCCATATCAAAACAAGTTCACAAAGAATATTATTCGCAGTTTTAACAATTGAATGATAATTTCTATGATAATTTCTATCAATGTAGATGCTGTAGATATTAATTTGCGAAGATAAAATTTCTGGAATTGACTTGGATCGCGAAATTCGCAAAAGTAAATCGCATGTGTATGAAAGTAGATTTACAGTAGTCAAAATTTCCCCCTTTTACTAGTTTGCATTACTATTACTTTTTCGATTAATGATTATTATACAAAAATTTATCCATAAGATTGAAACTTATGTTTATTAACCTTCGTCATTGCTATGTTCCAGATGGATATTTTTGACGCAGCAGAGCGGTACCGCAGTGAAGGCCAGCAGGTCATTGTGTTGGCCGGGAAGGATTACGGATCAGGATCGTCACGAGACTGGGCCGCTAAAGGGCCCTGGATGTTGGTAGGGTTTTCTCCCTTTGTTTGATTCAATGCTTTCACAATGTGTTTCAAACACAGACAGATTTGTTTAATATTTTACATTCCAATACTTTTTAGTCTCATGCAATTCCAAAGGAATCTGTTATACCTTTTATTACAAAATAACAAAAACTTGTCCAGGCTCCCGATTTCTTAAAATAAAATTTAATAAGTCAAAACTGACTTAAGTCATGATTTTTCATATAGATTAAAGAAAGAGAAAAACTTTTTTAGCCCACCATCAACAGATGGTGGGCTATTCAAATTGCCTTTCGTCCGTGGTCCGTCGTCCGTCCGTCCTTCCGTCCTTCCCGTCCGTTCCGTCCGTCCGTCCGTCCGTCCGTCCGTCGTCCGTCCGTCCGTCCGTCCGTTAACAATTCTTGTTACCGCTATTTCTCAGAAAGTACCAAAGGGATCTTTTTCAAATTTCATATGTAGTTTCCCCTATGGCCCTAGTTGTGCATATTGCATTTTGGGACCGATCGGTCAACAAGATGGCCGACAGGCGGCCATCTTGGATTTTGGTAGTTAAAGTTTGTTACCGCTACAGTCAAACCTGCTCTAACGACCGCCTGTATATAACGACCGCCTGTCTATAACGACCGGTTTTTAGACTCCCCGTGCGTTTTTACTATATAATGGCACTCTGCATAACGACCACCTGTCTAATGTGGCTAACGACCGGTCGTTTTAGCCCCCTCAAAGTTGTATAACGACCGGTCGCTGAGATTGACTTTTCGAGTACCGAGTACACTTGTGTGTGTAGTAGCGTCCCTTTGACCTACTTCCGGTAATTAACTCCCTTTGTAAGCAAATGGCAGCCATTACTGAATGAATTGTTTATACAGTACTGTTTGGTTTATAACCTAGCGGTCGTAACATTTGAGGTACAAATTTGGTTGCCAACTTAAGGATGGAAGTTTTAACGAAGTTTTATGCCTATCAAAGACTGAAATTATGTTTGGTCGCGAACGCCATGTGCACGAAAAGATCACTCGTAAAGCGTGATTTTGAAGCCACAACTCGGATGATACGGTAGGCAAAATAAAACATGCTGATTTATGTAATGTGTTCCGTTATTCATTGTCGATATTTAGCATTGTTTTATTACTAAGAAATGGCCTGTACTAAAGCTATTTCAAATTAGGCCAATAAATTTACGTTCTTCTTTACGATTAGAGTCAGTCGGATTATCGCCCGTTGTGACCCGGGTATATTCTCGACGTGTTTATAAATAACATACGGTCCCATTTCTTGGTAGAAATGTTACTGAAAGTTAATATGTGTACCTGCATTGTGATTTTAATAGTTTTTAGACTGTATATTGTGAGAAAACGCCTCCAAATCGATCTTTCATGTTCCGAGATTAATCCGTCAAAACTGGTTACACGGCAACATTACATACGACTTGCCAGCGAGAATGTGTTGTAAAAAAATATTACACGCATACATAGTCGGAAAATAATCGTTCACAGATAATTCCAGGCCATGTGAAGTCAGTAATTAGGTAATGATTATGTTCATAGCTGAAAAAATCTACTATGTATCAAAACGAGTTGATTTTGTTATGATCGAAATTTCCGATTGCATTAAAATAAAACAACACTAATCACGGAAATATATTGACACAACTATTTCTTAAATAATGCATGGCAATAAATATATAAACATCCAGTAGCAGGTCTGTTTTGTATTAATACAATTCTGTTTTATTTACTGGCTCGTTGGTTGGCACGAAAGCCCCAACCTGTCTATAAAGGCAACCTGTCTATAGTGACCGTTTTTTCTGTCTCCCCTTGAGTGGTCGTTATAGACAGGTTTGACTGTATTTCTCAAAAAGTACTGAAGGGATCTTTCTTAAATTTCATATGCAGGTTCTCCTAGGACCCTAGTTGTGCATATTGCATTTTGGGACCGATCGGTGAACAAGATGGCCGACAGGCGGCCATCTTGGATTTTGATAGTTAAAGTTTGTTACCGCTATTTCTCAGAAAGTACTGAAGGGATCTTTCTCAAATTTCATATGTAGGTTCCCCTAGGACCCTAGTTGTGCATATTGCATTTTGGGACCGATCGGCGAACAAGATGGCCGACAGGCGGCCATCTTGGATTTTTGATAGTTAAAGTTTGTTACCGCTATTTCTCAGATAGTACTGAAGGGATCTTTCTCAAATTTCATATGCAGGTTCCCCTAGGACCCTAGTTGTGCATATTGCATTTTGGGACCGATCGGTCAACAAGATGGCGGACACGCGGCCATCTTGGATTTTGATAATTAAAGTTTGTTACTGCTATTTCTCAGAAAGTACTAAAGGGATCTATCTCAAATGTCATATATAGGTTCCCCTAGGGCCCTAGTTGTGCATATTGCATTTTAGGACCGATCGGTGAACAAGATGGCTGCCAGGCGGCCATCTTGTATTTTGATAGTTAAAGTTTGTTACCGCAATTTCTGAGAAAGTACAAAAGGGATCTTTCTCAAATTTCATATGTAGGTTCCCCTAGGGACCTAGTTGTGCATATTGTGTTTTGATACTGATTTGTCAACAAGACAGACGGCCATCTTGGATTTTGGTAGTGGAAGTTTGTTACCACTATTTCTCAGAGAGTATTGAAGGGATCTCAAGCAAATTCCATACATAGGTTCCCCTAGGGCCCTAGTTATGCATATTGCGTTTTGGGACCAATCAGTCAACAAGATGGCTGTCTGGCAGCCATCTTGGATTTTGATAGTTAAAGTTTGTTATTGCTATTTCTAAAAAAAGTACTGAAAGGATGTCTCTCAAATTTTATATGTAGGTTCCCTTAGGGCCTTAGTTGTGCATATTGCATTTTGTAACTGATAGGTCAACAAGATGGCTGCACGTCTGCCATCTTGGATTTCATTGTTGAAGTTTGTTACCACTATTTCTTAGAAAGTACTGCAGCGATCTGTCTCAAATTTTATGTGTAGTCGTGTTTGAAAAAGTTTGAAAAGCAGGGAAAAGATCCCTCTTTCCATTGTCAGACATAGATCATTCTTTGGTGGGCGCCAAGATCCCTCTGGGATCTTTTTTTGACTTAAGTCTGCACTTTTGTTTCGAGAAATCGGAGCCAGGCTATACTTCACACTTAACTCATTCATCCCTGAAATTTCACAATGGACTGCTCTATTCTTTGATTTGGAAGAGTCTAAATGTGTCTACAAGATGAATGAATTAACCTTCAAATTAGGAAAACTCTTTTACTCATTGACCTTCAAATTCTTATTAAAACTTTAACCCATTCTTAAAAATGAAAAGAAAAAAAAAGTTTGGCAGCATTTCTTTTTCTTTTTGTAAAATAATAAAGGAAAAGCTGAAAGCAGTTTGCCTCATTTTAAATACTGTTTACAGGGAATCAAAGCTGTGATAGCGGAGAGTTACGAGAGGATTCATCGGAGTAACTTGGTCGGCATGGGTATCATACCATTCCAGTACCTACCAGGTCAGACGGCCGAAAGTCTGGGACTCACCGGCAAGGAACGATTCAGTGTAGACCTCCCGGGGGACATCAGCGCTGGACAGGTCATGACCGTTCAGGTTAGTGTGTATAAGTTAGGGTTTCCTCTGTTAGGTCTCGTGTCCAAACCAGTAGATAGAGGATATCCCTTATTTCCTGATGAATACTAGTTATATTTCATCGAATGGGGTGGAAACTTAAATATTTTTCACGAGTGCGAAGCAGTATTGCCTGTCTTAGGTTCAGGTTAGTCTGTATTTTCTCGATTAAGTCAAACTCATTCAAAGACAGTGCAAAAAGTGCTAAAATAAAACTTCTGCTAAAAGAAGTATGTTTTCAGTAACCAAATAATGGGGTCTATCAACTCCACATCAAAATGGGCAGATAACCTGCATTGAATTGGGAACTGAATTTTATTTTTGTAAAATGTCGAATTAACAGATGTGGTCCGTTAAGGACATGCTGGTGGAAGAAACCCAGATCTCCTCAAGAAAAACAACAGACTTACTGTCATCATGTTTATTTAGGCACTGACTGAAATTGGTATCAAATTGTGTCTCAGAGTTGTCAGGCTGATGGTTGTATGTCACACGCTTCTAACACTCAGCCACTGTAGCTACGAGGTGGAGGGTTAGTGGTGTAATGTCTGACATCTTAACCACTCAGCCACTATAACTATGAGTTAAAGGGCTAGTGGTAGAAAGTCTGACACCTTAACCACTCCGCCTCTGTGACCCAGAGGTGGAGGGTTAGTGGTAGAATGTCAGACACCTTAACCACTCAGACTCTGTAGCTCTTAAGGTTAGTGGTGTAATGACAGACACATCAACCCAAATCTTTGATTGAAGCGGTAACCGTTTAATATGACTTTGTGTCTACATTATCCTACTTTTACTGTATTTCTTGCTTTTTTTTCTTGTGCTGTAGCTAAATGATGGACGCACATTTGATGTATGCTGCCGGTTCGACACAGACGTGGAGTTAGCGTACTTCAGACACGGGGGTATCCTTAACTACATGATACGACAAATGTTGTAGCTTCTCCGTCGGTGATATGGATGATGGTTACCATGGTGATTGTTGGTTTCCATGGCGATAAAATGGACGTTGGTTACCATGGCGATATAATCGCAGTTGGTTACCATAGTAACATGACTGTTTGTTTCCATATTAATGTGGACTGTTGGTGGTAATTTTTTTAATGAAAAACTGACGGTAAACATGAATTGGACAAAAAAGTGATTTGAGATATTGATGGAGCATTTTGATTGGATGTTTTTAGCAATAACAAAGAAACGCAGTTTCTGTTGTTGCTATGGTTACTAAAACTAAAATCAATTTCAAACATGTAACCATGGCAACAGGAGAAACTGTGTTGACAGAAATTATGTGATAAATGTTGGTGACATATTAAGATAGAGAAATCGATGTGTGTAAGTTTTTAAGTGAGAGAGAGAGAAAATGATGACCTTGGTGTTTAAATATGACTATTCAGGTGAAAATTATAGGTCTAATCAAATTTATTTATAATAGATGTTTAATGTGATTGTAGTAATTTGAATCTGGATGTTAAGTAGATGTGAAATTTTGTTTTAACTGATAATCATGTTATATGTACTGTACATGTTGCAAAGATCCTGAAATTTAATTTATTGAGCAGATTTGTCTGGTGTTTTTGATGATTGGGATGGCCACTGCTAACCGGGTACCATGAAATAGCGGAGACCAGCCATCTTTGTGAAAATGTCTATAAGATTGGTGATTTTTACATAATGTCCAAAGACTCCCTTCATTTTTGTAACTTGCATTTTCACATATTATTTTCTGGAGATGAAGTAGACCATATTAATATTTTCTCTTGGAAGAAGTTTATGAATGAATCAATTTCATAATAAAGAGTAAATTGTTAAACAAATTTAAAAAAAAAAAAAAAGAAGAAAATCAAGCATAAAAATATCGTTATTGACAGCTGAGTGTCCGCAAGTGAAAATGTTCAAATCATGTATTATAGCATTGTGCATATGACTGTGTTACATGTTGTCTGATAAATGTTGTGTGCTTCAAATTAATATTAATTAAGAGAGTATATTATAACAATTAAAGATGCTACACCGCTGACAAATGTTTGTTTTTTGTTCAAATGATGAATATCCTTTAAGCTCTGTCGTCGTTGGAGGTGGAGCATCTTTAATATTAAGAGAGTATATTATATCAATTAATTGTCTGGACGGGCTACAAGGATTCACTTATACTTATGCTACGATATTTATAGCAAGAACGTAATACGATGATGATTGTGATGCTGTATCATACCTGTAAACAAAAATTATTTTTGTGCGGGTTTTATTTTCGCGTATTTTGCGATTGATTTAAATTCGTGAAAATAAATTACGGCGAAAATGATTCCAGTGTAAGTACATTACAGCTTTTAAATTGTAAATCGCACAATTGAGTTGCTGTGAAAAATTCATTAGGCTTAAAAAAGCGAATTTAGGTCACTGTGAAAATGAATTTGTTTACAGTAATCATGATGCGTATACTAAAATCAATCATGAAAGACGATGCATATGTAACGCAACGTATTGATGTCAAATGATCAAAGTTGTACTAGATTTCATACAAGTTTACAGATCCTGAACCATTGCTTTTATGCAAGTTTTCGTCGATTTATCTAGATTGTATTTCAGTTGTTATGGTAGTCATTTACAACTGTCAGGATACGATATGATGTGGTGAAGTAGTCCAACTGTATTGTGTACTACTGGCTAGTACAATATGTGGTACTAGCAAAACTTATTCAATAAATGATAATTATAATACTAATGAATCTCTCTTATTTTTTTTTGGGGGGGGGGGGGGGGTTATGGTGGCAGAGTGGTTAAGACGTCCCGGCATATTACCACAATTAAAGCCCTTAACCTCTGGGATGCCGATTCGAATCCCATGTGGGGCAGTTGCAATGTACTTGCTGCTGGTCAGTGGTTTTTCATTGGGTTCTCCAGCTGTCCTCCACCAACAAACCTGGCACGTCCTTACATGATCCTGGCTGCTAATAGGACTATCAAATTATTTTATTTTTAACCCACCATTATCAAACCACCTGTTGGTTACTGGTGTATCTGTCTTTCTGTTAACAATTCTTGTTACCTTTGTGTACCCAAACAATCGGCCTAAATTTCATACATTTAAACCCTAAATTGCGAAAATAGCAGGCAGCCATCTTGGGATTTTGATAGTTGAAGCCTTTTACCACTATTTCCCAGAGAGTACTGAAAGGATTGTTTTCAAATTTCATGCATAGGTTCCCCTAGGGCCGCACTTGTGCATATTGGATTTTGGTTGTGACGGATTGCTCAACAGGCAGCCATCTTGGATTTTGATAGTTACTGCTACTTCTCAGAAAGTACTGAAGGGATCTTTCTTTGCCTGTTCAATGTATGTTCATGTTCTTAAATAACCATGGCTGTTAATAAGACATTCAACCTAATAAATTAACGATGGAAAAGCGGAAAAAAAAATTCTATTCTGTTACAGCCAATTTGACCTCTTGTTTTAAATTAATTATTTTAACTGTACTGGTACATCGAAACTTATTTAGTCAATGTTAGCATATTATTTTGGCAAAATGAATTTTTGAAAGAAAATCCATTGGAATATCTAAATACAAAACCACATGCAAAGCATATTATTTTGGCAAACTGAATTTTTGAAAGAAAATCCATTGGAATATCTAAATACAAAACCACATTTGCATGTAAAATGTCATAATAATGCGTAGGAAAGAATATATATGCATGTTTACTGTGACGGAATAATGTGCTACTAGTGTAGAAAGAGTTCAAATATTTTTTTAGCAGTTTTTCATCCACAAACTACACAATACCATAAGCGCCGCCCCTTTGTTATAATTTTTGAAGCGCTCTGGGGCTTATTACGAGAAAAACGGTACAGGCCAAATAAGTTGGTTCCATCAACAACTGGTTGAGACAAGGTACAGTGTTGACTATTACATGTGCAATTTCAAAACAGGGCCAGTTTGATGAACATTAAGGTCCTCTTACTTAAATTTTCCTGTAAAAAAATACTGCCTTCCTTAAAATCTGTAATGCTTAATTTCCTATAGAGAATTTTAAGTTAAGAGATTACTTAAATTTTAGGAATGTTCATGTAGACTTCAAATCTTTGGAAATCATGGCAATACTATTCTGTATTTGTATATTACAGAGTTATCTGCCCTTACCAGGTAGGTATTAATTATGACGTCATGTGTTTGTGAGCATATGTTCATACTTTTTGGACAAAATGATCTGAATTGTGCTTGCAAAATAATTGACAATCAATACCTACCCGCAAGGGAGCTAACTCTGTAATATGCAAAGACAGAATAGATCTAGAGCTTCCATATCCCCGATGCAGAGACTTACTGATACAGTGCTTAACTGCATATACCTGGATAATCTCGGACAAATAGAGGTCCCCCAACCAGTGATCGTTGTTTGTCATGTTTATCAAACCCGATATAGGTCATTTTCAAATTTTGAAAAGCCACAAGCTCTAGATAATCCATATAATAGTGACAATCTGACGAATTGCTTTATCTCATAATTTAACTCTACATATTTATACCGTGAAGATCCTCATTTCTTGCCTGCATTCAAGTTAACCACATATTGGGCTATATCTTTCCGCAGTAAATAGATAGTCAATGTTTTGTTGTTTATAATTATGTAAGTAAATTTAAAAGAAAATATGAGAAAAGAAGTCCAAAGTTGAAAGCCAATCGGAATCAAGAGAGTTGGAGTTGACCAATGAGTGTTGCTGGGGCGTGTACTCATTGTGAAGTGATTCGATGAATGAGAATATAGGTTCCATAAAAAAAACAAATACATTATTTGTTACAATAATTTATTTCTCTCTTCCCATGATCATTCATGCCAGGAGTTTCATTCATACATGTATAGACAACAATTCTGACTTACATAGTAACTGTATTCATGGTTCTGTAAATCTAACAACATCACTATGGAATAAGGT
This sequence comes from Argopecten irradians, assembly GCF_041381155.1. Classification (NCBI taxonomy): domain Eukaryota; kingdom Metazoa; phylum Mollusca; class Bivalvia; order Pectinida; family Pectinidae; genus Argopecten; species Argopecten irradians. The sequence goes on along the minus strand of NC_091146.1, from coordinate 35,525,844 downwards.
ACACATTCATTTTGTTGACATGCCAAATTCCTCTAATAGATGTCCTACAAATCAACTAATTTTCACATGTGAATAAATTTCATGTATTTTGTTGTCAAGTAGAAATCCTGAAAATAAATAGCCACACTAAAGATACAGACGAACCTTACGTTTCTATATCACAAATCAAATCACCGTCAAAATGGAAGTTAGACACGAAACTGCCAAATTACGTCGTGGTGACAGTAAATTGGTTAACGTTATTACAAATGTCTGATGATTATAAAAATATTGATTCTAGTGATAATATAAACAAACTTTTTTTTTTTTTACAGAAACTTCATTTTGCGTTTTTATACCTAAGTATGTTTTCACAGAAATTTAATTTTGCAATCTAGATTTCTGGAGCTCTACTTAACCTGTATCTGAAACAGTTTCGCGGAGATTTATTTTTGCGATTTATTATTGCCTGTGAAATCAGCGAAATTTAACCACATGCGAAAAAAGGTTGATTAATAGTATCACAGAGTATAAAATTTGGCCCAATTTTTTTTATAATAATTGTAAAATAATTTGTAAAATTAACCCTAAAACCAATCAAGGTGTCTGCAATGGGTAAGATGTTACTTGAGGTCTATTCGGTCTTTCCATATTACAGAGTTACCCCCCTTTAGGGTATGTATATTTATTGTGACATCAATATTTAGTGGGTGCAACTCACGTCTTTTTCTCTGAAAAGTATGATGCTGCCCTTTGAAATGCATGACATCACAATCAATACCTACCCGCTTGGGCAGATAACTCTGTAATATTCAAATACGGAATAATACAAGATTATGATAATACGAAGATCCTTGTACATGTACATTGTAGGTGATAAAGATTTTTGATCATTTATTGTATAAATATTGCTTCAAACTGTTCTGATAGAGAAGTCTGTTTATGGATGAATTGATGCAAGAATGTTTGAATATTTCTCATACTTAGTGTGATATGTACAATGCCTATGGAGTAAGTAACCCTATTTCCCCTTATGGTTTTATTTGGGATTCCATGTTCAAAGTTTAGAATGATTCATTTGGTTTGTTTATTTTTACGTCCTATTAACAGCCAGGGTCATGTAAGGACGTGCCAGGTTTGTTAATAGAATGATTCACTATGGAAGATAAAATAACTCTTACATAAACATCAAAATTTCTATTTAGAATTTGGCAGTCATCTATGTTTTTCATGTCTGGGGAATACGTTTTTTTTTGCTTTGAAAACAAAATAAAAAGAAGAAGAAGAGTTGGCATATCAGCAAGAGGCTTGTCGATTGCTCATCAGCAAAATTCTTATGTACACACAAAACACTTTCATTTTTTTTAACTCATATAAACAAACAAACATTTTGTAATGAAAGGTACACAATGTATGATATTATAAAATTGATTAAGAATTTCACAATTCATTTTAGACTTGTACCATAAATTGTTCACAATTTTGTGTTTTCTGTTAAAGTCTGTCCTATGAATAATAATAAAGGTTATGTAATGATGGTTGATGGTCATTTTCAAAAGAAAGACTCCATTGATCTATGTAGCACTATAATAAAACGAATCATGTACTCGGCCGGGGATCATAGTAGGCCGTGTACGAAATGGTCCCTATGTGTGCTAGTGGAGCACTGCCGTAGTGAATCAATAAAGCATGTTTCTATGATTTTTATAGGTTTCCAATTACCAGTACATGTATTTCATGCTTATAGATACATGAATATATCACTTTCACATTTAACCAGGATTTTTATAGGTTTCCAATTACCGGTACATGTATTTCAAGCTTATAGATACATAAATACATCTATATCACTTCCACATTAAAATATCAAAGAAACACAATTTAACAAATCATGACAATTTATTGACTCGTGCCCTATCCGGGCCTCGAACTCACAATCTACGGCACCCAATCGTCTAGCCAAACATAGCTGCACCTTCTACCACTGCGCCACATCCACTTCCGCATTTAACCAACATAACAATATACCATGATTGCAGAAATATGAATCGAAATTTAAATTGTTCACTAATAGAGAAAAATATCTACTAGGTGTATAACGGTCTTTAATTGGTAAATCAAGAAAAAATTATCCCCGCAAGTTATAAGTCTTAAAAGAATAATGTGAAATTTTTACTCCATTAAAACAAATCTTAGTATCCTATGCATGCATTTTCCAACATGTGTTAGAAATGATCACCAGTTTGACTCATTAAGAATTAAATCAAATACTGTGAAATCTTTTATTTTGGTTGAGCTCAATTTTTGTGGATTAAAAAATTTCGAAATTTCTTCAGCACTCAAATTTCTGGGGAGATGACCTTACACATGGCAGTTTATTTGTGCTTGGAACATTTTATTGTATGCCCAAAACAGACTTTCTACATTTGGGTATTAATCATTCTAGGAACGCATAAACTAACATACCATTAAAATAAAGATCTGCTTTCATGGGGATATAAATTCAATGATTTGGGGCAGAAAACTTAAGCCACAAAAATTAAACCCCCACAAAATATAATGATTTCACAGTAAACCCAGATTGCACAGCCCAGTTGACGGAGGTTAAAACTTCAGGTTTCCTATGGATGGAAGGTCTGGCATCTTCATGTCTTTGATTTTCTGTGGGATGTTCATATCCTTGACGGCGGACACTGCCCGGGCCGGGGCCGCCGATATTCCCGCCTGCAACACACAACAATCAAAGTACTGAAAGTACTGAAGTGAAAAAAAATTAGTTCAAAGAAGGCAACTATGTCATTATAAACATTTTAGGTGATGTATTTTCTTTTAAGTCTCATATCATTATCTAGTTGGGTTATTTCTCTTCCAAGTGTTCATTTAATTCATATTTCAATAAATAGTGAAAGATGCTCCACCACTAAAAAATGGTGTGGTTTTTTTTTTATTAAAAAGAGGAGCAGACAAATTTTTCTTCAGTTATAAAAGTTAGTTTACACCATTATCACAACTGAAAAGTTTGAGCTTTTTATTTTAATTCAATATAAAAATATTAGAAATAATTAATTGCATCTCGAAAAAAAAACCCATGGCACTATGTCCTATATGTGCATGCACCAAAACCAAACTGAATTACTTTATATGCATTTTTGTATTAATTAGACACATATAAACACAATTTATTGTTCAAATGATAAAAATAATTCATGCTCTGTCGGCGGTGGAACATGTGAAGTTAAAACTTCAGTTTTTCTCCTTCTGTAACTTAAGTTTAAATGTGCGACTTAAGTCTGTTTGGAGAAATCACGGTCTGTACCCTTAGTACAAATTCTTACTAAAACAATTAAGATGTTTGCACATAATTGTAAATACAGTTTTAAATCCTCACCTAAAATGGTAATTAAAAATGCTCCACCACCGACAGAGCATAAAGGATAATCATCACTTGAACAATAATTGTTGTTTAATCATGAATAGATATGTCTAATTAACACAAAAATTGATATATAATCATTTATTTTGCTTTTGGTGCATGCACAATCAGCACTTCATTCCATATAGGACATTGTACCATGGATTTTTTTCGGGATGCAATTAGGGTAATTGTTTTTTAATATTTTTATCTTGAAGTAAAACTAGAAGCTCAAACTTTTCAATTGTGGTAATGGTGTAAATTAAGTAAGTAACTTTTGTAACTGAAGAAAAATACTAAATCGTCTGTTCCTTTTTATGGATAGAGAAAAAATACCATTTGTCAGAGGTGGAGCATCAATAAGAATGATATTCATTACCCAATGTATAATTTCAGACCTATTTCTTTTAATTAGTACCACTAATCAAACCGAAATTTCAACGTTTCTGATTCCATTGCTCTTCATTTCTATTCAGCTTCTTCATATAAAAACTACAGTTTAATGATGACAAGAAGAAACATGTACATATACATGCTGGAAACAGCAGTAAAACAAACATTCATCTTCATTTTCATCACTCACATGTAAAAGACACAGCATAACTAAGTATGTCAATCATGTGTAAAAGACACAGCATATTGACTCAACTGTACAAACAAATGTGTCACTTATGATTTTCATCTAAAGTAACAAACTTCCGCGGCCAAATTTTCGACCATAATTTTTGTTTTTCATGCAGACAAGCAGCTACAATGTCTATGTGGCTTTGAACATTCTCCCTGAAATGTTGACCAGAACACGAATCAACAAAAAAAAAAAAAAAAAAAAACATGATCCAAACATACAGACTGAGTTACCTCTATTCCATCAGAGTTGTCTCCTCTTAGAAACAGATTTTGATTGTCATTACACTGTAATCCAACTTTCTTAAGTGGCTATTAAATTTTGCTATTTTTTCTATTTCAAAACAAGTTTGCAAAGATTAGCAGATTTAAAAATTGACTGGAGTTTTCTATCAATATAGTACAGCTGGTTATTTCCGCGGACCAAAATTGTATTGAAGTGTATATATCGTTCAACCATTTCTCAATATTTTGCGGAAATGTTTGCGATCATATCAATGTCCCGCTAAATCGCTAAAATATCATCCCAGCAAAAATATCTGTCTATATAGTAAATGATGAAAGACGTTTTTCGAAAGCCACAAATATGATTGGTGAAAATAAACCTGTGAGATTTAATTCCTTAATGTTACATCCACACAAATTAACAACTATACATTAAACAAATGCAGGTGAGAATTATAGAGGCTAACTTGATTTGTCCTCTTCTACTTCTAAACTAACACTTCTGGGAAGCTCTTCTGTCTAGAAGCACGGAAATAAAGTGCAAATCGAGTTTGCCTCAGGAGATTTGGAAGATTTCATTCCGATTTTCATTCAGGGGAGATAAGCATTAAGGCTTATAGAAACTTTCTTATGATCTTGTTCTACCCATGCTTCACAATAATGGTTAGTTCCAGTAAATTAACCAAATTGTATATAAACTGAGTCTAAGAAGTTTTTTTTATTAAAATCAAATCTTCGAGACACATTTCATAAAATCTCACATGAAATGAACACAAAGAATCTGGTATCATACAACCACAACAACCTACATTTCGAACAGTCTCAACGTCAAATTGTGTTGCAAAAAATCCAGAAGAAGCGGCCATTTTGTCACAACATTTTTGAATATCACCTGAAGCCCTTTTCATTGGTTGGAAATTCATAGTGAGCACGTCATTGTTTACTGATGCCTAGTCACTATGAATGTACATGTCCAGCCAATGAATATCGATCAAGGTTATATTACACTAGTGACATATGCAAAAACAAGACATGGGCGAAATCACTGGATATAATTATACAAGGCGGATCTTGTAATAAATACATGTATACTATACAAAGCTATGGATATATTAACGCTGCATTAAATATAACTGTGGTACTATAACCACTACAAGCAACATAACAATGTGCTGTACCTATCACCAAACCTGAGAATGTCATTCTCACTGCAGCTTACACAAAGGTGTAAAGTACTATATAGTGGCTAATATTCGCAGGGTTTAATTTTGCAAAATTCGCGGTTCTATCCAAAATTGTGAAATTTATTAAAATCATGGTTTCACATATTATAGTTTGTCATAAGAATGGGACTTTAAAAGGCTATAAAGATAAGTCGCGAAAATAAATCCCAACGAATAGGTTCAGAGCAGTAAATCACAAAATGTTACACCCGCGAAGTTTAACAACTACATGTATACATTAATATTTGCGATAATATCTTTTTACCCTTCTTTTCAGTTCAATTGAATAAAACTTTTTTTTCAGATGAATGATCTCTGAATTTATATCCAGTGAATCATATTAATAATATCCCTTTTTTATGGTGAATTATAATAAAACTTATAATTAATAAGCTCTCTCCTACTTCAAGTATTTAATTTGCCCTCTCCTATTTCTAGTTCTCAACTTACCCTCTCCTACTTTTAGTACTATATGTGCCCTCTCCTATTTCTAGTACTCAACTTGCCCTCTCCTACTTTTAGTACTCTATGTGCCCTCCCCTATTTCTAGTACTCAACTTGCCCTCTCCTACTTTTAGTACTCTATGTGCCCTCTCCTATTTCTAGTACTCAACTTGCCCTTTCCTACTTTTAGTACTCTATGTGCCCACTCCTATTTCTAGTACTCAACTTGCCCTTTCCTACATTTAGTACTCTATGTGCCCACTCCTATTTCTAGTACTCAACTTGCCCTTTCCTACTTTTAGTACTCTATGTGCCCTCTCCTATTTCTAGTACTCAACTTGCCCTCTCCTACTTTTAGTACTCTATGTGCCCTCTCCTATTTCTAGTACTCAACTTGCCCTTTCCTACTTTTAGCACTCAATTTGCCCTCTCCTATTTCTAGTACTCAACTTGCCCTTTCCTACTTTTAGTACTCTATGTGCCCACTCCTATTTCTAGTACTCAACTTGCCCTCTCCTACTTTTAGCACTCAATTTGCCCTCTCATATCTTAGTACTCAATTTGCCCTTTCCTACTTTTGAACACTCAATTTTCACCTCTTCTGCTTCAGGGAGCTTAAAGATGCTCCACCACCTACAGAGCATCAACGATACTCATTATAAATTGTTTAATCATGTCCACGATGTCTTGTTTCCATTTGCCCTGAGAATTCAATAGCGACTGACTGAGAGCGTGGGTGCTACTGACAGCATGACGTGTATACCCTAACAAAGTTAAAGCTGTGACTCTTGATAGATAAAAAGTAAGCTAAGCTGTATAAAAACTGTAACTTATAAAATTCATTAATCGTAGGTATAGTGATGGGCCGATGATCGAAAAAAATTGAAAATCAGTCGAAATTCTGTTTTAAACCGATCATCAAAGAAATTGTAAAACCAATTAATCAGAGTTTTTTTAAAATGGTCCTAAATCTTTAGATTTGTGTCACAAAACTTTTGTTTATCATAATTCAACTGAATATTTAGCCCATTTTTATTACCCTACAGACATGCTTTCCGTACAGTTCAGTATAAATCATGACACATTAGTCCGTCGCAGCCGACATGCTTTCTTACAATATTATTACATTACCTCGTAATTCAAGTGATATTAGTAGTTATTTCTCGCGGTTACAAACATAGTTATACATCGCAATAATCTCAGGATAGTGTATAATTCCAATAAATAGAGCAATTGTTTCCTGAATTTGAAAACCGATTATAATCGATTGATTTTGACATTCCGATAATCGATTATGAAAATGCAACCGATTCCCATCACTACTCCCATCACTATGTATGATAATGATAAAACTTCATTGGATTAAACCTGTAAATATTGTTTGCCCAGTGTCAGTACATATAATGTGACTGGGTGAGGTGTGCTGTTCAAAGTCTCTGCTGACATGCTTCAGTGAGACAGCACTATAAAAAGGGCAAGAGTTCCACTATCACATGGAGACACAGCATGAACATACCACAGCCTCCCAAAACATACACACATTCACACATGCAACACAATGCACAGAAGGGAGGCCATTCTTAAATGACCTTCACTGTTAACAGATCAATAAGGCCAATATTTCTATACTGTATATACATGCCAAATAACTATCTACTGTGGTTAGTAATATACTTGTGGCGTTAGTTATCTCCCCTTAGCTAAATACATCGTCAGAATGACTTGCGACAACCCAGGCAAAGAGTCTACTTACTGGTATCTGTAAAATTTTCTATTAATAGAATGTAAAATATCAAATATAGAATCAAGATGATTTATCAAACTATATTTAGAAGATCGCATGTCATAAGCCAGTCACATCACCAACTATAGTCAATACCTAAAATCCTAAGCCCCAAGTATAGAACTAGTGGTACAATGTCTGACACCATAACCACTAGGCTACCACAGAAGAGGTGGAGGGCTAGTGGTACAATGTCTGACACCATAACCACTAGGCTACCACAGAGGAAGTGGAGGGCTAGTGGTACAATGTCTGACACCATAACCACTAGGCTACCACAGAGGAAGTGGAGGGCTAGTGGTACAATGTCTGACACCATAACCACTAGGCTACCACACAAGAGGTGGAGGGCTAGTGGTACAATGTCAGACACCTTAACCACTCAGCCACTGTGACACAGAGGTGGAGGGCTAGTGGTAGAATTTGAGACACCTGAACCACTCAGTCACTGTATTCCAGAGGTGAAGGGGATCAACCAGAGATGTAACAAAACTTTGTCGAGATCATATCAGGATCATTCCAGGCAAGTTTCAGCCAAACCCCACCGATAGAACTTGAGAAGAAGTTCAAAATGTGAAAAGTTTGCACAATGCGGAAGAAGTATGACGATTAAAGGTCATATGACCTAAAAACAACACATTCAAATAATCAAATACAAAAACAACTCCAGCTTTCAGACAAAGCTTTGACTGATCAAAACATTCTTCTGTTAATCTTGTCAACAACACACGATGTTAGCAGATGTTAAATCATGAACCCTGAACAAATCTCAAACTGAGTTAATAGCATTGGATAGGAAACAAAGGAAACAACCCAAACCATTCATGTCACCTTGGCGTCACCACCGGGACTAAACAGAAGAGGAAAGGCACGAAAACTTACTTTTCTCTGAAATTTGATAAATTTCATGTAAATTAAACTCAAAAGTTCATGAAATTTCATTTTCTTTTCTTTTTTAACCCCTAGATATTTGAACAAGACTGAACAGATGAAATGGACAAAAACTTACTTTTCTCTGAAATTTCAAAAATTTACGCTAAGTAAATTCAAATTAAACTTGTGAAATTTAATTGTCTTTTCTATTTCTTTGTCTATTTGAACACGAGGGCAAAAATGAAATGGACAAAAACTTACTTTTCTCTGAAATTTCATAAATTTACGCTAAGTAAATTCAAATTCAACTTGTGAAATTTAATTGTCTTTTCTATTTCTTTGTCTATTTGAACACGAGGGCAAAAATGAAATGGACAAAAACTTACTTTTCTCAGAAATTTCATAAATTTAGGCTAAGTAAATTCAAATTCAACTTGTGAAATTTAATTGTCTTTTCTATTTCTTTGTCTATTTGAACACGACTGAACAGATGAAATGGACAAAAACTTACTCTTCTCTGAAATTTCAAAAATTTATGCTAAGTAAATTCAAATTAAACTTGTGAAATTTAATTGTCTTTTCTATTTCTTTGTCTATTTGAACACGAGGGCAAAAATGAAATGGATGAAAACTTGTTAGGTAAACTAAAAAGTTCATAACATTTAATTTAATTTTATTTTTCTTCCTTTATTTGAACAAAGTGGTAAAGATGAAATGGATGAAAACTTACTTTTCTATGAAATTGATAAATTTTTGTTAATTCAAATTAACTCTCATGCATGAAATTTGATTTATTTAAACTAGACGGCTAAGTAAACTTCTTTAAGTTCAGCAAGAAAGAGTGATAAACATAAACATGGTGTAAAAGAGTTTGCTAAAGTAACTCTATATACATCCCCCCTCCCCCCTTCTCATCTATGCCATCACTTAATGGGATATTTTGGATGTGGTCGTATTTTAGCTTACTTGGCACACAGGTTAATGACGCAGAAAAAAAAAAAAAAAAAAAATACTAAAAATACTTGGATACTCTGACCTGTATCCCATTTCCAGAAAAGGGAGTAATTATTTTCAAAATGCTCTGAACACCACAAAAAATCATCCGATCTGGATATTCTTTTAGCTAACATTGGAGACAATTCCTTACTGGTCACTATGTTATATGATATGATGGGCGAATTTTATTTCATATCGCAAGTTGAATTACGAGAATTCGTATAAAAATTGTTAATCGGAAAAGTACACACTACATGTATATCCCTAGATCCTGATTCCCCAATGAGCACAAACTGAATAAAATTGCCATCCATTCAACGAATGCATCCCTGAAGTGCAGATCCTCAATATACACTCACTTGGCCATTTTTGTCTGTCATCTCCAGTTTGATACAAGCTCTCTGATTGACTCTGATGAGCGAGTGGACCAATCAGAGAGCCTGTATCAAATTGGAGATGACAGACAAAAATGGCCAAGATCAGTGATAATCTGTTCTGCATGACAATAAATGGAGTGTTAGGATCGCTAAGGGATACAAATATGCCATTTTAAAAATATTTTTCAGAGACAACGACATGGGTTTTACTCACAAAATAATGACATCACAATGTATACCTAGTCACAAGGGAAATATAAGCAACTACACAGAATCAGTTAAAAGTAAATCTTATAAGTTACATAACAACTGAAAAACTATACATAACCGCCATGACATCAAATTACTAGATCTTAAAGAAAACACACTAGACGTACATCTCTTAATTTCACTCCAGATAACTCTCCAAAGTAAACTAATTATGATCTATGCTACCTATTATGAAAGCAGTAGACACAATACCCTTTTAAACTCATTCACCCCTGTAATTTCACAGTGGACTCTTCCAGCCTCAGAACAAGGCAAGTTCATAGTTGTTTTTAGGGATGAATAGGTAAGATTAGTACTGATATGTTTTTTCTCTATATAATTATATTGGAGATAAAATCAGCGACAATGTTTCTTACCTCTGACTTTTCGAGTTTATTTTGTTCCTCAATCCGTGTAATTATTTCCGTCATATTTGTTTCTAAGACCATACCTCCCATCACTAATTCTGCTAGGATGTAATGTACCTGGAAATAAAAACAATTGAAATATATCACCAGATCTGTTCTCCCGCAGGCCACCGTCCAGGTACCTGGAAATAAAAACAAATTGAAACATATCACCAGATCTGTTAGGATGTAATGTACCTGAAAATAAAAACAATTGGAATATATCACCAGATCTGTCAAAAAGTAATTTACCTGGAAATAAAAACAATTGGAATATATCACCAGATCTGTCAAAAAGTAATTTACCTGGAAATAAAAACAATTGGAATATATCACCAGATCTGTCAAAAAGTAATTTACCTGGAAATAAAAACAATTGAAATATATCACCAGATCTGTCAAAAAGTAATTTACCTGGAAATAAAAACAACAATAGAAATATATCACCAGATCTGTTAAAATGTAATTTACCTGGAAATCAATTACAGGTAACAGACAATAGAAATACATACCAGATCTATTTAAATGTAATTTACCTGGAAATCAATTACAGGTAACAGACAATAGAAATACATACCAGATCTATTTAAATGTAATTTACCTGGAAATCAATTACAGGTAACAGACAATAGAAATACATACCAGATCTATTTAAATGTATTTTACCTGGAAATCAATTACAGGTAACAGACAATAGAAATACATACCAGATCTATTTAAATGTAATTTACCTGGAAATCAATTACAGGTAACAGACAATAGAAATACATACCAGATCTATTTAAATGTAATTTACCTGGAAATCAATTACAGGTAACAGACAATAGAAATACATACCAGATCTATTTAAATGTATTTTACCTGGAAACCAATTACAGGTAGTAGACATTAGAAACAAAAGCAATGTTAAGAATTAGATGTAAAAACCTGCATGATGATCACCATGTACTTTGAGGCCCAAATATTTATATATCCCGGAAAAATTTTCAGAATTATGAACCAACAGTATGAAGAAATAAATTATTGTTACTTCTTTGAAATTGATTGATAGATGGATTGACAGCAAGATTGATAGAAAGATGAATAGAAAGATGGGTAAACAGATGGATTGATAGAATGATGAATGGAAAGATGGATTGACGGACAGATTGATAGAAAGATGAATAGAAAAGATGGATTGACGGACAGATTGATAGAAAGATGAAAGGAAAGATGGATTGACGGATAGATTGATAGAAAGATGAAAGGAAAGATGCATTGACGGACAGATTGATAGAAAGATGAAAGGAAAGATGCATTGACGGACAGATTGATAGAAAGATGAATAGAGAGATGGATTGACGGACAGATTGATAGAAAGATGACAGGAAAGTTGGATTGACGGACAGATTGATAGAAAGATGAAAGGAAGGATGGATTGACGGTGGATTGACAGCCTAAAGGACGTCTATACCTTACCTTATCCACATGAAAGATTAGATCCAGTTCACAAACATTTTCGAAGCATTTATCCAGCGTCTCCACGAAAACCTACAAAACAAATAACAACAAATTAACTACACAATCAAACAACGAAAATCTAACACTGAAAATGGTAAACACATGATTCTGTAAACAAACACTCTAATTTGTGGCTACTTCATTTTGCGCTTTCCATTTTAAAACAAATTTGTGAAGATTAACTTTCGCGGATTAAAAATTAAATGAAAATTCTTATCAATATATAAATATTGAATTTACTGTGTTAGGTCTAGAATACCAAAGTCACTCTGCATAGAATCCAACATTATTTGATAAAAATTAATCATAACATAAAAGTTTGACTTAAATTGAGATACCTATATTAGGTCTAAAACTCACTCTATGTAGAGTTCAATATAATGATTAATTATGATATAAAAGTTTGACTTGAGATACCTGTATTTGGTCTAAAGCTCACTCTATGTAAATTTCAACATCATTATTAATTATGATATAAAAGTTTGACTTATGATACCTGTATCAGGTCTAAAATACCAAGCTCACTCTCCGATGAGTCCACACAGAAGACAAAGTACAATGTAGCATAATGCCGGTAGATCAGCTTGTAGTCGGAGCCTCCGATCAAACTGAAATAGACAAGTTGTAAAGAGGAATAACTCTAAAACTATAACAATCTGAAATAGACAAGTATGTCGTAAAGGGGGCATAACTCCAAAATTATAACAATATTCACTGTAAAGGGGCATATCTTCAAAATTATAACAAGATTCACTGTAAAGGGGGCATATCTCCAAAATTATAACACAATTCACTGTAAAGGGGCATAACTCCAAAATTATAACACAATTCAAAATGTAAAGGGCATAATCTCCAAAATTATAACAAGATTCACTGTAAAGGGGCATAACTCCAAAATTATAACAAGATTCACTGTAAAGGGGCATAACTCCAAAATTATAACAAGATTCACTGTAAAGGGGGCATAACTCCAAAATAACAAAATTCCTGTAAAGGGGCATAACTCCAAAATTATAACAAGATTAACTGTAAAGGGGCATAACTCCAAAATTATAACAAAATTCACTGTAAAGGGGCATAACTCCAAACTTATAACAGGATTCACTGTAAAGGGGCATAACTCCAAATTATAACGAGATTCATTGTAAAGGGGCATAACTCCAAATTATAACGAGATTCATTGTAAAGGGGCATATCTCCAAAATTATAACACAATTCACTGTAAAGGGGCATAACTCCAAAATTATAACAAAATTAACTGTAAAGGGGCATAACTCAACAAAATTATAACACAATTCACTGTAAAGGGGCATAACTCCAAACTAAAACAGGATTCACTGTAAAGGGACATAACTCCAAAATTATAACAAAATTCACTGTAAAGGGGCATAACTCCAAACTAATAACTACTTCACTGTAAAGGGGCATAACTCCAAAACTCCAAATGGGCCTTTAAGGGGGACACCACAGCACTTGACATTGTTCAGTGTAAGTGATGGTGCGGCCCATATTTCTGCCCTGTATAATCTGCTGCTCAACATCTCTGCCCAAAACAACAATGGTTTTCTTGTTCAGTGTAAGTGATGGTGCGGCCCATATTTCTGCCCCACCCATTGTTCAGTGTAAGTGATAGGTGCGGGGCATACTTCATGCCCTGCCCATGTTCAGTGTAAGTGATGGTGGGCGGCCCATATTTCTGCCCACCCATTGTTCAGTGTAAGTGATGGTGCGGCCCATATTTCTGCCCACCCATTGTTCAGTGTAAGTGATGGTGGGGCCCATATTTCTGCCCACCCATTGTTCAGTGTAAGTGATGGTGCGGCCCATATTTCTGCCCACCCATTGTTCAGTGTAAGTGATGGTGGGCCCATATTTCTGCCCACCCATTGTTCAGTGTAAGTGATGGTGCGGCCCATATTTCTGCCCACCCATTGTTCAGTGTAAGTGATGGTGGTGGGCCCATATTTTCTGCCCACCTCATTGTTCAGTGTAAGTGATGGTGCGGCCCCCATATTTCTGCCCCACCCATTGTTCAGTGTAAGTGATGGTGCGGCCCATATTTTCTGCCCACCCATTGTTCAGTGTAAGTGATGGTGCGGCCCATATTTCTGCCCACCCATTGTTCAGTGTAAGTGATGGTGCGGCCCATATTTCTGCCCACCCATTGTTCAGTGTAAGTGATGGTGCGGCCCATATTTCTGCCCACCCATTGTTCAGTGTAAGTGATGGTGCGGCCCATATTTCTGCCCGCCCATTGTTCAGTGTAAGTGATGGTGCGGCCCATATTTCTGCCCACCCATTGTTCAGTGTAAAGTGGATGGTGCGGCCCATATTCTGCCACCCATTGTTCAGTGTAAGTGATGGTGCGGCCCGGGCCCATATTTAAGTGCTGACCGCCCATTGTTCAGTTGTAAGTGATGGTGGTGGGCCCATACTTCTGCCCACCCATTGTTCAGTGTAAGTGATGGTGCGGCCCCATATTTCTGCCCACCCAAATTGTTCAGTGTAAGTGATGGTGCGGCCCATAGATCTTCTGCCCACCCATTGTTCAAGTGCAAGTGATGGTGGGGCCCATATTTCTGCCCATAACCCATTGTTCAGTGTAAGTGATGGTGGCGGCCCATATTTCTGCCCACCCATTGTTCAGTGTAAGTGATGGTGCGGCCCATATTTCTGCCCACCCATTGTTCAGTGTAAGTGATGGTGCGGCCATATTTCTGCACCATTGTTCAGTGTAAGTGATGGTGGGGACCATATTTCTGTTGTACCAGTGTAAGTGATGGTGCGGCCCATATTTCTGCCCACCTATTGTTCAGTGTAAGTGATGGTGCGGGCCCATATTTCTGCCCACCCATTGTTCAGTGTAAGTGATGGTGGGGGCCCATATTTCTGCCCACCCATTGTTCAGTGTAAGTGATGGTGCGGCCCATATTTCTGCCCACCCATTGTTCAGTGTAAGTGATGGTGCGGCCCATATTTCTGCCCACCCATTGCACCACCATGTTCAGTTGTAAGTGATGGTGCGGCCCATTATTTCTGCCCACTCATTGTTCAGTTGTAAGTGATGGTGCGGCCCATATTTCTGCCCACCCATTGTTCAGTGTAAGTGATGGTGCGGCCCATATTTCTGCCCACCCATTGTTCAGTGTAATTGATGGAGTTCAAGTGTTAAGTGGATGGTGCATATTTCTGCCCACCCATTGTTCAGTGTAGTGATGTGGGGCCCATATTTCTGCCCGCCCATTGCTACCAGTGTTTGTGATGGTGCTGGCCCATATTTCATGCCCACGCCATTGTTTCAGTGTAAGTGATGGTGCGGCCCATATTTCTGCCCACCCATTGTTCAGTTGTAAGTGGTGATGGTGCGGCCCATATTTCATGCCACCCATTTGTTACAGTGTAAGTGATGGTGCGGCCCATATTTCTGCCCACCCATTGTTCAGTGTAAGTGATGGTGCGGCCCATATTTCTGCCCACCCATTGTTCAGTGTAAGTGATGGTGGGGCCCATATTTCTGCCCACCCATTGTTCAGTGTAAGTGATGGTGGGGCCCATATTTCTGCCCACCCATTGTTCAGTGTAAGTGATGGTGCGGCCCATATTTCTGCCCACCCATTGTTCAGTGTAAGTGATGGTGGGGCCCATATTTCTGCCCACCCATTGTTTCAGTGTAAGTGATGGTGCGGCCCATATATTCTGCCCACCCATTGTTCAGTCTGTAAGTGATGGCTGCGGACCCATATTATTTCTGCCCACAACATTGTTCAGTGTAGAGTGATGTTGCGGCCCCTTATTTCTGCCAGCCCATTGTTCAGTGTAAGTGATGGTGCGGCCCATATTTCTGCCCACCCATTGTTCAGTGTAAGTGATGGTGCGGCCCATATTTCTGCCCACCCATTGTTCAGTGTAAGTGATGGTGCGGCCCATATTTCTGCCCACCCATTGTTCAGTGTAAGTGATGGTGCGGCCCATATTTCTGCCCACCATTGTTCAGTGTAAGTGATGGTGCGGCCCATATTTCTGCCCACCCATTGTTCAGTGTAAGTGATGGTGCGGCCCATAATTTTGCCACCCATGTTCAGTGTAAGTGATGGTGCGGCCCATATTTCTGCCCACCACTCATTGTTCAGTGTAAGTGATGGTGCGGCCCATATTTCTGCCCACCCATTGTTCAGTGTAAGTGATGGTGCGGCCCATATTTCTGCCCACCCATTGTTCAGTGTAAGTGGATGGTGTGGCCCTATTTTTTGCCCACCCATTGTTCATGTAAGTGATGGTGGGTGCCCATATTTCTGCCACTTTGTTCAGTGTAAGTGATGGTGGGGCCCATATTTCTGCCCACCCATTGTTCAGTGTTAAGTGATGGTGCGGCCCATTATTTCTGCGCCCACCCATTGTTCAGTGTAAGTGATGGTGCGGCCCATATTTCTGCCCACCCATTGTTCAGTGTAAGTGATGGTGCGGCCCATATTTCTGCCCACCCATTGTTCAGTGTAAGTGATGGTGCGGCCCATATTTCTGCCCACCCATTGTTCAGTGTAAGTGATGGTGCGGCCCATATTTCTGCCCACCCATTGTTCAGTGTAAGTGATGGTGCGGCCCATATTTCTGCCCACCCATTGTTCAGTGTAAGTGATGGTGCGGCCCATATTTCTGCCCACCCATTGTTCAGTGTAAGTGATGGTGCGGCCCATACTTCTGCCCACCCATTGTTCAGTGTATAGTGATGGTGCTCGCCATATTTCTGCCAACTCCCATTGTTCAGTGTAAGTGATGGTGCGGCCCATATTTACTGCACCACTCGATCATTGTTCAGTGTAAGTGATGGTGCGCCATATTTAGCCACCCATTTGTTCTGCCCACCACCCACCCATTGTTCAGTGTAAGTGATGGTGCGGCCCATATTTGCGTTCAGTGTATGTGAATTGTGCCCATACATTCTGCCCACCCAATTGTTCACAGTGTATGTGATGGTTGCGGCCCATCTTCTGCCCACCCAGTCTGTTGATGGTGCGGGCCCCATATTTCTGCCCTCTTCATTGTTTCAGCGTATAAGATGATGTGCGGCCATACTTATGGCCCACCCAATGTTCAGTTGTAAGTGATGGTGCGGGCCCATACTGTCTGCCCACCATTGTTCAGTGTATGGATGGTGCGGTCCCACTATTTCTGCCCACCCATTGTTCAGTTAAGTGAGGGTGGTGCGGGCCCAAATTTTGCCCACCCAATTGGTCCAGTTGTAGTGATGGTGCGGCCCCATATTTCTGCCCACCCATTTGTACAGTGTGTAGTGTTGGTGTGGCCCATATTTCTGCAGCCCATTGTTGCTGTGTAATGTGATGGTGTGGCCCATATTTCTGCCCACACCCATTGTTCAGTGTAAGTGATGGTGAGGCACCATATTTCTGCCCACCCATTGTTCAGTGTAAGTGATGGTGGGGCCCATATTTCCTGCCACCCCATTGTTCAGTGTAAGTGAATGGTGCGGCCCCCATATTTCTGCCCACAGCCATTGTTCAGTTGTAAGTGATGGTGGGGACCCATATTTTATGCCCAACCATTGTTCAGTTGTAAGTTTGTGTTGGGGCCCATATTTCTGCCCACGTCATTGTTCAGTGAAATGTGATGGTGGGCCCATATTTCTGCCCACCCATTGTTCAGTGTAAAGTGATGGTGGGGCCCATATTTCTGTGCACCGCCCTCCCTGTTTGTCAGTGTAAGTGATGGTGGGGCCCATATTTTCTGCCCACCCATTGTTCAGTGTAAAGTGATGGTTGCGGCCCATATTTTCTGCCCACCCCATTGTTCAGTGTAAGTGATGGTGCGGCGCCCATATTTCTGCCCACCCATTGTTCAGTGTAAGTGATGGTGTGCCCATATTCTGCCCATATTTAAGTGATGGTTGCGGGCCCACCCATTCGTAATCAGTGTAAGTGATGGGTGCGGCTTCAAATTTTCTGCCCGCCCACAGTGTAAGTGTTGGTGACCATTATATTTCAGTGTAAGTGAAGTGGTGAGTACGGGCCCATATTTCTGCCCGCCCTACGGCCATTCGTTCACCCATTGTGTAAGTGATGGTGGGGCCCATATTTTTCTGCCCACCAATGTTCCAGTGTAAGTGATGGTGCGGCCCACTATTTTGACCCATATTGTTCTGTGTAAGTGATGGTACAGCCCATTCCATGCCCACCCATTGTTCACTGTAAGTGATGGTGATGGGCGGCCCATATTTCTGCCACACTTTGTTCATTATAGTTGGTGGGGGCAGCCCACCCATGTTTCAGTAAGTGATGGTGCGGCCCATACTTCTACCCCACCCCATTGTTCAGTGTAAGTGATGGTGCGGCCATATTTATGCGCACCCATAGTTTCAATGCCCACCACCCATTGTTCAGTGTAAGTGATGGTGCGGCCCATATTTCTGCCCACCCAAATTGTTCAGTGTAAGTGATGGTGCGGGCCTCAATATTCTTCTGCCCGCCCTTTGCATTGTTCAGTGTAAGTTGATGGTTGCGGCTCATCAATTTCTGCCCACCCATTGTTCAGTGTAAGTGATGGTGCGGCCCATATTTTCTGCCCACCGCCATTGTTCAAGTGTAAGTGATGGTGGCGGCCCATATATTTCTGCCCACCCATTGTTCAGTGTAAGTGATGGTGGGGCCCATATTTCATGCCCCACATATTTCAGCTGTAAGTGTGGTTGCGGCCCATTTTTCAACCCACGAGTTGTTCAGTGTAAGTCGATGGTTGGGCCTATATTTACTGCCCATCAAGGTCAGTGTAAGTGAAGGTAAGGCGCCAATACTTCTACTCCACACCAATTGTTTCATTGTACGTGATGGTGGGGCCCATTATTTCTGCCCACCCATTGTGCAGCTATAAGTGATGGATGCGGCCCATACTTTCTACCTCCACCATTGTTCAGTTGTATAGTAAGGGTTGCGGCCCATATTTTCTGCCCACCCATTGTTCAGTTGGAAGTGAATGGTGCCGGACTCCATATTTCTGCACCTAACAAATTGTTCAGTGGAAGTGGAAGGTGGGGACATCATATTTCGGCCCGCCCATTTGTTCAAGTATAAGTGATCGGTGCGGCCCACATATTTCTGCCCCACCCATTGTTTCCTGTGTAAACAAAAAAAGTGATGGTGCAGACCATACTTTTCTGCACGCCTATTGTTCAGTGTAAGTGATCGGTGGGGAGGTCCTTATTTCTGGCCACTCATTGTTCCGTGTAAGTGATGGTGCGGCTCACCCCATTATTTAGGCCCACCGTATTGTTGTTGTAGTGGATGGTGTGGCCCATATTTCTCCGCAACACTCATGGTTCAGTATAAGTGATGGGTGTTGGCACATATTTCTGCCCCACCCATATGTTCTGTTGTAAGTGATGGTTGTGGCCCATATTTATGACCACTCATTGTTCAGTGTAAGTGATGGTTGGGCCCCTATTTTCTGCCCACTTCTTGTTTTTTTTCCCCCAAGGTGTATAGTGTTGGTGCGGAGCCCATATTTCTGACCCACCCATTGTTCAGAGTAAGTGATGGTGGGGCCCATATTTCTGCACCCCACCCATTGTTCAGTGTAATTGATGGGTGCGGCCCATATTTTTCTGGCCACCATTTGTTCAGTAGTAAGTGAATGGTGCTGGCCATATTTCTGCCCACCCATTGTTCTGTGCTAAGTATGGTGGCCCCATATTTCTGCCCACCATTGTCAGTGTAAGTGCTGGTGCGGCCATATCTTCGGACCCACCCATTGTTCAGTGTAATTAATGTGGTGGGGCCCATATTTCTGCCCACTCATTGTTCAGTGTAAAGTGATTGGGTGGGGACCCATATTTCTGCCCACTCATTTTCAGTGCTAAGTGATGGTGCACGGGCCTTACTATTTCTGCCACTCATTGTTTCAGGCGTAAGTGCTTGGTTGGGGGCCCATATTTCTGACACCGTTGTTCAGTGTAAATGTGATGGGTGCAGACCCATATTTGCCACCCATTGTTCAGTGTTAAGTGATCGGGTGGGCCATATTTCAGCCAGCCCATTGGTTCAGTGTAAGGGGATGGTGGGGCACATATTTGCACCACCCACATTGTTCTGTGGAGTGATGGTGGGGGCCCATATTTCTGCCCACTACAAATTGTTCAGTGTAAGTTGATGTTGCGGCCCATATTCTGCCCATCCACACCCATAGTTCTAGTGTAAGTGATGGTGCGGCCCATACTTCTGCCCACCTTTGTTCAGTTGTAATTGATGGGCGGACATACTTCTGCCCACCATTGGTCTCTGTAAGTGGATGGTGCGGGCCCCTATTTCTGCCCACTTCACTGTTCCAGTGTAAGTGTTTTGGGGGGCCCATATTTCTGCCCAACCATTGGTCAGTGTAAAGTGATGGGGCAGGCCCATTATTTTACCCACCATTGGTCAGTGTAGTGCGGATGCGGCCATATTTCTGCCAACCCCATTGTTCAGTTGTAAGTGGATTGGTGTGGCCCATATTTATGCCCACCTCATTGTTCAGTGTAAGTGATTGGTGGGGCTCCATACATTCTGCCCAACCATGGGTCAGTAGGTAAGTGCTGGGTGTGGACCATCATATTTTGCCCACCCTTTGTTCAGTGTAAGTGGATGGTTGGGCCCCATACTTCTGCCCACCCCATTGTTCAGTGTAAGTGATGGGGTGCGGTCCTACTTTCTGCCCACCCATTGTTCTGTGGTACTTGAAGTGGCGGCCATATTTTGCCCACCATATGTCTCAGTGTAAATGATGGTTTAGCGGCATATATTTCTTGCCCACACCATAGTTTCAGTGTAAGTGATGGTGCGGCCCTTAATTCTTCTGCCGACCCAATTGTTTCGAGGTGTATAGTGATGGTAGCGGGGCCCATAATTATGCCCACCCATTGTTCAGTGTAACGTGATTGGTGGGTCCTTTATTTCTACCTGCCCACTCATTGTTCAGTGTTAGTGATGGTTGCGCTCCCATACTTCTTGCCAATCAAATTGTTCAGTGTAAGTGATGGTGCTGGCCTCATACTTCTGCCCACCAACATTGTTGTCATGTGTAAGTGATGGATGCGGCCCATATTTCTGCAAAACATTTATAGGGCCATTCAGTGTAAAGTGATGTGCGGCCATATTTCTGCCCACCCATTGTTCAGTGTAAGTGATGTGCGGCCCAATTTACTGCCCCACCATGTTCAGTGTAAGTGATAAGGTGGGGGCCCATTATTTCTTCTGCCCAATAACAATTTTTGCCCACTAAAGTGTATGGTTTGGCACCAGGTGCGGCCCAATTTTCTGCCCACTCCATTTTTCACATTATAAGTTGATGGTGCGGCCCAATATTTCTGCCCACCCCATTGTTCAGTGTAAGTGATGGTAAAATAAAATATTCTCTTCACTAATTGTTCAGTGTCATGATGGTGCGGCCCATATTTTCTTTAACACTTCATGTAAATGGTCTCCCTTAACAAACTGTATAGTGACGACATTGTTATAACACTGATGGTCATGTAACACGTTCATTTCAATGCCCACAAGATCAATTGGTGCTCACTGTAAGTTAACATTTGTAAGTTCAGAACTCATGAACCTTCTTAAATCATAAAATTTATTAAGCAAAATACGGGAAAGTAAACCAATTTAGGGACCATACCAGTAAAACATTTTATAACAACTCCCATCTGGGGACCATGAGTACTGTTCCACACTTATAAAACTTCTGGGGACTCATACTCAGAAAACTGGTCTCCCAATCAACAACATCTGTCTACTCATACACTGTCATCCCAGTTATCATAACATGATGTAAAGATAATTCAATACTGTCTTGTTAAAACAAGTCTTTTATAAAAAATTGTTGTATACATAACATCATGTCTGACTCATAACACAAATGTCTCCAACTCATAACAACTGTCCAAACATAACAACTGTAAAACTCATTTACAACCTCTCACCATCATGTCTAAACTGTCTCCGACAAATCAATATCTTCTGATATATTTGCATAACATCTGAAAACTTCTTCATCAACATCAGCTGTCTCCCACTCATAAAAAATGTTATAACTTGTAAATAATTGTCTATTCAATAACATCTGTCTCCCATCTTTTAAAAAACTGTCTCAAGTTAATAAAACTATTTCTCCCATCATGAAAAAATCTGTCTCCCATATCATCTGTCTCCCACTACATATTCACTGTCTCCCACTCAAAAAATCTGTCTCCCACTCATAACAACTGTTCTCCCACTCATAATGGCAACTATCTCCCACTCATGTTCAAAAAATCTTCCAAACATGAAATCTAATGTTATACAACTGTTGCCCACGTCAAACATCTGTCTCCCAATCATAACAATCTGTCTTCATACACAAAATTTCACTTCAGTCATGTCTGTCTAATACCACTCACTGCCTGTATCTGTCTCCCACTCATTTAACATCTGATTATCAAATAACAATCTGTCTCCCACTCATAAAATCTGTCTCCCACTCATAACAACTGTCTCCCACTCATAACAACTGTCTCCTGGCCTCAAAATCTGTATTCACTAAACATGTGTGTCTCCCACTCATACATTGTCTCCCACTCATAACATCTGTCACTATAACAATGACAACTCCCACTCATAACATGTTAACTCATTCGTCTCTGAACTCATAACATCTGTCTCCCACCCAACTAACATCTAACTAATAAATCTGATATCACCTTCACTCCACATCATTCATTCTCACCATTCATGTCTCCACTATAAAACTGTGGGACACATTCATAAAACTGTCTCCCACTCATAACAACTGTCTCAAATCATAACATCTGTCTCCCAATCATAACAACATTCTGTCTCCACACTTCATATCTGTCCCATCCCACTCATAACATCTGTGTCTCCCAATCATAACAACTGTCTCCACTCATTTAACAACTGTAGATTTTACCCACTCATAACATCTGTCTCCCACTTTAAACCTCTGTCTTTAAATAAAATGTCTCTCCCACTCATAAAATTACAATCATTCTTGCATCTCCCACTCATAACAAATTATGTGTCTCCCACTCATAAATCTGTCTCCCACTCATCTTAAATTCTCTCAAAATCATAACAAACTGTCTCATTGAGATTTACTCATAATCATGTGTCTCCCATCATTCACAAATTCAATGTCTCCCACAGAAAATCACATTGTCAACAACTGTCTCCCACTATAACAACTGTTCTAAATAACAGTCTGTTCCCACTCATACATCTTCAAATGTTCTAATCATAAAAATATGTCTTCCCATCATAAATCTGTCTTAATGAAATTATTCATCATAACAACTGAGTCTCAATTACTAATTAATAACTGTCTAACTCATAAACAACTGTTCCAAACACTGTACCCATCATAACATCTGTCTCCCATTCATAACATATTTCTGTCTCCCACTCATTCATAATTACTGTCTCCAGCTAAAACATCTGTTACTCAAAAAAACAGAAATAAATTCCCATTCATAACAAGTGTCCCCATATAAACAGGGAATGTCGGTATTCCACAGTCATCGACAATCTGTCTCCCCAAAATCTGTCTCCCACTCATAACAACTGTCTGACGATCATTTCTATTCTTCAGTTTCATAACATTTGTTGAACCATAAATCCTGGCTTTAATAAACTGTCTCCCCTCCCCCATTCATAAATCTGTCTAACCTTCCTCAAATCAAACATCTGTCTCCCACTCATAACAACTGTCTGTCATCATGTACAACTGTCTCCTGACCATTTAGGATCATAACTAAATCTGTCTCCACACTCATAAGAAATCTGTCTGACTCATAAATCTGTCTCCCACCATAAATCTGTCTCCCACTCATACAAACAGGATTGTCTCCTCAATATATTTATCTGTCTGAATTAACAATGTCTTAATAGACATAATGGTCACAGTCTGTATGTCTGTCCACTAACGGCATTAATCTGTCTGAACACTCATAACATCTGTCTCCCACTCATAACATCTGTCTCCCACTCATAAGTAGCTGTCCCCACTCATAACAACTGTCTCCCACTCACATAACATCTGTAAAATCCAATAACACATCATAACAAATGTCTGTCATAACAACTGTCTCCCAAAACTCATAACATACAAATCTATGGCCCATTCCACTTTATAACAATAATGTGTTTGCCCATAATGGGCACACGGATTCATCATAACTGTCTGTATCCCACTTTCATAACAACTGTCTATTCATCATAACATTCTGTCTCATCATAATTCAACTGTTAAATCTCCCACTGGATCTAAATAATTCAATACAACCATTCTGTCAAATTATCACTCATATTAACATTTTGTCTCATGATCACATAACAATGTTCTGCCGGATAACATTTGTATTCTGTCCTCCCATCATAAATCTATGTTCTCATCTCGATCACTCAATTCATACATCTGTCACCCATAAAATTAATCTGTCTCCCATTTACTCATAACAACTGTCTAGGAAAAAAAATAACATTGTCCCAACTTGCTTCTGATTGTCAACTATTTGAAAACTGTAATGTCTCCCATCATAACAACTGTCTCCCAACTCATAAAACATGTTGAGTATTCATATAACATCTGTAGTATTGAATAACATAATCTGTCTCCCACTCATTTAAAAGAATGAAACTCACACAATCATCTGTCTGACCTGCGTTTGTCACTCATAACATCTGTCTCCCACTTATCAACTGTCTCCCAATAACATAAATTCTGTCTTCCCTCATAACAACTGTTGCACAAATACAATAAAATCTGTCTGTCACTCATAACATCTGTCTCCCAGTCATAACAACTGTCTCCCACTCATAACATCAATTTTTTAGAAATGTCCTCCATTCATACTAATAACAACTGTCTCCCACTAATTCATAACTCAACATTGTCAAATATTGTCTAGGTTTTTAACTCATAACATCTGTTCTCTCCACACTCATAAAATCTGTCTCATTTACATCAACAACTGTCTCCCACATCAAAATATATATACAATCATTACTATATAATGTTCTTATTCCACTTTAAAATACCATATACAATCTGTCTCCCACTCATAAACAATGTCTCCCACACATATAACATCTGTAATCATAACATCTGATCCCATGCACATTAAATTTGTCTCCCACTTATAACACTGTCTCAAAAATGTACAAATCAACATCTGTTTCTTACTCCACTCATAAAATCTGTCTCCCTGATAAAACACTGTCTTGATTTCATAAACAATTTTCAGAATGTTAACAATACTGTCTAAAACATCTGTACTAGTATATTCTTGCCCATATCAGAACACAGTAACAACATCTCACATTAAATCATAAATTAAAACTGTCTGGTTGACCTTTAAATTGTTTCACTCATTAAAATGTACCATATTGAACATCTGTATTTTTTCATTGTTTAACATCTGTGTTATCAATTTTTTGTACAATATTTTAAAACTCGCGCCACTCATAACATCATGTTGTAAACTGTTTATCAACAAAATTCATAACAACTGTTAATGCACAACAAACCATCTGTTGAACTTTATCACATATGTTACATTTCGACCACACCATTTTTTACCAATTGAAACATCTGTCTCCCATTTCAGGTAATAAAACTGTCTCCACCCCACTCATAATATCTGTCTAGAGCACTTATAACATCTGTCTCACACTCAAACCTGTCTCTCACTCATATTTATCTGTCTCCCACTCATAACACCTATCTTCCAGTCACTCATAACATCTGTCTGTCACTAATAACATCTGTCTCCCACTCAACACATCATCTGTCTCCCACTCATAACATCTGTCTCCCTGCCATAACACATGTCTTCCAGTCATAACATCTGTCTCCCACTCATACCATCTGTCTCCCACGCATCACATCTGTCTCCCACTCATAACAACTGTCTCCCACTCATACCATCTGTCTCCCACTCATAACAACTGTCTCCCACTCATACCATCTGTCTCCCACTCATACCATCTGTCTCCCACTCATAACACCTATCTTCCAGTCATAACATCTGTCTGTCACTAATAACATCTGTCTCCCACTCATAACATCTGTCTCCCTGCCATAACACATGTCTTCCAGTCATAACATCTGTCTCCCTGCCATAACACATGTCTTCCAGTCATAACAACTGTCTCCCACTCATACCATCTGTCTCCCACGCATCACATCTGTCTCCCACTCATACCATCTGTCTCCCACTCATACCATCTGTCTCCCACGCATTACATCTGTCTCCCACTCATACCATCTGTCTCCCACGCATCACATCTGTCTCCCACTCATAACAACTGTCCCCCACGCATCACATCTGTCTCCCACTCATAACATCTGTCTCCCACTCATAACAACTGTCTCCCACGCATCACATCTGTCTCCCACTCATAACAACTGTCTCCCACTCATACCATCTGTCTCCCACTCATAATATCTGTCTCCCACTCATAACAACTGTCTTCCACTCATAACATCTGTCTCCCACTCATAACAACTGTCTCCCACGCATCACATCTGTCTCCCACTCATAACATCTGTCTCCCACTCATACCATCTGTCTCCCACTCATAACATCTGTCTTCCACTCATAACAACTGTCTTCCACTCATAATAACTGTCTCCCTGCCAAAACATCTGTCTTCCTGCCAAAACATCTGTCTCCCTGCCAAAACATCTGTCTACCACTCATAGCACCATAAATTCTTACTTTGTGGTATTTCTTCCACTCTAGTTGCATAAAGTTGTAAATGTTACGGAAACCTACCAGGGTTTCATTAAACTACGGGAGTTTGATGTTCTAACTCATGTGATTAAACAATCATTACCGTATTTGTGTATAATGCCACAGAAAGTTAAATCAATGACAATATATTTTTTGTCATAATTTTTATTTTGTTGAAATTTAGAAAATACAAGATTTAAAAAAATGAATAAATAAAAAATTAAAAAAAAACCGAACAGAAGACCGACCGCCATCTTAGATTTTGAAATTTGAAGATTGTTGTCGCTATTTCGCAAAATACAGTAAAGAAATTTTGAAATAGTTGAATATTTAACTGTTATTTCTCAGACAAGACTGATAAAATCTGTCTCAAATGTCATCTGTAGTCGCCCCTGGGGCTCTAGTAATGCTTAATGCATGTTGGAACCGATCGCTTCGTAATAGTTGGCTGATATGCAGCCATCATGGATTATGACAATTAAAGTTTGATATAATTGTTCGTAAACCATTCACTATATGTTTCCTAAGACCCTAATTGTGCATACTTGATTTTGATAGTTGGAGGTTATTTTAAAAATATTTTTTGCGATTTGATTATAAAAATAAATATAGGTTACCAAGTCCCTGTTGGATTTGTGTATATGTACGAAAATCGTCAAGGTGCCAGACTTCGAAACTCATTTTAAATGGTATATACAGTAGTACGATGGCCGAAACCGGTCGGACACATTTGAGTGATATTTTCGTCGTTTGAGTACCATGGAACACTTTTGCATGGTACACAAACGAAGTATTGTACCATAGTACACTAACGACTAAAACATCCTCCAAATGTGTCCGGCCGCTTTCGGCCATCGTAATGCAGTGTATAATGTGCAGACATCACGTCCATTGTTAGATTTCAACACCTAGACACTACTAGTACTGTTTAGGTAAGTGTTACCCTCTGTTATTTGTCCTTTAAAATATTCCATCACGATTTAACTATCGTTTTACCTGTAATGACAATATAACAAAACATATGTTTAGGAGTGAGAAGGTGTGTCACGTGAACATTTATTAGCTGTTCCTATTTATAATCGGGTATATAAGGGTATGTTAATTAAAGCAGTATGTCACTGGAAATTTCCACTGTCCCCATAACTTCAGTTGGTGTAGCTACAAGGAAGTAAGTTACCGGTAGTTATATTTTACCTGTGTAGAAGAAAGGCTATAACAGCTACCTGTGTATGTAAATTGGACTTGTGATCTATACAACCTGTGAATAATGACTTTTGGTATCTTATATAGGTAGCACTTGATTGGATCATCGTTAGATCTAACCGGCCCGACATTTCTAAAGACAACTGAAAGATCAACCTTAAACGGTGCCCACTGGGCTGTGTATATAAATCGAACTTGAGATCTTTACAACTATGAATAATGACAACCACACATATAGATAGTGCTTGAATGAAACATCGAAGTTAAGGTCTAACTGACCGGACATTTTAAAGACAATTGTAAGATCAACAAAATAGGTAAGTGGCAATATTATGCAATCATAATACCATAATTAAACATACACATGTATATACATATAGATCGTTGATTTTCTCCGGAAACTTCATTTTTAATGAGTGTTTAATGATGACTTTCGATGAACGTCTTTTTAGATTCTTTATTAAATAATCGGAAGTCACTTGATCTCTTTTCAAAATATCAAAACCGTATGGAGGACAATTTGAGATATATTTCATGTTTCAAACGTAAACTAACTAACGAAAGTGTTTGGTATCAGGCTATTAGTCTGGGACGTTACAAAACCGGTGACCTTAAAGAAATGGTTAATGCGCAGACGGCCCTTGCCTTTATATGGAACATTCTCCCAAAACTGAGGAAAGCACCCGGTTGTAGTCACGACCAGCGATTCTTTGTTGTTTATTACCGTAACAACGCTTGGCCTATTATCCTGTTTCCCACTCATAACAATTGTCTCCCACTCATAACAACTGTCTCCCACTCATAACATCTGTCTCCCACTCATAACAACTGTCTCTCACTCATAACATCTGTCTCCCACTCATAAAACTGTCCCCCACTCATAACAACTGTCTCCCACTCATAACAACTGTCCCCCACTCATAACAACTGTCTCCTACTCATAACATCTGTCTCCCACTCATAACAACTGTCTCTCACTTATAACATCTGTCTCCTACTCATAAAACTGTCCCCCACTCATAACAACTGTCTCCCACTCATAACAACTGTCCCCCACTCATAACATCTGTCTCCCACTCATAACATCTGTCTCCCACTCGTAACAACTGTCCCCCACTCATAACAACTGTCTCCCACTCATAACATCTGTCTCCCACTCATAACATCTGTCTCCCACTCATAACAACTGTCTCCCACTCATAACAACTGTCTCCCACTCATAACATCTGTCTCCCACTCATAACAACTGTCCCCCACTCATAACAACTGTCTCCCACTCATAACAACTGTCTCCCACTCATAACAACTGTCTCCCACTCATAACATCTGTCTCCCACTCATAACAACTGTCTCCCACTCATAACAACTGTCTCCCACTCATAACAACTGTCTCCCACTCATAACAACTGTCTCCCACTCATAACAACTGTCTCCCACTCATAACATCTGTCTCCCACTCATAACAACTGTCTCCCACTCATAACAACTGTCTCCCACTCATAACAACTGTCTCCCACTCATAACAACTGTCTCTCACTCATCACATCTGTCTCCCACGTATCACATCGGTCTCCCTGCCAAAACATCTGTCTCCCACCCATAACATCTCTCACACTCATAACATCTATCTCCCACTCATAGCACCATAAATTCATTCTTACTTTGTGGTATTTCTTCCACTCTAGTTGCATAAACTTGTAAATGTTATGAACACCACATAGTACAAACTTTTCAAAAGACCATTCGTTGATAGTTTGCCAAGGTCATTTTTCAACAGACCTGCCGTTGAGAATTGACCCTAGATACTGTCGATTTTCAACGGCATGTTCAATTTTCAACGGCACTTGGGGTCCATTTTCAACGTTGAAAACTGACCCGAGGTCAATTTTCAACGGAGGTCCATTTTCAACGTACATTTGAGTGATATTTTAGTCGATTGAGTACCATGGAACACTTTTGCATGGTACACAAACGAAGTATTGTACCATGGTACACAAACGACTAAAACATCCTCCAAATGTGTCCGCCTGCTTTCGGCCATCGTAATGCAGTGTATAATGTGCAGAAATCACGTCCATTGTTAGATTTCAACACCTAGACGCTACTGTTTAGGTATGTTTTACCCTCTGTTATTTGTCCTTTAAAATATTCCATCACGATTTTACTATAGTGTTACCTATAATGACAATACATCAAAACATATGTTTAGGAGTAAGAAGGTGTGTCACGTGAACATTTATTAGCTGTTCCTATAAAGGGGTATATGTTAATTAAAGCAGTACGTCACTGGAAATTTCCACTGTCCCCATAACTTCAGTTGGTGTAGCTACACGGAAGTGAGTTACCGGTAGTTATATTTTACCTGTGTAGAAGAAAGGTTATAACAACTACCTGTGTATGTAAATTGGACTTGTGATCTATACAACCTGTGAATAATGACTTTTGGTATCTTATATAACTAGCGTTTGATTGGAGCATCGTTAGATCTAACCAGCCTGACATTTCAAAAGACAACTGAAAGATCAACATAAAACGGTGCCCACTGGGCTGTGTATATAAATCGAACTTGAGATCTTTACAACTATGAATAATGACAACCACACATATAGATAGTGCTTGAATGAAACATCGACGTTAAGGTCTAACTGACCGGACATTTTAAAGACAACTGTAAGATCAACCTAAAACGTCTCCAAAAGGTTTTCTGGATGTTATGTGCCAACTGGACTGTATGTATGTGTAAAAGTATAGAAGGCCGTTTCAGGATAAAATACCAAAACTACTTAAGTACATAACTTCAACAACTTAAGTAACTTTTATGTCCACTTAAGTGTCTCTTTTTCACACTTAAGTACATAATTTTCACACTTAAGTGCTAAAATACGTACATCATGTCAATTATGTACATAATGGTAAAGTTTTTTTGCACTTAAGTGTTGAATCTAAGCACTTAAGTAAAAGTATACATAATGACATAATTGTTTAACATCATTATGTGTTTGCCTTTGTCTATTATGTACCATGTCAACATAACGACAACTATTGAACATCACTGCAAATATTCTCTGCCATTTCGAATTGAATTTGAAAGCAATACACCTTGTCTGAAGTGAGATATGCCAAGGGTAGTAGGAAGAGAATCGGCTTAATACCCTTGGCTAGCGAAGTTGATCCCGTGGTTGCTAGGGAAAATATATCTCTATCTTACACAGGGCGTGTAAGACAGCTCACACGCGCTAGACAATAACGTGACGCCATCAATACATGCTGCGTAACTTCGGTGTGCATTGTAGATGACGTCATCAATTTTAACGTATAACGACGTTCCTGCGATAATGGCGCGATGAAAAATCTGGAAACCAAGTGGAATTTCATCATTTTTTCTATTAAGTATGGGAGAAAAAGAATCTTACATGGGCCTGTGAAATGGACAGGGATATCT
This sequence comes from Argopecten irradians, assembly GCF_041381155.1. NCBI lineage: Eukaryota > Metazoa > Mollusca > Bivalvia > Pectinida > Pectinidae > Argopecten > Argopecten irradians. The sequence continues at coordinate 35,494,337 of NC_091146.1, read as the reverse complement.
CAACCCGAGTGAAAGATTTTGGCCGTCAACCCTCGGCAAGCCTCGAGTTGACCGGCCAAAATCTTTCACTCGGGTTGAGATATCCCTGTCCACTTCACACACCCATGTAAGATTATATTAATCTTACACAGGGGGTGTTTGGCAAATCACACGCACTAGACACCATAACGTGACGTCATCAATACATGCCACGTAACCGCATCATGCACTGTTGATGACGTCATCAGCTTTGGGAGAAAAAGAATTGAACATATGGATCTATCAAGTTGCAAACCTCGGGTTGACAAGCCAATTATTTCACTCAGGTTGAGATACCCCTGCCCACTTGACAGACCCATGTAAGATTCTATTTATCGCCACCTTTAGGACAAAATTCAATCGGCAATGTTTTGTTGTGTACCGTTCTGGTTTAAAGCTAATGTTTTGTTACCGTTAATACTTTGTTAGCCAATACAGTCGTTTTTTTCTGTTATATCTCCTACATTATCAACCATTACTTGCGCCATCGTGGATATTGTATACAAACATCTAACTACATTTGTTTTGTGTATGACATCATAATTAACCACAAATTGTTCCGTAACCATGACAGACACGTTAGTTCGTAATGAGAGATAGTTTTGTACTTTAGTATGTTATGTCATTCCGTTTACCTATGTAAATGCATATTTCTTGTAAACATGAATAAATGTAATCTTGATTTATATACAAAATCTGTTATCTGTTTGAAATGTACAATAATCATAATATATCAGATATGCTATATTCACTATTTTCATTGGCTAACACATATATAGCATTTTGACTCGGTGTTTCCATTTTTAGAAACAACGAGTCAATATTCCTATGCAAACATCATTGCCCAAACGCTGCATTCTTCAAGGTGGCGTTCTTTGACCAATGCTTTTATTGTAATTAATATCCTCATTAGAAATTGCTTTTAACATTTGATAAAGAAACGTCATATCTTATATAAAAATTAAGGAACTTTGTTTCGGTTAATATGGTGTTATATCGTCCTTGTAGAATTTGAAATTTAAAATGAGGGCGTAGACATAGAGGCCTATGATTGATATCTATATGACTTACAGATACCGCAGTGCTAATCGTGTGTGATACAAAATCTACGGAGCTTATACTCATTGTTAACACATTCGACAATAACTAAAGTTCTTGTATCTATAGTGACATTATGTCTATTATTGTTGATAAAGCAGGATGTCATAGTATATTTATATGCAAAGGGAGATAACTAGTAAATTGTTGACCAGATCAAAGAAGATGAAATACTTAGAAGTTATTTATTTTAATCAATAACTAGTAAGTTATCAAAGAAGATGAAATATTAACTAGAAGTTGTAAGTTTCAGGTATTTCACCAATATGGCCTTGATAGAGCGCTTCATCAAATATATTTTTTCACTTCACTTCTTAAACAACTCCCCCCACACTTGCATAGCCAGCAAGCTCTGTTTACTCAAGAGAAAATGACTCAACAAGGTATTGGCGAAAAAAATGGCTCATATCTTTGATGGCCGTATATTTATTTTACCAATTAGCTGCAAATATTCTCATATTTCTCATTTTATCGGGTAAAGGTTGCGGCATATAAATAACATGCCATACATACATAGAAGAAACTGTAACACACTAAGACATACATATATATTATAAGTACATAACGCTTTATATCAAAATATACATAGGAAAACAAACATTAATGAAGGGTGGGAGGGAGGTGTTTTGAAGTATAATTGCCCAGTTTACAAGATTTTTTAAGTATTATTAGCCAGGGTACAAAAACAATATGGCGTCCTCTTGAGAAAATTTTCTCCCTTCTGTGGGGCTTACGCATGTCAAACAGGGGTCAAGTATCACGTGATAAATAATTGACCAATGGTAAATCGATAAAAACGAAACTGCTGAAAGCTTATAAAACAAATCCCGGGAAATTCAAATGACTAAAATTGTTTCGTTTGTGAAAAAAGTTTGTCTATTGCTAGACTTTTATTTTTAGGCCAGCTGATATCTGAATACCGGTAACTTAGGCTTTTATGACTTGAGAAGGAATTTGTTTGAAGGTTTTTATTTATCATTTATATGAACAATTTGGTAGCCCTTCATTCCAACATAATACAGACACAGTAACAGGTCTCTAGTACTTTGAGTTATTGGCAAGAAGTTGTTTTAAATTCTTTAACCTTTTGACCTCTGTGATCTTGAATAACGGTCAAGGTAATTTGTTTCAACATATTTGGTAGCCATTCATCTCAGTATGATGCAATTTAAAAATCTCTCCTTTAAGTTATTGACAAAAAGATTTCAGCCTATTATAACCCGTGACCTTGAAAGAAAGTCAATGTTGTTCATTAGTCATCTGACCTGAAGAGTCAATATGACCTATAGTCATCATGATTCGTCCGTCGTCGTCTGCCGTGCGCCGTGCACCGTCCGTAAACTCATTTTTCAAACGACTTATTCTGAATTACCAAAAGGCTAAAAAGGGTACTGATATTGGGGCATGTAGCATGCTAGGATGAAGGGCTATCAAGTTTGTTCTAATGAATGACATTGGCCTTCATTCAAGATCACAGGTGTGTCAAAAAGGCTAAAGTCTTTAAACGACTTCTTCTGGGATGAAGGGCTACCAAGTTTGTTCAAATAAATGACCTTGACCTTCATTTAAGGTCACAGGGGTCATATAGGCTAAAAATCTTTTAACGACTTCTTGTTAATAACTAAGAGGCCTAGAGACCTGATATTGGGCAATGCTGGGTCACTACCAATGCTGGGTCACTACAAATGCTGGGTCACTAATAACTTAAGAGGCAAGACCTGCTGGGATGAAGTCACCACCAATGCTGGGTCACTACCAATGCTGGGTCACTACCAATGATCGGTCACTACCAATGATCGGTCACTACCAATGATGGGTCACTACCATACCAATGATCGGTCACTACCAATGCTTTGTCCTACCACTGCTAGGTCACTACCAATGATTGGTCTCTACCACTGCTCGGTCACTACCAATGATGGGTCACTACCAATGCTCGATCACTACCAATGCTGGGTCACTACCAATGCTCGGTCACTATCAATGCTGGGTCACTATCAATGCTGGGTCACCACCAATGCTGGGTCACTACCAATGCTGGGTCACTACCAATGCTGGGTCACTACCAATGATCGGTCACTACCAATGCTGGGTCACCACCAATGAATCGCTCTCTACCAATGCTCGATCACTACCAATGCTGGGTCACTACAAATGCTGGGTCACTACTAATACTTGGTCAATACCATACCAATGATCGGTCACTACCAATGCTTTGTCCTACCACTGCTAGGTCACTACCAATGATTGGTCTCTACCACTGCTCGGTCACTACCAATGATGGGTCACTACCAATGATCGGTCACTACCAATGATCGGTCACTACCAATGCTGAGTCACCACCAATGATGGGTCACTACCAATGCTCGATCACTACCAATGCTGGGTCACTACAAATGCTGGGTCACTACTAATACTTGGTCAATACCATACCAATGACCGTCACTACCAATGCTTTGTCCCTACCACTGCTAGGTCACTACCAATGATTGGTCTCTACCACTGCTCGGTCACTACCAATGATGGGTCACTACCACTGCTCGGTCACTACCAATGATTGGTCTCGACCAATGTATGGTCACTACTTATGATCGGTCACTACTAATGCTCGGTCACTACCAATGCTGGGTCACGACAAATGCTGGGTCACTATCAATGATCGGTCACTACCAATGCTCGATCACTACCAATGCTGGGTCACTACAAATGCTGGGTCACTACTAATACTTGGTCAATACCATACCAATGATCGGTCACTACCAATGCTTTGTCCTACCACTGCTAGGTCACTACCAATGATTGGTCTCTACCACTGCTCGGTCACTACCAATGATGGGTCACTACTACTGCTCGGTCACTACCAATGATTGGTCTCGACCAATGTATGGTCACTACTTATGATCGGTCACTACTAATACTCGGTCACTACTAATGCTCGGTCACTACCAATGCTGGGTCACTACAAATGCTGGGTCACTATCAATGCTGGGTCACCACCAATGCTGGTTCACTACCAATGCTGGGTCACTACCAATGATCGGTCACTACCAATGCTGGGTCACCACCAATGCTGGGTCACTACCAATGCTCGATCACTACCAATGCTGGGTCACTATCAATGCTGGGTCACCACCAATGCTGGGTCACTACCAATGCTGGGTCACTACAAATGCTGGGTCACTATCAATGCTGGGTCACCACCAATGCTGGGTCACTACCAATGCTGGGTCACTACCAATGCTGGGTCACTACCAATGCTGGGTCACTACCAATGATGGGTCACTACCAATGCTCGATCACTACCAATGCTGGGTCACTATCAATGCTGGGTCACCACCAATGCTGGGTCACTACCAATGCTGGGTCACTACAAATGCTGGGTCACTATCAATGCTGGATCACCACCAATGCTGGGTCACTACCAATGCTGGGTCACTACCAATGCTGGGTCACTACCAATGATCGGTCACTACCAATGCTGGGTCACTACCAATGCTCGATCACTACCAATGCTGGGTCACTACAAATGCTGGGTCACTATCAATGCTGGGTCACTACCAATGCTGGGTCACTACCAATGCTGGGTCACTACCAATGCTGGGTCACTACCAATGCTGGGTCACTACCAATGCTGGGTCACTACCAATGCTGGGTCACTACCAATGATCGGTTACTACCAATGCTGTGTCACTACAATAATCGGTCACTACCAATGATCGGTCACTACTTATGATCGCTCTCTACCAATGCTCGATCACTACCAATGCTGGGTCACTACAAATGCTGGGTCACTATCAATGATGGGTCACTACCAACGATCGGTAACTACCAATGCTTGGTCACTACAAATGATTGGTCACTACCAATACTCCGTCACTACCAATGCTCAGTCACTACCAATGATCGATCACTACCAATGATCGGTCACTACTTATGATCGGTCACTAATAATGCTCTGTCATACTAATGCTCGGGTCACAAGCAATGATGGGTCACTACCAATGCTCGATCACTACCAATGCTGGGTCACTATCAATGCTGGGTCACCACCAATGCTGGGTCACTACCAATGCTGGGTCACTACCAATGATCGGTCACTACTAATGCTCGGTCACAAGCAATGATGGGTCACTACCAATGCTCGATCACTACCAATGCTGGGTCACTATCAATGCTGGGTCACCACCAATGCTGGGTCACTACCAATGCTGGGTCACTACAAATGCTGGGTCACTATCAATGCTGGGTCACCACCAATGCTGGGTCACTACCAATGCTGGGTCACTACCAATGCTGGGTCACTACCAATGCTGGGTCACTACCAATGCTGGGTCACTATCAATGCTGGGTCACCACCAATGCTGGGTCACTACCAATGCTGGGTCACTACAAATGCTGGGTCACTATCAATGCTGGATCACCACCAATGCTGGGTCACTACCAATGCTGGGTCACTACCAATGATCGGTCACTACCAATGCTGGGTCACTACCAATGATGGGTCACTACCAATGCTCGATCACTACCAATGCTGGGTCACTACCAATGCTCGGTCACTATCAATGCTGGGTCACTACCAATGCTGGGTCACCACCAATGCTGGGTCACTACCAATGCTGGGTCACTACAAATGCTGGGTCACTATCAATGCTGGGTCACCACCAATGCTGGGTCACTACCAATGCTGGGTCACTACCAATGCTGGGTCACTACCAATGCTGGGTCACTACCAATGCTGGGTCACTACCAATGATCGGTCACTACTTATGATCGCTCTCTCTACCAATGCTCGATCACTACCAATGCTGGGTCACTACCAATGCTGGGTCACTATCAATGATGGGTCACTACCAACGATCGGTAACTACCAATGCTTGGTCACTACAAATGATTGGTCACTACCAATACTCCGTCACTACCAATGCTCAGTCACTACCAATGATCGATCACTACCAATGATCGGTCACTACTTATGATCGGTCACTAATAATGCTCTGTCATACTAATGCTCGGTCACAAGCAATGATGGGTCACTACCAATGCTCGATCACTACCAATGCTGGGTCACTATCAATGCTGGGTCACCACCAATGCTGGGTCACTACCAATGCTCGGTCACTACAAATGCTGGGTCACTATCAATGCTGGGTCACCACCAATGCTGGGTCACTACCAATGCTGGGTCACTACCAATGATCGGTCACTACCAATGCTCGGTCACTACCAATGATGGGTCACTACCAATGCTCGATCACTACCAATGCTGGGTCACTACCAATGCTCGGTCACTATCAATGCTGGGTCACTACCAATGCTGGGTCACCACCAATGCTGGGTCACTACAAATGCTGGGTCACTATCAATGCTGGGTCACTACCAATGCTGGGTCACTACCAATGCTGGGTCACTACCAATGCTGGGTCACTACCAATGCTCTCTCACTACCAATGCTGGGTCACTTCCAATAATCGGTCACTACCAATGATCGGTAACTACTTATGATCGCTCTCTACCAATGCTCGATCACTACCAATGCTGGGTCACTACAAATGCTCGGTCACTACCAATGCTTTGTCACTACCAATGATTGGTCACTACCAATACTCTGTCACTACCAATGCTCAGTCACTACCAATGATCGATCACTACCAATACTCTGTCACTACCAATGCTCAGTCACTACCAACGCTTTGTCACTACCAATGATTGGTCACTACCAATACTCTGTCACTACCAATGCTCAGTCACTACCAATGATCAGTCACTACTTATGATCGGTCACTTATAATGCTCTGTCATACTAATGCTCGGTCACAAGCAATGATGGGTCACTACCAATGCTGGGTCACTACCAATGCTGGGTCACTACCAATGCTGGGTCACTACCAATGCTGGGTCACTACCAATGCTGGGTCACTACCAATGCTCGGTCACTACCAATGATCGGTCACTACTTATGATCGCTCTCTACCAATGCTCGATCACTACCAATGCTGGGTCACTACAAATGCTGGGTCACTACAAATGCTGGGTCACTATCAATGCTGGGTCACCACCAATGCTGGGTCACTACCAATGCTGGGTCACTACCAATGCTCGGTCACTACCAATGCTCGGTCACTACCAATGATCGGTCACTACCAATGCTCGATCACTACCAATGCTGGGTCACTACCAATGCTCGGTCACTATCAATGCTGGGTCACTACCAATGCTTGGTCACCACCAATGCTGGGTCACTACCAATGCTGGGTCACTACAAATGCTGGGTCACTATCAATGCTGGGTCACCACCAATGCTGGGTCACTACCAATGCTGGGTCACTTCCAATGATTGGTTACTACCAATGCTGGGTCACTACCAATAATCGGTCACTACCAATGATCGGTCACTACTTATGATTGCTCTCTACCAATGCTCGATCACTACCAATGCTGGGTCACTACAAATGCTCGGTCACTATCAATGCTGGGTCACTACCATCGATCGGTCACTACTAATGCTTTGTCACTACCAATGATTGGTCACTACCAATACTCTGTCACTACCAATGCTCAGTCACTACCAATGATCAGTCACTACTTATGATCGGTCACTTATAATGCTCTGTCATATTAATGCTCGGTCACAAGCAATGATGGGTCACTACCAATGCTGGGTCACTACCAATGCTGGGTCACTACAAATGCTGGGTCACTATCAATGCTGGGTCACCACCAATGCTGGGTCACTACCAATGATCCGTCACTACCAATACTGGGTCACTTCCAATAATCGGTCACTTCCAATGATCGGTCACTACTTATGATCGCTCTCTACCAATGCTCGATCATTACCAATGCTGGGTCACTACCAATGCTGGGTCACTACAAATGCTGGGTCACTATCAATGCTGGGTCACCACCAATGCTGGGTCACTACTAATACTTGGTCAATACCATACCAATGATCGGTCACTACCATGCTTTGTCCTACCACTACTAGGTCACTACCAATGATTGGTCTCTACCACTGCTCGGTCACTACCAATGATTGGTCTCGACCAATGTATGGTAACTACTTATGATCGGTCAATACTAATGTTCGGTCACTAACAATGATCGGTCACAACTAATACTCGGTCACTACTAATGCTCGGTCACTACCAATGCTGGGTCACTACAAATGCTGGGTCACTATCAATGCTGGGTCACCACAAATGCTGGGTCACTACCAATGCTGGGTCACTACCAATGATCGGTCACTACCAATGCTGGGTCACTACCAATGATGGGTCACTACCAATGCTCGATCACTACCAATGCTGGGTCACTATCAATGCTGGGTCACCACCAATGCTGGGTCACTACCAATGCTGGGTCACTACAAATGCTGGGTCACTATCAATGCTGGGTCACCACCAATGCTGGGTCACTACCAATGCTGGGTCACTACCAATGATCGGTCACTACCAATGCTGGGTCACTACCAATGATGGGTCACTACCAATGCTCGATCACTACCAATGCTGGGTCACTATCAATGCTGGGTCACCACCAATGCTGGGTCACTACCAATGCTGGGTCACTACAAATGCTGGGTCACTATCAATGCTGGGTCACCACCAATGCTGGGTCACTACCAATGCTGGGTCACTACCAATGATCGGTCACTACCAATGCTGGGTCACTACCAATGATGGGTCACTACCAATGCTCGATCACTACCAATGCTGGGTCACTACCAATGCTCGGTCACTATTAATGCTGGGTCACTACCAATGCTGGGTCACCACCAATGCTGGGTCACTACCAATGCTGGGTCACTACAAATGCTGGGTCACTATCAATGCTGGGTCACCACCAATGCTGGGTCACTACCAATACTGGGTCACTACTAATACTCGGTCACTACTAATGCTCGGTCACTACAAATGCTCGGTCACTAGCAATGATCGGTCACTACCAATGATCGGTTATTACCAATGCTTGATCTACCACCAATGCTCGGTCACAAACAATACTTGGTCATTACTAATGCTCGGTTATTACCAATGCTTGGCCTCAACTAATGCTCAGTCACTTTAATACAGCAAAAGTCACTATTAGCTCAGTATTACAAATGCTAAGTCACTACCAATAATCGCTCACTAGTCACTACCAATGCTTGATCACTATCAATGCCTGGTCACTACCAATGCTCGGTCACTATTTATGCTCTGTCACTACCAATACTTAGTCACTACCAGTGCTCGGTCACTATTTTTGCTCGGACACTAATTGTGCTCGGTCATTACCAATACTCGGTCACTACCAATGCTCGGTCACTACCTATGATCGGTCACTATCAATGCTTGGTCACTACCTTCGCTTGGTCACTGCCTATGCTTTGTCACTACCAATGCTCCGTCAATACTAATACTCGGTCACTACCAATGCTTGGTCACTACCAATGCTCGGTGCCTGCCAATGCTTTGTCACTACCAATGCTCGGTCAATACTAATACTCGGTCACTACCAATGCTTGGTCACTACCAATGCTCGGTGCCTACCAATGCTTTGTCACTACCAATGCTCGGTCAATAGTAATGCTTGGTCACTACCTTTGCTTGGTCACTGCCGATTCTCGGTCACTACCAATGCTCTGTCACTACCGAAGCTTGTTCACTATAAATGCTTGATCACTACCAATGCTTTGTCACTTCCAATGCTCGGTCAATAATAATGCTCGGTCAATACTAATGCTCGGTCACTTCCAATGTTCAATCACATTTTTATAACTGACATAAACAGTTTCGATGTCACATTAATCAAATATAAGAAGTATCTTTAAAAGTTTAATATTCGGGAACTTGATAAAACTTATTTTATCGGAAATGAAAAGACATGTCACCTAACAATCTCTAATCTAACATGTTCTTATTTTTTTCAGCTTCGTAATACTGGAAGGCTGTACAGCTTTATAAAATGGCCAGCAGATACCCATCTCAAATTGAGACCACCAATTTTGCCCGTCTGTCTCGACTTGTGCTGGATGTCTGTAGCGATGTCCTGCGAGATGTTCTGGACACCCACATTCCTCAGCCCGGACTCCATGCCATTCTTAATAGCCAAAAACACCTTCTTGAAAAGAAGCTTAAACACTTTCACGTGTCGATTTTGTACCCACCTGGCAATGTGTTTCCTGGTACCCTTAAGGACCTGGACTTTAGCCTCCTTTACAGCCTTGTCCGTAACATCAAGGGTATCAACATTTCACCTCATACAAAGGGATGGGGTAAGGAACCAGACGCTGCAGACCGGTCATTGGCGGCCAATATTGACAGGTTGAGGATCCAAAGGAATGAGGCTTCACACCTAGAAAAAGCATCTCTGTCCGATACAGAGTTCAATAGTAGATGGGAAATCATCCGTAAGTGTATCTTTGAAATAGAACAAGACGCGCTGACGGGAGATACATACGTCAGAGAAGTGGACAACCTGCGGAATGTGACTATGGACACAGACACAGAGAAGAAATATATAGAGAGACTGAAAAAACAGCGGGATGAATTTGAGGCTGTTGTTGAGGGCCTGACAGGTAAGTTTGTACAGTAAGATAAAATACTATAGAAAAGCGTGAAAGTAGGTAACGATCAATTATACGGTCAGCGCTTACTGATATATACTGACTTATATATTAATGAAGCTTGAAATGAGTAGATAGATTTATTTCATTAATTATAGGGAGATCAATCTATATATTCTCGTTTTGGTCTGCTGACCTAACTATTGCGGTTTTAAAGACTGATCCCAAGGTGCCATCGATTAGTGTAAAGGTATAATAGGGACAAAAAAGCAGGCAAAAGTTATTACAACTAATTTCTTCTGATATTCAACAAGGCAAACACAAGAAACAATTGTCGAAAACAGTGGTAAACAGTCACAAATATGTTTTTCCTATTTAAACTAAAGAATTTTAGAAGATTTTTGAAGTTTTAGCCTATTTGACCTTTTTTGGCCCCGCCCCTCTGCCCCAAGGGGGTCGGCCTGGACCAATATGGATATGATGTTAAAATGCTATCTCAGGCTAATAATTCTAATCAAGTTTGACTCGTTTCCAATGAAAATTGAGAAAAAAATGCTCATAAATGTGTTTTCCCTATATAAACTATAGTAAACTTGACCCCCTCCCCAGGGGTAAACGTGAGACCCCAGGGTCACATAATTCACAATTTTTGTAAAGGACCTTAAGACCTTTCTATCTATGAAGAGTATTTGATTCTACCACATCTGTGAGTAGAGAAGAAGATTTTTGAAATTTTACTCAATTTTACACCTTTTGGCCCCTCTCACAGCCCCCTGGGGGGGGGGGGGGGGGTGAGGACCATATATTTCACAATTTTGATTGGCCTTATGCCTTAGAAGGTTTGTGTAAAATTTCATTGAAATTGCTTCAGCAGTTTTGGAGAAGAATTCGAAAATGTAAATTGTTTACGAACATACGACGTACGACGGACAAAAGGCGATTAGAATAGGTCACCTGAGACGAAATAAAAATTGATTGTGTGCTAATATTTGATCGTGTCAAAATGAATTGTATATTGCACTATTAAAGGAAAAGAAAAGTACATGCTGCGGAGTCGGTCATTCGGAAATCAATGTTTCCCTTTAACCAAACTTTAATAAAACTCACGAAGCTAATAAGGGCAGATATATGATCATATGTTACATGCTTTAATGAAGGGCTTCTAAGTTTGTTTACATGAATTACCTTCGTCTAAATTCAAATAGACTAAAATCTTTTAATAACTTCTGAATAGGCCCTGATACCTCTTCTCAACGACTTGTCAATAATTTAGAAACCTAGATACATGATAATGTGCCAGTACATGCTAATGCTTAGTACTAACATGTTTGTTAAATTAATGACCTTGGCCTTTGTTGAAGATAACACAGGGCAAATATGAATTATAGGTCTAAAGTACTAACATCAAATATCGGGCATGTATGATGCTATATGAAGCATTTCCAGTGTAATTCATTTGAATGACTTGGCCCTGCTTTCAAGATTATTTCTTTTTTTTTGTATATTAAATCATATTTTGTTCTAATAGTGTAGGGCCGAGTGGTTAATATGTCTAAATATATTACCATAAGCCCTTCACCTCTGGGTCGCGAGTTAGAATCCCATGTCGGGCAGTAGCCAGGTACTGACCGCTGGTCGGTGGTTTTTCTGCGGGTACTCCTTTTCCTCAACCATCAAACCTAGCACGTACGTGATCCTGGCTGTTAATAGGACGTTAAACTAATAAAATCCAAAATATTCTAATACTATAAAGATAACTTAAAGTACAGTCGTTTTTATTTTGTTTTTTTTCCCTGTTACAGTTAGACAGGATGCCATGGAAACCGAACAGAAAGCAATGGCAACAAATCAAGAATCAATGGCGAGGGACATGAAAAACACGAAAGGTAAGACAAACTTTTCAGTGAAGATATCCATAACAGGTAAAAAAATGGCCAGCAGATACCCAAAAAAGCAGGCAAAAGTTATTACAACTAATTTCTTCTGATATTCAACAAGGCAAACACAAGAGACAATTGTTCAAAACAGTATTGTTTGACATTTAATAAAAAACAACATTTTTCATAACTTCCAAATATTTGACAACTGATTTTATGTATTGATACAGGTGTTAGATGGGTTTTTAGGTCATCTGACCCGAAGGGTCAGGATGACCTATAGTCATCGTGTTTCGTCCGTCGTCGTCCGCCGTCCGCCGTCCGCCGTCCGTCGTGCGTAAACTTTTTCCTTTAAAACGCTACTCCTCCTTAACCACTAAGCGGATTTCCTCCATTTTTGGTGTGAAACATCTTTGGGGAAGGACAATCATATTTTATATAAATGAGCTTGGTCCAACCCCTAGGGGCTGAGGGATGGGGCCCCAAAAGGGCAAATTTTCTTATTTTAAGTTTTAAAATTCTACTCCTCCTTCATCCTTGGGTTGATTTCATCCATATTTGGTGTGAAACATCATTAGGGAAGGACAGTCATATTTTATATAAATGAGCCTGGCCCGACCCCTAGGGGCTGAGTGGTGGGGCCCCAAAAGGACAAATTTTCTTAATTTTAGCTTTAAAATCCTACTCCTTCTTCGTCCTTGGATGGATTTAATCCATATTTGGTGTGAAACATCATTGGGGAAGGACAATCATATTTTATATAAATAAGCATGGCCTGACCCCTAGGGGCTGAGGGGCGGGGCCCCAAAAGGGCAAATTTTCTTAATTTTAGCTTTAAAATCCTACTCCTCCTTCATCCTTGGATGGATGTTATCCATATTTGGTGTGAAACGTTGTTGGGAAAGGGAAATCATATTTTATATAAATGAGCCTGGTCCGACCCCTAGGGGCTGAGGGGCGGGGCCCCAAAAGGGGAAATTTTCTTAATTTAAGCTTTAAAATCCTACTTCTCCTTCATCCTTGGGTTGATTTCATCTATATTTGGTGTGAAACATCATAAGGGAAGGACAGTCATATTATATATAAATGAGCCTAGTCGACCCCAAGGGGCTGAGGGATGGGGCCCCAAAAGGGCAAATTTTCTTAATTTTAGCTTTAAAATCCTACTCCTCCTTCATCCTTGGATGGATTTCATCCATATTTGGTGTGAAACATCATTATGAAAGGACAATCATATTTTATATAAATGAGCCTGGTCCGACCCCTAGGGCTAAGGGATGGGGCCCCAAAAGGGGAAATTTTCTTAATTTTAGATTTAAAATCCTACTCCTCCTTCATCCTTGGATGGATTTTATCCATATTTGCTGTGAAATGTTGTCGGGAAAGGGCAATCTTATTTTATATAAATGAGCCTGGTCCGACCCATAGGGGCAGAGGGGCAGGGCCCCAAAAGGGGCATTTTTATTAATTTAAGCTTTAAAATCCTACTCCTCCTTCTTCCTTGGAAGGATTTCATCCAAATTTGGTGTAAATCATCATTGGGGAAGGACAATCATATTTTATATAAACGAGTTAGGTCTGACCCCTGGGGGCAGAGGGGCAGGGTCCCAAAAGGGCAAGTTTTCTTAATTTAAGCTTTAAAGTCCTACTCCTCCTTTATCTTTGGATGGATGGCAACTAAATTTGGTGTGAAACGTTGTTGGGAAAGGGCAATCATATTTTATAAAAATGGGCCTGCTCCAACCCCTAAGGGTAGACGGGCAGGGCCCCAAAAGGGGAAATTTTCTTAATTAAAGCTTTAAAATCCTACTCCTCCTTCTTCCTTGGATGGATTTCATCCATATTTGGTGTGAAATATCATTGGCAAAGGGCAATCATATTTATGTAAATGAACTTGCTCTGACCCCTAGGGACTGAGGTGTGGGGCCCCAAAAGTTGAAATTTTTTGAATTTTCGGTTCAAAATCATACTCCTCCTTAACTCTTGAGTGGATTTCATCCATATTTGGTGTGAAATATGATTGGGGAAGGACAATAATATTTTGTATAAACAAGGTAGGTCTGACCCCTGGGGACAGAGGGGTGGGGCTCAGAAGGGGGAACTTTGATGAAATTTAGCTTCAAAATCCTACTCCTCATTTACCCTTGAGTGACATTCTTCCATATTTGGTGTAAAACATCATTAGGGAAGGCCAATCATATTTTATATAAAGATTTTGGTATTCCAAGATGGCCGCTGGCCCACTTCCTGTTTTCAGGTTTCGGACTCCGATCTCGATGAAAATTGGTCCATAGGTGTTTTAATGGATGACAAACAACATACAAACATTTTTGTAAAGATTTTTGTATTCCAAGATGGCTGCTGGCCCACTTCCTGTTTTCTGGTTTGGGTCACCAATTTCCATGAAAATTGGTGTTTCGGGGTTTTATTGGATGACAAACAACATACAAACATTTTTTTTAAAGATTTTGGTATTCCAAGATGGCCACTGGGCCACTTCCTGTTTTCAGGTTTCGGTCTCCGATCTCAACGAAAATTGGTCTATAAGGGTTTTAAGGGATGGCAAACAACATGCAAATATTTTCGGAAAGATTTTGGTATTCCAATATGGCTGCTGGCCCACTTCCTATTTTCAGGTTTGGGTCTCCAATCTGCACAAAAATTGGTCTTAAGGGGTTTTAATGGATGACAAACAACATACAAACATTTTTTTTAAAGATTTTGGTATTCCAAGATGGCCACGGGCCGCTTTCTGTTTTCAGGTTTCGGTCTCCGATCTCAACGAAAATTGGTTTATAAGGGTTTTAAGGGATGGCGAACAACATGCAAACATTTTCGTAAAGATTTTGGTATTCCAAGATGGCCGCTGGGCCAACTTCCTGTTTTTTTTCGGTCTTTGATTTCAATGAAAATTAGTATAAAGGGGTATTAAAGGATGCTGATCAATATGATAAAAATATTGAAAGGTTGTCGCTGGACAAATCTCCTGTTTTTAAATTTTCGTCGGCAATTCATTGACTATGAAAGTACCTCAAAAACTTGTTCAAGATGTTCATACACTAAGAAACTGCATTCTTGATTTGTTGCAGGTGGGGATGGGGTGGAGAACGGAGAGGATCGTTTGGGGATTATGTATTGGTGTCCGTTACAATGAGTGCATGTTTTAGCTTAAAAATCCTACTCCTCCTTAACCCTGGAGTGGATTTCATCCATAATTTATGTAAAACATCATAAGGGAAGGACTGTCAAATTTTATTTAAACAAGTTAGATCCGACCCCAGGGGACAGAGGGGCGGGGCTCAGAAGGGTGAATTTTGATGAAATTGCCTTTAAAAGTCTACTCCTCCTTAACTCTTGAGCGGATTAATGCATCCATATTTTGTGTGAAACATCACTGGGGAAGGACAATCATATTTTGATATAAACGAGTTAGGTCCGACCCTTGGGGACAGAGGGGCGGGGCTCAGAAGGGGGAACTTGAGGTGAGGACAATCATATTTTATAAATTACTGAGGTAAGACCCATGGGGATAGAATGGCGGGGGTTCAAAATGGGAGCTTTGCTGAAATTTGGCTTTAAAATCCGACTCCTCCTTAATCCTTGAATGGGTAACAACCATATATGGATGAAGGGCTACCAAGTTTGTTCAACAAATGACATTTACCTATTTCAGAAACTTACATATTCAACAAAGGAGTTCCTTGTATTGTTTATATTAATTGTTAACCACTACTTTATACTGTAACTTTGTTGTTTTATGCCATGAGTCAGATGACCGTTAAGGCCCATGGGCCTCTTGTTTTTTTTGTTACATTTTCAGCATATAGCTCGCTACCAAACTGTACAATTTTCATTTACATCACCATTCAGATTTCTTTATAAGTCATTATAAGTCATGAGTAAAAGCATTTCCTATTCACATACATATTACAGTAAAACAACCACTGGCCTACCATAATTCGAACTGTTGGTGAGGTTTACAGTGCAGTCATCTTGGATTTTGATAGCTTAAGATTATTACCAATATTTCTCAGGAAACACTGAAGGGATCTGTCTCAAATATCATTGATAGTGGCTCCCCTTGGGTCGAAAGACTGATAGCATAGCTTAGATGTGTTACCTTAGATATTTCTCAGAAAGTTAATGTTAAAGAAATATTTATGCCATCAAGTTTATTACCTATATTTTAAGCTCACCTGGTTCCAAGGACCAAGTGAGCTTATGCGATACCATGGCGTCCGTCGTCCGTCCGTCAACAATTAAATTTCTTCTTCATAACCACAGGTCGGAATTTAATTAAAAAATAATTTAGCATCATACTTATGGGGCAGTGATACAAAATTATACAAATGGTCGGGCAGACGACAGACGAAGGACGCCATAATATCGCATAAGCTCACCTTTGTCCTTGGACCAAGTTAGCTAATGCGACACCATAGCGTCCTTCATCCATCGTCTGTCCCTCCGTCAACAATCTAATTCTTCTTCATCACCACAGGTCTCAATTTATGGTTTAGTGATACAAAATTGTACACGTGGTGGGGCTGATCTTCTGGGGGCTTGAAGGGCGGGCCAAAAAGGTTGAATTTTGATAGTTTCATATAAACGTTTTCATTTCCTAAACTAAACAATGAATAGCACTTCTATTGTATTGGTAGCATTCCCGGACACCTGAGGAGCAGGGACAAAAGTGGTCAGTTTGGCTATATCTATAGACAATTATTTAAAACCATAAAGAAAACTTTATTATGTCTTTTTTTAATTTGGTCCATGTAGCGGCATGTAGCGGAACAGAAATCTATGTCAGTCAGGCAGGATACCATGGAAACCGAACAGAAATCTGTGTCAGCCAGGCAGGATACCATGGAAACTGAACAGAAGTCTATATCAGCCAGGCAGGATACCATGCAAACCGAACAGAAATCTATGTCAGCCAGGCAGGATACCATGGAAACCGAACAGAAATCTATGTCAGCCAGACTGGATACTGTGGAAAGTCAGCAGGAAAACTATGTCAGCCAGCATACTGGACAAGAAATCGAAAGCAACTGTGAAACAGCAGGTAAGGTAAAGCCAGAACTCAAATTACATGAGTGTAAAATTGAACGTTAAAAGTTTGATAAAAAGTCAATATACAGTTAGTAAACTGTATAGCTGTCTGCTGTGTATTAAGACTGTACATTAATATAACTTTAAGACATTGGTTCCAAGTAAAGCTTAAGCTACTGAGGCCCGATGACAAATATACTTTATCTTAAAAATACTACATATGTATTTTATCACTTAAGATGAATCCGGCTTCCGAAAACAACATAGCTGCCGAAGGAATTTATTAAGACAAATAAGAATTTCTGTTAGAAGGGCAAAGGTTTATTCAATATACATGAAATGGTGCATGGCCTCTGCTGGCTGTCTTCTGTCCGGCCACCTCCATCCATCAACAATTTTTACAAATTTTTCCCCACCACCTTGGGATGATGGGGTGGCCAAGGGGTCAATGTGGCTGTTTGGCTGTTATGATTTTGAACCAGTTGGATGACAAGGTGGCCGACAGGCAGTCATATTAGATTTATAGTTGAATTTTGATTTTCTCTCAGAAAGTAGTCAATTGATTTCAAGTAGTAAATATTTCTCAACTATCAAGCATACACTGTGAGGTCCCTAGAACCATTATTGTGCATTTTGCATTTAAAGAATGATTGATTAACAGCGTGGCTGACAAGCAGTCGTCTTGGATTTGGATAGGTAAAGTGTTACAACATTTTCAAAGATAGTACAAAGATAGAAAGGCAGCTGTCTCTTTCATTCCCTTTAGACCCTAGATATTACATTTAGGGACCGGCTAGGCAATAATACTACCGACAGGCAGCCAACATGGATATTGTAATAAATGTAGTTGAAGTTTTTACGGCTTTTACTCATTACATACAGAAAGGATTTGTCTAAAATTTCATATGTAGTCTTTCTTT
Source organism: Argopecten irradians (assembly GCF_041381155.1). Taxonomy (NCBI): domain Eukaryota; kingdom Metazoa; phylum Mollusca; class Bivalvia; order Pectinida; family Pectinidae; genus Argopecten; species Argopecten irradians. The sequence continues at coordinate 35,475,828 of NC_091146.1, read as the reverse complement.
GGATTCATTGTAGGATTAATAATATACCAACATGGTTGATAGTCAACCATTTTGAAATTTGACATTTGAGGTTTGTAATTGTTTGTTCTGAATCATCATGTACTGAAGCGATATTCCTCCAATACAACTTTGCAGGGCCTTCTTGGTCCTTCATTTCAGAGCAAACCCAACCACAATATGGCTGACGGTAACAATGGAAGTGTTTTGTTGCTATGCAGAATTGATGTGGAGTTTCACTTTATATCTACATGTATCCATTATTTTCTTAATGAAGGGGCTAGAAGGGAAAATCATAATCATAGATCCTTCTTTACATTGAATGACATAAAATGTTGTGCAACTATTATATATTAAAATATATCTTTTTTTTATTTTACAGAAATCCATCCCGACCTTAAACCAATGATAGGTGAGTCATCTCAACTAGGCAGTGTATCGTTGTAGGATGTGATATGCACTGTTTCAACATAATTATATCCACTACCCAGACTTTTATACTAATAAACACGTCCTTGTCTCAACAATAAATTCTGTATAATGTATGTCAATCTGATCAACAGTGATTGGGTGGTGAAGTGGTCATTCGACTTTCACCTAGCCGGCGGGGTCTATCCCTACATGAACGTATAGATGTGTGATCGGGTGGTCATTCTGTCCCTCAATCCTCTCACTCTTACACGCCTTTCATACTTGGTCCTAGGTTTTCATTATCAATCTATGTAAATAAGCAAAATTCATAGTTAATATAATCAAAACTAAAACCATGCTCGATATTCCAGGGGTTGCTATCAGTATTGGTATATCCACCCTTGGACTTTGTCAAAGAAAAACTGAAGACTCTGTGTGTTACAACAGATGCGCTGGTAGTTTGGTCCTTTAATGTACAAAATGTACGTCAAAAGAATCAAATAACGGTTCACTGTGAAGTTAGGTATTGCTCTCTGCAAATTTTTCAAAGGAAATATATACAAACATGTAATTGGTCAGGTTTTTTTCCTAGACCGTCTTCAGTTCTTGACATAGTCCAGGGGAGGTCATTACGACAGTGGTAGTAATAATATTATATATAATGGAATATTGAAAATACACATATAATAAACAAAAGCAACTGTTTTCTATTTTATACAGAAACAACTATGAACAGGATCAGAACGGAAAAAGAAAAGAAATTTCTAGGAACCAAAGCCTTCCATGATGCTCAAGACAAGCTCCGAATGAACAGAGTTTTAGTGATCAAGGGGAACACAGGTGACGGAAAAACATCTACCGCATTCCAACTGCTACGCTGGTTAACAAAGGAGCAGCAGTGCAGAAAACCACTTCAGCTTCATGAAATTAAGAAATTGGATTTACTGGCTCCAAATTCTAATCTTGTTTGTATTATTGATGACATATTCGGACAGAAAGATATTAGTAAATCAGATGAGGGAGAGTGGAACAAAAGGCTTAAGGATGTAGAAACACTTTTTGTTGATAAACAAAACCAGACAAATATCTTACTTATTACTATTCGAAATGAAATATTTAATGCTTTGACAGAACAATCTCTAGGCACAGTTTTTACAGAAGAAAATATTGTTGACCTGAGCTCAGACACGTACAAAATCAAAGAAGAAAAACAAGAACTATTAGCAATGTATACACCCAAAAACGTTTCATGGACAGAGAAAGAAATGACAAAAATTCTAGGTTGTAAATTGAATATTGGATTCCCACAATGTTGCCACCTTTTCTGCAAGTCTGTTGAACTGCAGAAAAGGAGGACTGACTTTTTTGAAAACCCAATTAAATTTTTCATAGATGCCCTGTCAAAATTACCAGAATGTTCTGCCATTCTGTTTCTCTTCCTCAATAATGGGGAAATAAAAGTAAATGATTTAGACCCAAATGGAGACAAAGTAAACAAAAAATTGTTAGAACAAGCATTTAGGATTAAACTGGTTCAATGTGAAGATAGGACAAAAAGGGAGTATGAGGAGAAATTAGATTTTGTAAGAGAGAGTTTAGATAAGCTATTAGGATTTTTGGTAAGGAAGGAGAAAGTTTGGTCTGAGGAAGTGTACAGATTTGATCATGATTCTATATATCTCACAGTAGCTCTGTTGTATGGAAAGAAAACACCTGTCGGCTACATAAAACATTGTCCAAGAAAAGCACTCAGTTATCTAACAACTGTAGAAACATCTACAGACATGGTTGTCATATCACCTGGTCATTACAATGATTTGTGTGAACGTTTGCTCCCAGAGTTTGAGAGTTTGGAGTGGTATGATACTCTGATTGTTTCTCTAGATGTGTGGAAAGTTCCTGTATTTGTTGAGATATTAGACAAGTATTTGAATGAGAAAAAGGTTAATAAAGTTAACATATTGAATAAAGCATGTTTGTCTGGATTAGATAAATTAGCTTTGTATCTGTTGAAAAATGGTGTGAAACCTGCCAAACACACACATTGGTGGGGATTGATTACAAGAGGTCGAGTGTTTGGTGAGGGAGATCTAGAGATGCTAAAGGAAATTGTTGTTTACTTAAATGATGAGATAAAACAGAAATTGTTAAGTAAAGCATGTGAGTCTGGATCATCAGAGTGTGTTATGTATCTGCTCAGTGTCGGGGCCAAACCTGACAAGGACAAAATGTTACGTGTGGTGTGGGGAGGGAGTATGGACCTGTACAATCCACTAAAACAGTATGATGTCACTCCTACATGGAGGGATGAGGACGGTAGTAATGTCCTACATTTGGCGTGTGTGAATGGGATAGAATCTATATTGGCTGTTTTGTGTCAGGATTACCCTCACCTCGTACATGGTACTGATGATGAGGGACAAACACCGCTCCATGTGGCGACGAGGAGAGGAAACTGTTCTATGTTCCAGACAGTAGAAAAAACTGTACTTAAATGTTTGTGTAAAGTCGAAGATGAACAACACGATGTGAGAGAGTAGAAAATTGTTTGGTATTCATAGAGATTGTGTGTGTAGTCAGTACATGTGTCAGTTAGTGGACGGTGAGGGGAGGACTGTGTTACATCGGAGTTGTGGACATAAGGATTTGTGTGTGTATCTCTGTAGGTCTTACCCCGCCATGACGGCGTGTAGAGATAGTGACGGCCGTCATTGTCTACATTATATAGCTAGATGTACAACAGATGTAGACATGTTTATTGAGTGTGAGAGTTGTGTAAGGAAACACATGGAAACATTAAAACAGAAATACGACATTAAAACCATACTGGACGGGAGGGGGAGATCTGTTTTAGACCACGCGAAGGAATTGTACATGGCCATGGGAACAGTAAACAACGCTTTGTATGACCATCTTCTGGGAGTGTTTTCTGAATAAATATGATATCATTCACACTTGTAAGTATCCACAAATAATCATCACAAATCATATTAAACAATCATACATAAATTCCAGGATAAAATTAAGTATTTTCCTGAGGACAATCAATCCATTGTAGCGAGTTTATAGTCCCGATTTCACCGAACGACTTCAAGCTGCGCCTCTAGGTGTGTCCTCGAAGACGTCCGAGTACGGGTCACAAACTAGGACGTTAAGTCAGATCAATCAATCAAATAAACAGTAACAAAGTATTATGTAAAGTATATACATTAAAAATAATGAGTAACATTGAATGATAATTTTTTTCTTCTTTGTACAATATTTGATATGTTACGTATAAACCAGTCATTAAAACAATAGAAAATACGATGTTTTGATAATTCAGCAGAGTTGTTTTAGGTTTTTATATTTTCGTTTTTTGAAGTGGTAAACACATATATTTCACTTTGGTTCAATAAAAACTCTATTTTTAAATTACGACTACAATATGAAAGACGATGTGTAAGCTATTAAGAATCTTTTTAAATCTTTTGTTTTTGTTTTTGTTGATTGAATTTTGTTTTTGCTTTGGTAATATGAAAAAAAAGAGTAAAAAAATCAAGACTTTTAAAATTTATTTTGCTCTCGAACAACAAGCAGAATTTTCACTATATAAAAAAAAACATTTGCTCTCAGAATAAATATGTTTGAACAATAAATAATATTGATTTCCTTATTAATTATTTGCCTGAAAAATTGCAAGCAAAGTTGTTTCTTTTCTGAAGGAATTTGAATATTTACCTCTAAATTCCCCTATTTGACAGTATTTCCTGTCCCCGGGTGCCAAAATTTATAAACAAACTACTAATTCCCCTTCCCCTACAAGGAGTTTGTGTTCCTTTGGTTTCAATCCATGCAGAACTCTAGGACAAGTAGCGATTTATAGGATTTACCTCTATTTCCTCTATTGGGCCCCGCCCCTCTTGCCAAATTATACGGGGGTTTCTGGCAGAGAACTAAACGTTATACAAGTTCTGTTATACAAGTTCCCCTTCCACCAAGGATGTTTCTGACCAGATTTGGTTACAATCCATGCAGAACCCTAGGACAAGTAGCGATTTATATGATTTACGTCTGGACCTATTTTCCCCTATTGGGCCCCATCCCTCCTGCCCCCCGGGGGGAGTGTCTTGACCTACATATGAAATTTGAGAAGGATCTCTTGAGCACTTTCAGAGAAATAGTGGTAACAAACTTTAACTATCAAAATTCAAAATGGCTGCCTAGCGGCCATGTTGTTTTAGCAATCAGTCCCAAATACAATATGCACAACTAGGGCCCTTGGGAATCTACAAATTAAATTTTAGAAATATCCCTTCAGTCCTCTCTGAGAAAGTAGATGAAGGTCATATCATTTGAACAAACTTGGAAGTACTTCATCAAAGCATGTTACGTTATCATAATGTCGCTGGCCTTTTTGGGTTTTTTTTAGTTGAAATGGTTTTAAAGGGGAAAGTTTCATGAACATTAAGTTTTTTTTATATAATCCCAGGAACATATGTTGACATTTGAATAGTCTACAACTTGCTATTTCCCATAAGCAGATGATATAAAAAGCAATTTTGGTACCACCCTTCAGGCGCCCAGGGACGGCACGTCTAAATGTCCATAACTATTCAATAGTAGCCAATACCACATGTAAACTACTAATAAAACACTATTTTCTGACACTTGATGTTTGATATTGTTAATTAACGTACTTTATTTTTGTACAATATGTACTTTGATGTCAAATCTTGTCGGGAAATACCAAATACTACGTCCAAATGTCCAGTGCTACCCAATACCACCTGTATACTGTTAATTGGTAATTAAAGAATGTGCAAGAGATTTTTTATTAGGGCTTTTCACTTTTTGTGAAAAGACCTATTGTTTTCGTTAGGGCTTTTCACTATTTGTGAAAAGACCTATTGTTTTCGTTTAAGTTTTCTTATTCTTATTCTTATTAGGGCTTTTCATTATTTGTGAAAAGACCTATTGTTTTCGTTAAGTTTCTTATTCTTATTAGGGCTTTTCACTATATTGTGAAAAGACCTATTGTTTTCGTTAAGTTTCTTATTCTTTTCTTCTTATTATTATTCTTATTATTCTTCTTCCTGTTTTTGTGAACGCTCTATCGGTCAAACGGTAAGACATATGATAAAAATGATTTCAGTGTGTTTAAGCCATGTATCTGAAGGTGATCCATGAACAAAATTAAGTAGGTCAAGAAATCCAATATGGCCGCCATGACGGAAAACCTTAAAACACAAAAACTGCTATAACTCAAAAAGTATGAAAGCTATTTTAAATCTGAAGGTATTTTATTGTAGGGAATGAACATATCTAACTTTTACCCATGACATGTTTCCACAAAATATGTCTCGTTAAAAAGCTCGCTATTAGGTCAAAGTTTACAAAAAAGTGACTATTTTTAGAATTTTTTCATTATTCAATTTGTGCCAATTTGTTTGCAATACATCGATGCAGTATGCCATTTTGAAGATTTTAATGTCTTCAAACTTAAAATTGATCCACTAATTAATTTTTTATGACGTATTTAATATTTAACTAAAAATTTTTTGCAAATTTCGACAATTATATTTTAAACATCTCCTCTGATTTCACCAGTTCGATTAAGCCCAAACTCACACATGATCTTCCACTTATCACCGTGACCAATTCTTGTTAAGATGGTGTTGATTTGAATTGAAAATATGGCCGCAATGACGTCACTTCCGGATTAACTTAGACAGCCATAATTCGTTAACCACTGAGCCCAATTCCTTTCATTTTTGTATGTGGTTATGTAGAATAGTATACTGAGAAACTTTGTAATTGTACATTTTTCTCTAAAATGTCAACTTCCGGTTGATCATAGACTCATAATGGAAATTTGCCGTTTTCCGGTGAAAATCATGAAAACAATTTCTTGTCAAGTTCTACATGGTATAGAGGCTTGATATTGTGCATGAAGCATGCTTAGGTAGATGACTAATCAGTTTTTAAAAAAATAAACGACCTTGACCTTCATCCGAGGTCACAGAGTGCTCGTGATTTTAGAGCTATGAAAATGATTCAGTGAAAGTACAGCTCATTGAGACAGCCGTAGCTCGTTAACCACACAGCCAATTTCTTTGATTTTTGGATATGTTATGTAGAATTGAAAGTGAAACACAATTAATTCACGTACCACTTTTCTGTAAAACGTCAACTTCCGGTTGGAAATAAGGGACAAAGTTCAAAAATGCAATTTTTCGACAAAATCATTAAAAAATCTTCTTCTCAATTTCTAGAAGGCCTAGAGACCTAATATTAAGCATGAAGCATGCTGACATAAATGTCTACCAAGTTTGATAATGTGATTGACCTTGACCTATATCAAAGCGCACTCGGGCTAACAATCCTAAAATCTTCAAATGACTTATTGTAAAGTTCCGAAAGGCTTAAGACCTGGTATTGGACTTTTGGTACGTTGAAACTAAGCGCTACCATGTGTTTTATAAATGACCTTGAACGAAGTAGCTTTTTAGGTGAAAAGCCCGTCAAATTGTCCCGGTGACAATTTCTAGTTCTTATTATTATTCTTCTTCCTGTTTTTGTGAACGCTCTATCGGTCAAACGGAAAGACATCGGATAAAAATGAATTTCAGTATGTTTAAACCAAACATCTGAAGGTGATCCATGAACAAAAATTAAGTAGGTCAAAAAATCCAAAATGGCCGCCATTACGTAAAACCTTAAACACACAAAAATGCTATAACTCCACAAAAAGTATGAAAGCTTATTTCAAATCTGAAGGTATTTTATTGTAGGGAATGAACATATCTAACTTTTACCCATGACATGTTTCCACAAGATATGTCTCGTCAAAAAGCTCGCTATTAGGTCGAAGTTTACCACAAGTGACTATTTTTAGATTTTTTTTTATTATTCATTTTTTCTCCAACTTTTTTCAAATACATCGATTCCGGATTGTCATTTGAAGGTTTGGATGTCTTCAAAAATCAAATTGGTCAACTAATTAATTTTTTATGACGTAATTAATATTTAACTAAGATTTTTTTTGCAAATTTCGACAATTATATTTTAACATTTCCTCTGATTCCACCAGTCCCGATCAAGCCCAAACTCACACAAGATCTTCAAAGGATTACCGTGACTAATTCTTGTTAATATGGTGTTGATTCAAATTCAAATATGGCCGCAATGACGTCACTTCCGGTTTAACCTAGACAGCCATAACTCGTTAACCACTGAGCCAATTTCTTTCAGTTTTTTATATTGTTGTGTAGAATAGCATACTGAGAAATCTTTGTAATTGTACCATTTTCTCTAAAATGTCAACTTCTTCCGGTTGTTTATTGACTCATAGTGCAAAATCGCCGTTTTCGGTGAAATCACGAAAAATCTTCTTCTCACAAATCTACATAGTATAGAGGCTTCATGTTTTGCATGAAGTAAGCTAGATAGTTTTTGACTATCGGGTTTGAAAAAATAAAGGAGCTTGACCTTCATCCGAGGTCACAGAGTGCGTGTGATTGTAGAGATATGAAAATAATCCTGTGAAAATTCAGCTCATTCAGACAGCCGTAGCTCGTTTAACTACAAAGCCAATTACTTTCATTTTGGATATGTTTATGTAAGAATAGCATACTGAGAAAACTTTTGTGACTGTACATTTTTCTCTGAAATGTCAACTATCCGGTTGTTTATTGACTCATAGTGCACAAAATCGCCGTTTTCCGGTGAAAATCACGAAAAAATCTTCTTCTCAAGTTCTACATAGTATAGAGGCTTCCAATGCTTTGCATGGAGTAAGCTTAGGTAGTTGACTATGTCGGGTTTGAAAAAAAAACGAGCTTGACCTTCATCCAAGGTCACAGAGTGCGTGTGGATTGTAGAGTTATGAAAAGTGATCCTTTTAAAATTCAGCTTCATTGAGACAGCCGTAGCTCGTTAACCACAAAGCCAATTACTTTCATCTTTGGATATGTTATGTAGAATCGAAAATGAAACAATTCATTAATTACAACTTTTCTATAAAACGTCAACTTCCAGGTTGGAAATAAGGGACAAAAGTTCAAAAATGGCAATTTTTTCGACAAAAATCATCAAAAAAATCTTCTTCTCAATTTCTAGAAGGCCTAGAGAACCATATATTAAGCATGAAGCATTTGACATAAAATGTCTAAAAAACCAAGATTTGGTAATGTGATTGACCTTGACCTTATCACCCTCGGCAAACAATCCAAAATCTTAAATGACTTATTGTAAGTTCTGAAAGGCCTCGGGGCTTATGTACAAACTCGCTACAAAGAGTTGTGTTTATGAATGACCTTGAACGGAGTAGCTTTTAGGTGAAAAGCCGTCAATTGTCCCGGTGAAAGAAGCCTATTAATTATTCTTCTTCTTCCCTGTTTTTGTGACCGCTCTATCGGTCAAACGGTCCTAGGATAAAAACTGATTTCAGTATGTTTAAAAAACCAAACATCTGAAGGTGATCATTTAAGTAGTTGGCCGCCATGACGGAACACCCAAAAACACCAAATCTCTATAACTGTATGAAAGCTATTTCAAATCTGAAGGTATTTTATTGGAGGGAATGAACATATCTAACATTTACCCATGACATGTTTCCATATGTCTCGCTAAAAAAGCTCGCTAAGGTCCAAAGTTTAACAAAAAAGTACCCTATTGTTAGAATTTTTTTATTATTCATTTTTTTTTCCAAAATTTTTGCTTTAAATCGATGCAGTATGCCATTTTTGATTTTGATGATCTTCAACTTAATAATTGTCCATTAAATAATTTTTTTATGACGTAATTAATATTTAACTAAACTTTTTTTGCAAATTTCGACAATTCGAATTTTAAACATCGCCTCTATCCACAGTCCGATCAAACCTAAACTTCACACAAAATGTTCCCTCTTATTATTACCCTGGTCAATTCTTGTTTAATATGTGGTGTTGATGTCAAATTCAAATATATGGTCGCAATGACGTCACTTCGGTTTAACCTAACAGCCATAACTCGTTAAACCACAAGCGCTCATTTCGTTCATTTTTTTATATGTGTGTAGAATAGCATACTGAGAAACTTTGTAATTGTACATTTTTCTCTAAAAAGGCACTTCCGGTTGTTTATTGACTCATAGTGCAAAATCGCCGTTTTCGGTGAATATCACGAAAAAATCTTCTCTTCAAGAGCCTACAATAAGTATAGAGGCTTCATGGTTTGCATCAAGTAAGCTAGGTAGTTGACCTAACGTCTTTGAAAAAATAAACGAGCTTGACTTCATCCCAAGGTCACAGAGTGGCGTGTGATTTGTAGAGTTATGAAAAATGATCCTGTAAAATTCAAGCTTCATTTAGACAGCCGTAGCTTCTTAACCACAAAGCCAATTATTTTCATTTTTGATTATGTTTATGTATAATAGCATACTGAGAGTAATGGTACATTTTTCTCTTAAATGTATATTGCATAAATCGCCCGTTTTCGGTGATCACGAAAAAAATCTCTCTCAAGTGTGTATTCACCATTTCATCATTCATGAGAATCGATTTTTGGGGCGGGAAAACAAGACATTTTTCAACACAGTCCATCCGCCAACATATCATATAGCTATATTGCGTAATGTCCTGTCACTGTATTTGGATTGCTCTCTATCCTCTGAATATACGGAGATAGCTCATTTACGATCCTAGCACGATTTTTTTCTGCATTAGGAGTTCGACTGTATGGATATTGGACGTGAAAGTCTTTACAAAATTTATTTGAAACTAATTTACACATTACCGTAAATTTTTGTGTGTATGAAATATTGCATATCTATAGAAAAATATAATTGATGTTCGGAAGAGTTTTTCGCCTCTTTCGCAGAGCGATATTTTCTCGGAAGATGCATAGTGTGTATTCACCAGAGTTTCTACATATCTATAACTTAATGATGTCATATTTTGGATGCTCTCAAAAATATACTGAGACAGATTTTCTCTGCATTACTGTATGGATATTGGACGCTTTACATATGTAAATGCTGAAAATATTGAGTGTATAATTAGATTTTCTCTGCATTACTGTATGAATATTGGACGCATTACATATGTAAATGCTGAATATGTTGAGTGTATAATTAAATGGTATGTATTCAAAATTACTCGTATGAAAGAGAGATCTATAAAATGTATGTAATCTTTATATAACTTGAGTATATGTTAGGTTTTATCTATAAAATATATGTTTTCTGAATATGACTTTGGAAGTATATATTAGGTTGTGTCATATTCTTTGACAATTTACCATTCAATATTTCGTTTGTCTTCAGTATTTATTTAAGCCAATGGTACACAGCCAGTATATATTTAAAGCAAGAACATGACAATCTTGTCATTAGCACGTGCTTTGTACTTTGTATTTAACAATGTTGTTAATATTGCGTGTATATAATAAAAATAAACATTCATAATATCATCTTCTGTTGTTGTGACTTTTTAGATTATTTGACCAGAAGGATGACCAATAGTCATCATGCTTTGTGACGTTCGTCGTCATGGCTGAAACTTGCTTTAAATGATCCTGACATGACTCCGACAATATGTTGTTATTTTTCGGATCGATCCGAAATCTAAGATGGCCGCCACAATCGCCATCTTGAAAAGATATTTTGACTTTCTTCTCAATTGCTGCCAGTACGATTTGGCTGAAATTTGGCTAAAATCATTCGGACATGGTCATAGCAAGGTATTGTTATTTTTTGGGTCGATTCGAAATCCAAGATGGTCACCAAGATACCATATCTAATTAATTTCCTATATGACAGTTGCAAAGGTATTCAGATGACCGTTTAGGTCCTTGAACCTCTCCTTTATGATATGTACGATCTTAAATGAAATTTCATTTCATATATCTTATCGCCCCAGGTTATATTTCCCTACATCTGGTTAAAATACAGATATTAATTATCACCACGTTTGATAACAGGATCTGACAACATCCCATTAGGGGTTACGTTCCAAGTGTGACCTTTGGAACTGGCCAATCAAATTGCTGCTGCCAGAATCTTGTCCGGGGACGAACAGTTTGAAAAAGCTGTCAAAAATAGTTTCATGTACGTAATCATCTCCCCCGAAAGGGCACAACAAAGCTCAAAGTTACCAATTCTGACGCGGGCCGCGGTCACCGAGTTAAAAGTTACTAATTCTGACGAGAGCCTCCGTAACTGAGTTAAAAGTTACCAATTCTGACAAGGACCGTGGTCACCGAGTTAAAAGTTACCAATTCTGACAAGGGCCGTGGTCACCGAGTTAAAAGCTACTAATTCTGTTGAGGTCTGACGTTACCGAGTTAAAAGCTACCAATTCTGATGAGGGCTGACGTCACTGAGTTAAAAGTTACCAATCCCGACGAGCGCTGCCGTCACCGAGTTAAAAGTTACTAATTCTGACGAGGGATGTCGTCACTGAGTTAAAAGCTTCTAATTCTGATTAGGGCCTCCGTCACTCAGTTAAAAGTTACCAATTCCGACGAGCGCCGCCGTCACCGAATCATAAGTTACCAATTCTCACGAGGGCTGTCGTCACCGAGTTAAAAGTTACTAATTCTGATGAGGGCCACTGCCACCAAGTTAAAAGTTACCAATTCTGAGGAGGGTCACCGTCACCGAGTTTAAAGTTACCAATTCTGACAAGGGCCGCGTTCAACGACTTTCAAGTTTCTATTTCTGACGAGGACCGCTGAGTTACAAGTTTCAAATTCTGAATAAGGCTGCCGTCACCGAGTTAAAAATAACCAATTCTGACGAGGGCCTCCGTCACTCAGTTAAAAGTTACCAATTCCGACGAGCGCCGCCGTCACCGAATCAAAAGTTACCAATTCTCACGAGGGCTGTCGTCACCGAGTTAAAGTTACTAATTCTGATGAGGACCACTGCCACCAAGTTTAAAAGTTACCAATTCTGAGGAGGGTCGCCGTCACCGAGTTACAAGTTTACAATTCTGACCAGGGCTGCCGTCACCGAGTTACAAGTTTCAAATTCTGACGAGGGTCGCCGTCACCGAGTTTAAAGTTACCAATTCTGACAAGGGCCGCGGTCAACGAGTTTCAAGTTGCCATTTCTGACGAAGACCGCTGAGTTACAAGTTTCCAATTCTGAATAAGGCTGCCGTCACCGAGTTAAACATTACTAATTCTAACAAGAGCCGCCGGTTCCGAGTTAAAAGTTACGAATCTTACGAGAGCTGCGTTCAGCGAGTTCAAAATTACCAACTCTGACGAGGGCCGCCGTCACCGTGTTCAAAGATACCATTTCTTACGGGAGCCGCGTTCAGTGACTTAAAAATTACCAATTCTGACGAGGGCTGATGTCACCGAGTTAAAAGTTACCTATTCTGACGAGGGCCGCGGTCACCGACTTAAAAGTTACTAATTCTGACGAGGGCTGCGTTCACCGAATTAAACGTTACTCATTCTGATGAGGGCCGTGATGGTCACGGAACCACCCAGATTGCAAATTTATATCTCCAAAAAATGCAATCTAACAATCCTTTAATTGTTATTGAATTACATTACTGTAAGGGTTGCTTAGTGGGATATAACACAAAAATTATCACATAAAATATCTAGTCAAATTAACCCTTAACATGCTTTTCATTTAATTAAAAAGTACTTATTTATTTGTAGACTAGTTGCACGACTGCACGTACATGTATGGAAAGCCAAGTTACTTTTTATTCTATTTCCGATGTCGGAAATTATCGGGAAGTCTAATTCCGATATCGGAAATCCTAATTTTCGTTATCGGAAATTCTAATTCCGTTATCGGAAATTCTATTTTTGATATGGGAAATTTTTATTTCCAATATATCAGGAATTCTATTTCCGATATGGGGAATTATATTCCCGATATCGGAAAATCTTAGTAATTCCTGACAACAGAAATTGAATTTCCGATATCAGAAATTCCTCAATTCCCCACATCAGAAATTCTCTCTTATTCTGCTGCAATAATTGCTCCCTGCGTTATTTGCATGGTAGAATAACTTGAATTTCCGGAAATACAATTTCTGAAATTGAAATTTGTTTTCTAATTTCCGATATGAGAAATAGATTTTCCGTTATCAGAATTAGAATATCCGATATCAGAATTAGAATTTCATTTCCGATATCAGAAATTAAAAGTAATTTCCGATATTAGATATAGAATTTCCGATATCGACATTAGAATTTCCGATATCGGGAAATAGAATTTCTAATATCGGAATTAGAATTTTCCGATATCGGATATTCGGAATAAAAATGAGCTTGCGACTTGACTTTTTACTCAAATATACTCAAATATACTCAAATACACTCAAATACACTCAAATATACTCAAATATACTCAAATACAGTCAAATTTACTCAAATACACCAAAAATACATCCATTTGTGTTAAAATATAGTCCCTTACGCCTAGAAAATACTTCAATAGCATTAATTTGTGTCAATAGTGTGCGCTAGTTGCCGTTTTTTCGCGAACAGACGATTTACAGGATCGGGCAGAATCGGGTAGGATCGGAGGACAAAATAGTCGTTATATGTATTAATTTAAAGTGCAGATATCAATATTATTAATTTGTTAACCTAATTTTAACCAAAAAAAGTAAAAAAAAAAATCTCTTCTTTTTTTCGCGCAAACATCAGAATTTGCAGTTACGATCAAATTGTCTCTAACGTTAATACCAGTCCGGGCAGGATCGGTCTTCATAAACATTTATATAAAACATGTTCTACTTTAAGTTAGATTTAATAGGAATGAATACATGTATATTATTAGTTAAACTAATTGATATATGTATAAATTAAAAGAGAAAATTTATACTAGAAAAGTCTTAAATGATCCAAAAACGACGATTTCCTGGATCCGGCAGAAATAGACTTATAAGGGTTTTACCGAAATCCAAAATATTTGATGGAAACGTTATTTGCGTTCAAATTACACATATTTCTATACAACCAATGTGTATGGACTACGAAGAGAAATTTAATGTAAGCACCGTGGCTTGAATAAAAAATGTCTTTTTTTATATATATTATGTTATATATGTATTCAAATTTGTGCAGAAACACTTTTTAGCTGAACAGTATTCATTGGGATATCTATAGATCTCAACGTCCATTGTATATGCTGTTTTTTAAGTACAGATTCACTCACTTCTCTGGAGATATTGATTTACCCATAGATGTAAATGAATTTAATTTTATCCAAAGTCACTCAATGTATATATCATCAACTAAACGATTTTGATGATAGATCAATCTTCAATCTCTGTGTGTTTTCATTTCAGGTATATTCAATTTTATCAAAATATTTGTACATTTTAATCCATTGGTGATCTAATGTTATCTACAGTAATTCTTGTATAAATACATATACATATATACAAAATAAAGTCTACGTATACATAACAATTCCTAAATGCTAAAGGTGAATGAATGAGTGTGTGCGTAAGCAGTTAATAAACTCAAATAATATTTAATTTAATTGAATTAAATATACCACTGTGGAGAAGATTTATACAGGCTTAGCCAGTTATCTCATCCATTTAAATGTATTTTCATATAATAAAATTTGTTGAAATGAAAATGCTGCTTTTAAAAAATTTTGTGAAGGAAGATGAATTTTCGATATTTGTTTCATATTTTGAGAATTCATTAGCTTAAATAAATAATGTTTTTGAAATCGTCTTACATATAGACGCATATTTAGGAATCTACATTGAATGAAATAGAAAATGTAAAGGAAATCATCCAGATCCAGACATTTTTGGAACTTCCCATGTGTAATCTAGACATTTATATAAATGTACTGAATAATTTAATTTCCCCATAAGTTTTATGAACCATATGCCATTAATTTCTGTCATTCTGGTAATAGGCTAGATATATATATTTCTAAGACAGTCATCGTTCTACCAATATCTAACATACAATTTCTCAGTATCTGATTTTACATAAAACCTACAAAAAAGAATAGATTAATGAAAAACCTTATTACTATGTACAGCTCAATCATCAAGGTATTGAAAAATTAACTGCATGTAAGTTGTGTGTAATGATAGATCTATACATGTGTATAATGTGGTTTTGAAAACGATTTATATTTCATAAAAAAAAATAGTATAAAAATAATCAAATGTTAATATAGGATATGAGGACTGAGTGGGAAGACACCAGAATGAACCACTCACAACAAAATAAAAAAAACTTGCTGCTAATGGCTGACAGGTTCCAGTTTATGATTGACAGATGCGCGACATTAGGCTCCGCCCCTGTCGAACATCATTGGTTAACGAACTCGAAATACAGGTGTCAGTCAAAAGCTGAGTGACAGATGAAGTGTTTGATTGATTGGCTACTTACCTGAGCGTGAAATTGTCATATTATAATTAATTATTTAACAATTGCGTTTTCGATACATGAATACTCAAGTGAAATCTGTAAAATAAGTATTTAGGTATATCACACAAGAAACATATATTCATAAAAAATAACAATACAATGTATATGTTTCTATAATCACACAATGTACATGTTCAAAAATCGTTTTATAAGAGACAAGATTTTGTGCAAAATTGAATACTGTTATCAGTTTATCAGCATTTCAGAAGAATGAATAATGTTTAACATTACGACTATCCTTCTGTTATTATATTCGAGAGAGATTATTATACTTTATTCACTGTTCAAAACCCTAGACCTGTACCTTATAATGTTACGATTTTTAGTGTAAATTACAAAAAATGAATGTTAATTGAATTGTACTTTTGACTTTATTTTATCAAAAGGATCAGGCAAAAGTTATTACGACTTACGAAGCTGTCTCCAATTGTCGTAATACAAACTAATGATGCAGAATTATCACCACAAACACTTACTTCAAATAACTGTATACTTAAAATATGAAAAAAAAATATCATAATGTGAAATTAGGGATATCAATACGTTAGTATTTTATGTATATATGTTTTCTCTATACATTGTTTTAATGTTTTAATGTGAAAGCGTATAAAGATTGTAAGTTAAGTCTTTACATCTGTGTCGTGGACCTCTACGAGCTGTATTTTAATAAACTCAAAACTATTAGAAAACTATATAGCTAGTGTATGTTTCGCAAGCATTTGTATCTATATTATATTGTAATTATCTGTTTGCAATATTATAGGAGTGAATGAATGGTTGAATGATGGAAGAATCTAGAATATTGATTTTGGATTGAAGAAGGCCCTATAGTGGCTGAATATATATTCCAAAGAAATGATTTTATATTTTACTTTGAATTTATTCTGGCCTTTTATTTCAGATTATTGATATACTAGCTTTATACCGTTTTTATCTTTTTTATCGTTTTTTTAAAACATTGAAGGTGTTAAACATTTCAAGAGACCACTGTAAAATTAAGTGTTTACCTGGGTGAAAGCCTTAACCTAGGACACAGGTGAAAATAGCAATGCATGAAATAGTGCCATAGCCTCAGCTTTCATACCACTAAGGACTGTTACCCCGTTCTGTCGAATTGTAACCAATTCAAAGTGCACCGAATAATAAACTTCCCAATTTGGCGGCCGCGGAGAACTGCTCAGGGCCTTCGGCGAATTGCCCCTCAAAAGAAAATGCTCCATCGGACATGGAACCCAATTCAAATGGTTATTAAAAGATAATCTAACTAATCACTTTAATGCAGGACAATATAAATGCTTAGTAACACAAAAATGATCACGAACTCGTCAAATTCACCCCAAACATAGCTGTCCATTTACAGTTAACAAACCTACTTATTTACCCCCTAGGGAGATGTTTAGCAACGTACGGATGACCGGGAGTCAAAGCTTACAATACATCCAAAATTAACCACTAATTCCCCCGGGGATAGGTCCTACATTCACTGCACTAAACCAGACAAAGTGTAAGACAAAATTATTCAGTATGAAATATCCATAACACGTTACAGGAATCGGTGTTTCTCGAAGAAGGGAGAATTATATGATACTCGATATACCGTTTAGCTACTTTGCAACAGTCATGTTTTAGCGGAATTCATAAGGCAATAAAACCACAAGGTTTTGCCATTTCATACACATGACAGGAAATATTTATCGCTGCAACAATGTCATTATCGTTATTTGCATTAGGCCTAACAAGGTGGATATTGTTTAATTAAGCAATTATTATACGGTGAAATTTGTTAACTAATTGTCCCCCCGCTCCATAAATTTTTTGTTATCAGACTTTAAACATATATCATGTCACCGCCATACACAGCGTTACGTGTAACGAAGAAGATTTTAGTAATTTCGACTTATGTCTATCACTTGATGTCGACAGACTTAAGTCCGATATCGGGGAAAACAATTTAATCCAATTAAAATTTTGAGAGCAAAGTGGAATTAAAGCGTTGTATAAGCAAATCAATGATTTTAAAAGTTAGCTCCACGCTAACTCAAGCAATATAATGAGTGTACTTTATTTAATCGGGTAACTAAATGATCACCCCAATAGACTCTAACACAGTCAAAATTACTCAACCCCGCAGCCCAAAGAGGACCTCCATTTAGACTCACCAAATATGTCCACTTAGCCCCGGATAAATCCACTGCAACTGCCTATTAAGCATGTGTCAATAGTGTAAGACGCTAGTTGCCGTTCAAGTCGAGAATACCAAACAGGTTTACAGATTCAAATCCTAGATCGGATGGAAAAATAGTCGATATGAATTTCTTTGACTAAGTGCAGATAGTCAATATGTTTAATTGTATTATCTTATTTTACCACCAAAAAAGTAAAAAAAAAAATCTCTTTCTTTGTTCATTTTATGCAAACATATTTGATTGCAGTAATGCAATCATTATCTCTAACGCTTAAACAGTGCAGGATCGGTCTGTTAATTAAACAATGTAATCACTAAAACCATCAATTCTACTGTTGTAAAAGATATACTATTAAACATAGGACATGAGTACATGTATATTATTCAGTTTGACCTCAATTACTATCGCCTTTTGTCTAAAATTAAAAGAGTACAGACTTATGTAGAAAATTTAAAATCAATAACCATCGATTTCTGGATCCGGCTTAAAATCTGAACTATAAGCGGTTATAACCGTATAACACCAGAATATTTGATGGTTAACTTTATTTGCGTCCGTAAATACACAATTTCTGATACCAACATTATGTGTATCCACTACCTAGACTTATGTTTGGAATGTAACACCGTCGGCTTGATCCTCGACAATCAGTTTTCTGTATATATGAACGTCAAACTGGTATTCAAATTGTGCAGAAACAGTGGTCATTCCACTGAACAGTAGCCAGTGAGATATCGATAATTCCTGCAATGGCCCGTTGAGATATGCGGAGTCTTTTAAAGTAAAACCTTCACTCGACTGCGCATCCATGGGTGTACTATCAGTATGATATCATTCACCCCTTAGATGTGTGAATTTAAAGCAAAACTGTACTCAAGTCAAAATCATCAACAAACGATCAAAGTAAAAATCTGCAATCTCTGTGTGTTTTCATTCTTAATGAACCAATTAATAGATAAATATGTGTATAGGGTATCCACTGGACCTAATGACGTAGTATTTTGAGTAATCTTTCCCGACAAGATATGACATCAAAGTACATAAAGTCAAATATAAAGTCTACGTCATAACAATAATCCTAACATCAACGTGTTCAAAATATGTGTGCGTAGCAGTTAGTATTCGAAAACATATGGGTATTGGTAACTGAAAGTTTATACCACTGTGGAAAAGCATTTAGTACAGTCCGCCCCTGGGCGCCTGAAGGTTGTACTCAAAATGGCTTTTACATTCATCTGTTTATGGATAATAAAATTGTTGACTATTCAAATGTCCAAATGTGTTCCTGCTTTTAAAAAATTTTGTGAAGGAAGATGAATATTCATGAAAACTTTGTTCCCCTATTTTAAAACCATTTCATAAGCTAAAATAAAACCCAAAACGTTTTTAGCCAGCGTCATTACGATATACGAACGCATGCGTTGACGGAAGTACTTCCAAGTTTGAATGAAATACAAATGGTAAATGACCTCATCCTACATTCAGAGGTTACTAGACCTGTTCAAAAAGGCTTTTAATCATGAGACAATTTTATTCGCTGGTGGATGATTAAGGGGCGAAATGACTAGGCCCTTGAACTCAGCGTCGCGGTGATGAATTGTTAAGCAAAGAGGCCAACATGGCTTGTTCCTGGCGAGAGGAATTTCTGAGGAATATGTTATAATGGATATAGTTCCTCGAGGATTTTGATTTTTGTTTATAATTTCTTCTGCCTAGGCAGTTTATTTCTGACCATGATTTGTACAACATATCGGTGTGCAAAAGCTAAGACACAGAACCCGAGGCCTGTAATTGCTCTGCCTGGTTATTTAACACAAAATAAATCAGATTGTGAGGGCGATTCAAATTGAGTTTTCGTCCGTAGTCCCCGGCCTCCCATTCTGCCCGTCGTTAATATGTTCTTGTTCGCGGGCTAGTTTTCTCAAGAGACTGAAGAGGGAGATTTTCTAAGAAAATT